>NC_035166.2:3093880-3402768 GCF_001659605.2 Manihot esculenta
AGCTTTGCAGACCTTTCATTGATGTCTCCCACATTTCTCTATTTGCAAGTATTCATTGGCACAGACTATATCAACATAGCTATTCATTCAAGAGTTATCCAAATAACAAAGATGATGGGGCAAAGAACAGAACGGCAATGATGTGACAGTGCTAACAATAATGATGTGACAGTACTAATAATATTGAACGTAATCACATTATTACAATGGTTAATTAATGAAACTAACGTACTTCATCCCAAGTTTTCTTTTAAGCTTAATGTGCTAGGATGATAAGCCAATGCAAAAAAAATTCAGCATAGGAAATAACACAAACGGCAGCTGCAACTCTGTGATCTAAGCATAGTGTTCTATGAACTAAAATCCATCCACTTGGCGCGGTAAATAATAATTCCCAGAAAGACAATAACATCCAAACTCTACAGTTGTAATACACTGCATGCAATATCCTCATACAGTAATACTGCTGTACTCAGCCTTCCCCCTTTGTGAATTTTGTAGAGGAGATCAACACAATTCAGATGTCATCTGGTTTTTCAAGCCATTATCTGGTATCAGATATGTCAGAATGTTTCTGACTTGATCATATCTTCTCTCTTTCTTAGAAAAGCTATTAAGGGAAATCTACCCCTAAAAGTATGGTTAGAAGGGAAACCAAACCAGCTGCAATAAACCTCATCACAGCAAGATTTGACCTCTAAAGAAAGCTGAAACCAAAATAAGGGGAAAGAGTTGATTTGAAGAAAAGCTTTTCCACTGAACAAGAGCGTGTAGGGTTGTCGCTCTACTTCGTATTCTAGAAGCTTTGGACCAGGTCAGAACAACTTAAAAATAGATACAACCAAACCTGAAAGAACCAGATCAGCCTCAATTGACTGCACTCAAGCAAGTGCAGCTACCTTTCCTTCAACTGTTCGACCTTACTAAACCAACATCAGCAAAAGGAAGAGCTTTTGCTCAAAGGAAAAGTGAAAGGAAAGTTAAATCAGTTGGATTAAGAAAGTGCTACATATGATGGTTGCTATCAATGTATATCTAATTTTATAACTCTTCTCAATCGATAGATTGCAATTTGCAAGGGACGATAACAACTGATCCATAGTTACCAGATTCACTCACCAGTCACACCCTTGGGTACCCCCAACCCAATCTGAGGCATACATTTCAATTCACGGAACGCTTGTGTCCCAAATTGCTAGGGGATTTAACTCAGGTCTCCAAAGTTGGAGTTCTGGCAGAAAAGGAATAGGAAAAAGGATGAACAAGGAAAAAGATGAGTATAGATGAAGAAAATAGCAGCCATGCACATAAGAAGAAGTAGAAGAAGTAGCAGCAGTAGCAATAGCTGTGACTGAAGAAGAAGCAATAGCCATGCATAGGACAAGCAGCAACAAATAGCAGCACCCAAAATGGTGGTTTTTTTATTTTTTATTTTTTGCTCTTTTCTATGCTTTGGTATTATATGTACATGGGGTGTTTTAGGTCTTGAGATAGTCTTGGTATACAATAAACTATAAACACTTTTAATTAACTTATTATTGGAAAATATTTTGAAAACATAAATACTGAAACTTTGATGAAAGGAAGAAAAAGAGAGCAGAAAATTTGAGAGAAAATACTTGATTATTCCCCTCAAGCCAATTGGGGTATATATACTACTTACAAGAGAACACACTAGGTAAGAAAATAAATTAATTCCCTAATTATAGCCTAATCATATCCCAATCATATCACACAATCATATCCCTAATTACCACTACAAATCTAGGCTATTTACAGAAATAATCTCAACACTCCCCCTCAAGTTGGAGCGTACATATCATATGCTCCAAACTTGTTACAAATATACTCAATTCGTGGTCCTCGAAGTGATTTTGTGAAAACATCAGCTAGCTGATCATTTGAGTTGACAAAACTAGTAGAAATGCATCCGGACTCAATCTTTTGCCTAATAAAATGGCAATCCACCTCTATATGCTTCGTCCTCTTATGAAAAACTGGATTTGATGCAATATGGAGGGCAGCTTGATTATCACATATCAACTTCATTTGGCCAGTATCACTATATTTCAATTCCTTAAGTAGATCGTCTATCTGAAGGGGAACCTGCCCAATCTGCATCAGAATAGCCAACAATTTGTGAGTGACCCTTGTCCTCATAGAGTAGACCCTGTCCTGGAGCTCCTTTGATATATCTAAGAATGCGAATGACTGCATCCCAGTGACTACTGTATGGAGTTTGAAGAAATTGACTAACCACACTTACAGCAAAGGAAATATCTGGTCGTGTGATAAAGAGATAATTGAGCTTGCCGACTAATTTTCTGTATCTAGCAGGATCTTTAAGTGGCTCCCCCTGTTTAGGAACAAGCTTAACATTTGGATCCATGGGAGTGTCCACATGTCTACAGTGTAACATGTCTGTTTCTTCCAATATATGACATGTTTCTTCCAATATATCCAAAGCATATTTCCGTTGAGAAATTGCAATACCTGTTTTAGACTGTGCCACTTCAATTCCCAAGAAATATTTCAGTTTCCCCAGATCTTTAGTTTGGAAATGACTAAACAAATGTTGCTTAAGCTGAGAGATTCCATCATGATCATTTCCTGTAATGACAATATCATCAACATAGACCACCAAGTAGATGCATCTATCACCATTATAACGAAAAAATACGGAATGATCAGAATTACTTCAAGACATTCCAAACTATTGAACTACAGTGCTAAATCGTCCAAACCATGCTCTTAGGAGACTGTTTTAGCCCATACAAAGAGCGCCGAAGACGACATACTAAGCCTGACTCTCCCTGAGCAACAAACCCTGGAGGTTGCTCCATATAAACTTCTTCAGCGAGCTCTCCATGAAGAAAGGCATTTTTAATGTCCAGTTGATGCAGGATCCAGTGATTAATTGCAGCCAATGAGATAAGGAGGCGAACAGAAGCTATTTTGGCTACGGGAGAGAAAGTATCACCGTAATCAAGCCCAAAAATTTGTGTAACCTTTAGCTACAAGGCGAGCTTTAAGGCGATCAATTTTGCCATTAGGTCCCACCTTAACTGTGTAAACCCATCGACAACCAACAGTAGACTTACTGGGTGGTAAGGATACCAGTTCCCAAGTTCCATTGTTATGCAAAGCAGTCATTTCCTCAACCATGGCATTACACCAACCAGGATGATCTAATGCTTCTCTAACTGTCTTGGGTATGGAGACAGCAGACACAGCAGAGACAAAAGTATAATAAGAAGGAAACAAACGATGGTAACTCACAAAATTATAAATGGGATGAGGATTTCGGGAAGAGCGAATACCTTTTCGAAGAGCAAGAGGAGGAGTAGCGGCTGTAGTCGAAGGCATGACCGAAGTAGGTGATGACAGAACGGGAGGTGAGTCATTAGAAGTACCTGCATTAGGGAGAGAAATGTCATTGTTATTAGCAGATGGGTGAGACCGACATGTATAGACCTGAAGAGGTGGCATAGGAGTGAGAGATGGACACACTTGCGGCAAAGAAGAAATAGGAGCCGGAGGTACAGGCAAAGCGCTAGGGACAAGTTTTGTGTGTTGGACTAGAAGAAAAGTAAGGAGAGGTTTCAAAAAAGGTGACATCTACAGACACAAAATATCTGTTAGTAGTAGGATCATAACATTTGTAACCTTTTTGAAGCCGTGAATAGCCAAGAAAGACACATTTAACTGATTTGGGTTGGAGTTTATCTTTGCCAGGAGTATGATCATGAACAAAGCATATACATCCGAAAACACGCAGAGACAACTGGGTGGTATTCTGGTTAGGAAATAGGACAGAATGAGGACTTTGATGCTGCAAAATAG
Organism: Manihot esculenta; assembly: GCF_001659605.2. Taxonomy (NCBI): domain Eukaryota; kingdom Viridiplantae; phylum Streptophyta; class Magnoliopsida; order Malpighiales; family Euphorbiaceae; genus Manihot; species Manihot esculenta. The sequence continues at coordinate 3,097,724 of NC_035166.2, forward strand.
AGGAAGGCATTCGGTTAATCAAGTAACAGGCGGTAAGGACAGCTTCCCCCCCAAAACGTAACGGAACATTGTGATGTAGGAGTAAAGTGCGGGCTGTTTCAATTAAATGCTGATTTTTCCGTTCGGCAACTCCATTTTGTTGTGGAGTATAAGAGCAAGAAGTTTGGTGAGCAATACCCTGAGTAGACAAGAAATTAGTGAAGAAGACAAATATTCTCTTGCATTATCACTTCGCAGTATCTTAATGCGAACACCAAATTGATTATGGATTTCAACATAAAACTTTTGAAAAATAGGGAACAAATCAGAACGATTCTTCATCAGAAAAAGCCAAGTGCAACGAGAATAGCCATCAATAAAGGTAACAAAATATTGAAATCCCAGAGTTGTACTAACCCGACTTGGACCCCAAATATCTGAATGAACAATGTCAAACATAGAACTAGCCCTATTATTGATTCGCTTGGGAAAAGAAGCTCGAGTTTGCTTCTCGAGTTGACAAGACTCACATTCTAAAGAAGGCAAGGAAGAGAGGCCAGGAACCAATTTTTGTAACTTGTTCAGACTTGGATGTCCCCAACGACTATGAATGAATTCAGCGGAGGTGGAAGACATAAAAGCAATTGGAGAGTTAGAAGTGGAAAAATAGTACAATTCTTGTGACTCATATCCTGCTCCAATCATCTTTCCAGTACTCCGGTCCTGCAACCACAGATTCAGTAGTAAAAATGACTGAACAGTGAAGATCTTTAGTCAATTTGCTAACAGAGATTAGGTTGTATGGACAGTCTGGAGTAAATAAAACATTAGTCAAAGGGATAGAAGGAAGGAGATATATGTTACCGATCCCTTTAACTTGAGTTTGTGAACCATTAGCTAATGTGACTTTAGATGGTGTGGAAGGTGAAACAAGAGTAGAGAAAAGAGAGGGATTACTAGAGATATGATCAGAAGCACCAGAGTCGAGGATCCATGAACCAATGGGTAAAGACTTGGTTAGATAAGTAAAAGAATTACCAGAATGGGCAATATTTGATTGAGCCATGGAGACTGAATCTGAATCTGTATTGAGGGTGTTTTGATTCTCAGACATGTCGAGAGATTCTAAAACAACAAGAGATCGAGTAGGGACCCGAATCTGCAAAAAGGAGCCAAATCTGCCAAAAAGAACGCCTGTGAACAATAAATCTGACGACCGCACGTACTGGGCTTTGATCACCGGCGCCGGGCAGAGCTGGGGGAAGAATCGCTGGCGTGAAACGGTCGCCGGAAAGTGGGGCACGCATCTGCGTGTGGGTGAAAGACGTGTGAAGGCGAGCTGATCTGACGACCGAACCAACTGGGCTTTGGTCGCCGGCGCCGGGCGAAGCGGGGAGAAGAATCACCAGCGTGAAACGGTCGCCGAAAAGTGGTGCATGCGCCGGCGTGTGGTCGGAAACAGTTCTGTGCGAGGTGGCGCGTGGAGGCGCGTCTGGAGGCGGTGCTTCGCTGGAAAGTAGATCAGAGGCCGGCGTGGAGAATGGGCTGGGTGGTGAGACTAACTGATTTCCAGAAAGTCATCAAAGCAAGATGTCAGATCTGCAACTCAAAGGTGAACTAAATTTCTTGGCTCTGATACCATGAAACTTTGATGAAAGGAAGAAAAAGAGAGCAGAAGATTTGAGAGAAAATACTTGATTATTCCCCTCAAGCCAATTGGGGTATATATACTACTTACAAGAGTACACACTAGGTAAGAAAATAAATTAATTCTCTAAATACAGCCTAATCATATCCCAATCATATCACACAATCATATCCCTAATTACCACTACAAATCTAGGCTATTTACAGAAATAATCTCAACATGGATAATGTGCCCCTTATATCCATAGGCACTCGAGCTAGCTTTTGGGGTGAGTTAGGCCTGATCCAAATTTAACAAGGTATCAGAGCCTCCCCATCCGATATTGGGCGCCCCATAAATGTGTCACGCACCAGTAAAAAATTCTGGGCGTGAGGGGATGTGTTGAATCCCACATCGGTTATGGAAAGGGGTAATGTGCCCCTTATATGAGCCATAGGCACTCCTCCTCCTTGAGCTAGCTTTTGGGGTGAGTTAGGCCTGGCCCAAATTTAACAAATACCATTAATTATTAATTATATTTTAAATATTCAAAATTATATTATTTTAATATTTAAAGAATAGTAATATGACTTAAATTTTGAATAATATGTCTATTGTGTTAAAAATATTATTATGTTAATTAATTATTTATATGAAATCAAATATTTTAATTTTTTTATTAATATATTATGCCAAGTAAAATTGAAAAATGAAGCATTCCACATAAATATAATTCAAGTACTGAACAAATATAATTCGCTTATCACGTAGTGTATTGAGCTACCAACAGCCTACCCATTATGTACCCTATATCTAATTAGGTAGTATAACGTGTACTATACACACACACGTACCATGACTCGAGAATGCCACATTCCATGTATCTATGTGTTACACCTTTAAGATGTAAGAATAAAGAAACATTATGAAACAGTCCGGACCAAACTGACCCAAATAACTTTTGGACTCACTTTCCATTTAACCCAAAATGGTTAACCCAAATTATTTAGTAGTTTCGTGCTATCTATTATATACAATTCCGATTTGCCGTATTTCGTCGATGTGGGACGCTTTCCCACAAGCAGACAGGTGAACATTACACTCACTCTTGCTAAATTTGCGACGACTGAATCGGATACAGTTGCTAAATTAGGTCCAGACCTTTGGAATTTGTGATTCGCTAGTACCTCGGCGGCTTCACTTCGTCTCACACGGGTAGACCTTTCCTCATAGGTTCATTAGCTCTGCACAATTTTTCTGACCCAGAGTAGCTCTGATACCAATTGAAACAGTCCGGCCCAAATTGACCCAAATAACTTTATGATCCACTTTTCACTTGACCCAAAATGGTTAAACTAAGTTATTTAGTAGTTTCGTGCTAACTATTATATACTGTAAAAAGATAATATTTATTTGTTATTGTTGTATTTCATAATAAAGATTACAACCTATTTATATATAAAAGACGGTATCTAAACAGGAAAGAAAATCAAGTCTATAATTATATAATCCCTAAGATTAAGCAACTAACCCATCTATCAATATTTACTTCCTATATTAATATATTTACTTCCTATAATCTATAACACTCCCCCTCAAGTTGGAGCATAAATGTTAATCATGCTCAACTTGTTACATATATAATCAACTTGTCCCATACAACTTAACAGACACCGAATTTGTAAACCCAACTTCTTCCAATAATTGACGTACCCACAAAACTTCACAAACGGTTTTTGCCATGACTCGACATTCAGGTTCAGCACTAGAACGGGAGACCACATTTTCTCAACTTGGTAAAACGCCTTACTGTGAATAGAATTTCGAATCTGTGAACAGTACTCGTGACTCGTGAACAGTACCCTATGAACAGTACTCGTGAACAGTACCCGAGAAACAGTACTCGTGAACAGTACCCGATGAATAATTCCCGTGAACAATACTTGATGAATAATTCCCGTGAACAATACCTGATGAACAGAGTCCTAAGTCTCCAAGTGTTACCATTTATGGATAATTCAAATGAACATAGACCTAAGTCTCCAAATGTTACCCTTTACGAGTAACCCAAATGAATAGAGCCCTAAGTTTTCAAATGTTACCCTTTATGAGTAACCCAAATGAATAGAGCCCTACGTGAGTAACCCAAATGAACAAAGCCCTAAGTCTCTAAATGTTATTCTTTATGAGTAACCCAAATGAACAGAGCGCTACGTCTCTGAATGTTACTCTTTATGAATAACCCAAATGAACAGAGCCCTAAGTCTCTAAATGTCTCCAAATGTTACTCTTTGGGTTATAACCCAAATAAACAGAGCACTATGTCTCCAAATATTACCCTTTATGAGTAACCCAAATGAACAGAGCCCTAAGTCTCTAAATGTTACCCTTTATGAGTAACACAAATGAACAGACCCTGAGTCTCCAAATGTTACTCTTTTATGGGTAACCCAAATAAACAGAGCCCTAAGTCTCCAAAAGTTACTCTTTATGGGTAACCCAAATAAATAATATCAAAAAGACGCCTTCACCCAACACCCAAACGGCAAACGAACCACAAATCTAACAAGGGAGCTGCAAGGCGACTTTGGCATCCTCTTTAGGTGAACGGTGAGAGACAAATATTATCCTAGATGGATAACACAAAAGAACAGGAGTCCTGAGTCTCAAAAAATTTAAAACTTGACAAGAGAGAAAATAAATCTCTACAAACCTGGCTCTGATACCATGTAGAAAGATAATATTTATTTGTTGTTGTTGTATTTCATAATAAAGATTACAACCTATTTATATATAAAAGACGGTATCTAAACAGGAAAGAAAATCAAGTCTATAATTATACAATCCCTAAGATTAAGCAACTAACCCATCTATCAATATTTACTTCCTATATTAATATATTTATTTCCTATAATCTATAACATATACAATTCCGATTTGCCGTATCCCATCGTGGGACGCTTTCCCACAAGCAGACAGGTGAACATTACACATTATCTTCAAATTTTGTTGCTATATTATTTTAATAAAAAATACCATATAAAAGAAAGAAGAATGCTATAAGAAACAAATAAATCATCCTAGCATAACACATAAACAAAATAAATAAATAATCTGCAAATTAAAACATTTCAAAAACTTTGACATCCAACAAGGACGACACCACATTTAAATAATCAAATGTTGACCACGTTGATGCTAGGGAAACAATTAAGTCATCAAGGGAAACAATTTGGTCACATGATAACTAAAAAATACTTCCTCCATCCCATAATTTTGTCCATTTTATTTTTTCACACATTAAGAAAAATATATTTTTTTATTAACTTTTCAATTATACTCATCTTAAAGATATTAAATTTTATTAAATACTAAGAGATGTTTAGAGAATTTTCTTGAAAATAAGATAAAATTAAATAGGGTTATAATAATCAATTTATACGTTACTATAGTGTAAACAAGAAAAGTGGACAATAATCTTGGGACAACAAAAAAATGAAAAATGAATAAAAATTATGGGATGGAGGAGTATTATTCCTAGTTCATGGTACTTCTCTTCATCCAAATATGCCAAATAGCCACATAGCAGAACATCAGAGCACTTGACCTCCATTTACATTCCACAATTCCTAAATTGAATAAGTAGCAAATTTGAAAAAATTTATGGGCACCTACTTCATGTCAATACCAAAAAAATCCATTCTAAATGTACCAAGAGGCTCAATAGTGCAAGAAAAGATGATAAGTAAACTCAATAGTCAATACCACAGTAATGCATAAGTGAAACAAATTTCACTCTCCTTCATTTGCTTCTTTTCCTATTCTGTTGTGGATGTGCATTCTCCGACTTGACAGATTCTAGTCAAAGTTGTTTCAGCAAATAAAAGATCGCCATCTTATCTCCAAGATTCTGGCTTATCAAAGTTATTTTAGCAAATAAAGGACCAGCATCTTATCTCCAAATTATGGCTTATTATCTTTCAGTTGGATTTTTTAAAACTTCAGTAGTATGTAGGAAGGTTTTTTCATTCATATTTTGATGTAATCCTTATGGGATGTTGCCTTCATTATAAAAAGGCATTGATTTTATTATTAATAAAGCATACAAAAAATTTATCCAACAGCTTTATCATATTAGAGAATTCTTTCAAACAATTTCTCAATTGTATTCCACAATAGGTTCCTCAAGGAAAAGCAGAAAAACTAAAAAAAGGAAAGTCAGCCCGGCATGAAGAAGATTTTAAGTTAATCTACCTGCAATGAGATCCTATTCAAGGGTACTTAACAACTTGGTGTCGGAGCTCAAGGGTACTTAACAACTTGATATCAGAGCTCAAGGGTTATAAATGATCCATCAACTTTAGAAGAGAAGCAAAATTCTTTCACGCAACAATCCAAGGCACATTATAATGAATTAGTTGGACAACTTTCTGAGCTAATCCAAACCTTCTATAGGAGGGCGAAACCAAGATGGAACAACCAACCAACAAAATTTCGATCAACAACCTAATGAAAGGACAAAAAGATATGTGGTATCATGATATGCTAAAAACTTCTAATGACCCGCTTAGATAGATTATCGTTATGAACAATTCTTTCACAATCAACAAATGGCAGAAGCAAATAAAGTTAGTCTAGCTAGCTTCCATCTTACTAGTGCGGCTCAATTTTCATTTCACAGACTTGAACAGAAGGAATCTGAGACGACCTGGTCAGCGTTCAAGAAGCACTACAACTTGTGATTTGGCCCTCTTTTGAGCAGCAATCCCTTAGCAGAGTTAGTGAACCTGAAGCAAGTTGGATCAGCAAAAGATAACCAATGCCAATTTCAATCCTTATTGGCAAGGGTGACAACCGTCCGAACTGACCAATAAATTGACCTTTTTACTATAGGATTATATGAGATTATTCGACTTGAGGCGGAATTGCGTAACTCTCCCAATTTTGTTGCTGGGATGAAGTTTGCTTGAACAGTCGAGAAGAAACAATAACTGGATCAATCGGACAATTGGATACAATTTAAGGGTCTTTTCAAGAGTCTGCAACATCTGCTCCAGGTTTAACTCGCAAGTCTAAGAGAAATGATGGTGCAGCATCTTCAAGTGTGGAAAGTACCTCAACTCCATTTGTCAAATTGCTTGGCAGTGCAGAAATGGCTGAACATCAAGTTAAGGACTTTGCTACAACTGTGATCAGCCATTATTCTACAAAAATTATTCTTGATGGAAGTCTCCTATTATTGAACCAGATGACAAGGGAAATTTTAGTACATTGGATGGGGTTATCTCCAAATGATGGCACATGGAAGAATTTGCTTTATTTTCCTGCTGACTATCCAAATTTTAGGCTTGAGGACAAGCTTTTTGTCCAAGGAGTTAAACGTTGTGGATGTACATTTTCCTTCTATTTGACAAATTCTAGAGTCAAAGTTGTTTCAGCAAATAAAGGATCAACATCTTATCTCCAAGATTCTGGCTTTCTACCTTTTAGTTTAAATTTTAAATTTCAATAGTAGACAGGAAGTATTTTTTGAATTCAAATTTTGATGTAATCCTTAATGGATGTTGTCTTCCTTATAAAAAGGCATTGATTTTATTAATAAAGCATGTAGAAAATTTATCCAACAGTTTTTATGAGATTAAGGAATCCTCTCAAACGAATTCTCAATCATATTCCACAATAGGTTCCCCAAGGAAAAGCATAAACACTAACAATGGAAAGTCACTTTCCGTTAGGAAGATTTTCCAATTAATTGACCTAAGATTTTCCAATTAATTGACCTACTACGAGATCCTATTTGAGGTACTTAACATATTATTTCCAAGAATTTCTATGCTTGCTCTAAAATAAAGTAACATTACTTTATTACAAAAATAAATTGATTTGCAGAAATTATATATTTTTACTATAAATTTATGTAAAGTGATTCTTATTTTTGCAAAGTAACCATTTTACGGAAAACATGTAAAAATAATAATAATTGATGTTTATATAAATATATTTTGATAAAAATTAAGAAAATAAAAATTATATCAAACTAATAACCTTATTATTAATAAAAAATAATATTATAGATTTCAATTTTTTATTAATTTAATATTTTCTCATAAAATAATTAGTTTACAGAAATATATATCATTGCATATAAAATTATAAAATATATAATATAAATATTATAGATTTCAATTTTTTTTTAAAAATATATTTATATATTCTTTAAAATTATTTTCAATTTCCATTAACATCATATATTTTTTGTAATATGATTGATTCTGAAAAATCAATTCTCTTTACAAAAAATTTAAAGTAAAATATAAAATTTCCGTAAAGTATAAATAATTTACGTGACAAAGTAATTGTTACTTTGTTTTGAACAAGTCACCCATCTTTTCTCTTTCCGAACATCTTTGTTATATTATACTACATCAATTTTGGGATCTATTGAAATTTAGAATGATAGAAAAGACATAAGAAAATAACAAGAGAAGCATTTACATGATTAATCTATAGAGAACTCTCAAAGACTACATTTTATTCACTTGTATGTAAGCATAATACTTAAAAAATTCAAATTTATTAATGGAAGATATAAGATATATACGGCAACCCTTAAATCACAAGCCAACGATTTTGCTAATCAATCACATAAGTTTCTTATAATTGTCATTCTTCTTGAAATGCTCCCTCTTGAGAAGAAAGGAATTTGGGAGAAAATAGCTTCGGAATTCAAAACCCTAGGTTAAAATGAAGAAGAATGAGAATGTAGGAGAAAAATAGCCTTGGGATTTAAACCTTCAGCTAGAATGGAGGAGGAGAATATGTGAGAAAAATAGCTTTGGGACTCAAACTCTAAGCTAAAATGAATAAAGAGACTGGGAGAAAATAGCTTTATAACTCAAAATCTAGGATGTGTTACCATGTTGAAATTTAGAATGGCAAGATAGATAGAAGAAAATAAAAAGAGTATGTGGTTCAACTATCAAGAACCAAATCTAAAAATACAAAATCTCAAAGAGCTATATTTTACTTGCATAAAGTCTATACTTATAATGGAAGATTGAAGATTCATATATTTATGGCATCACATAAATCACTCATTAATACAAGCATTAATTGAAATCAACGATTTTACTAACCAATCACATGATTTTTCTGATAAATATATCCCATGAATTAAGGGAAAATCCCATCATTTCCAACAAGGTATTTGCAACTTTCAAACAATGATGTGATTAACACTTGTGCAACCTAATAAGTGGTTACACCATTCTATGAGTAGGAATTAGCAAAACAGCCACATAAATACGCTTTTTACATGCATTCATCTATTATTCATGCCTATCATTTAACTTTAAAAAAATACACAAAAGGAAAAAAAATACCTGTAATGCTTTACGGCTTCTGTTTTGTTCCCTTGTATCCAAACCTTGAGTAAATACTCATAGAAGCTACAAGAGAACATTTTGCAAAATTTACTAGCATGTCATAGATATGAAAATTATCTATTCTATAACTGTGAAATTTAAATAGCTGTTTCCTTCAAAAGCTTCAGATGTGAAATATATTAAGGATTCCACCACCTCCAAATTGACCAATGAGTTCAATATTCTATCAAAAAATGAGCATCAATAAATTAGTAACACAGGTTTTTCATATTAAATGCTAAATCATTTGGTTTCAGTCAAGAAAACTCTAATACCATGTTAAGTGCACTGATCGTTCAATTTACAAGAAGGTTAATTTTGTCCATTCACTGAACTTAACAATAAATCCATTAAAAACATTTAATTTCAGTTTCTCTTAAAAGCCACTACACATTGACTTTTGTGACAATGAAATCACAATAACTAACAACAAAATAAATAAAAAAAAAACTAAACCTTAACCCCCAAATAAATCACAAACTAAATTCTGATCAAATTCAATAAAATAATTTTGACAGGGCAATAAGATTACACATTTTAAATATATATTTTCCTGCTTATATAGAGCAACAAATAAGAATAGAGGAAGAATTTGTTACACTTTTCCTCATGTCACGCTTTTCCTTGTGTTTATCAGCTAAAAAAAAAAAGGAGAGGAGAGAAAAAGTGTTGTGCCCCTAAGCATAAAAAATATATTAAAGAAAAGTTCAATATAGTTATCACATTATACTTCTAATTTGAGTTTTGACCAAATTTCGACTCTAGTTTTTTATTGTTACAAAAAGAAAAGTTTAGGATTTTTAATCTGATAGAAATTTAATTGCTTTAATATGATTTAGTAACTAATTGTGACATATGGTGATTTATCCATTTATAAAAGATCACATGCATGAATCAATTGAGCAATCATTCAAGAACGGTATCAAAGTATATTACAAAAGGTCACGCACCTAAATATAGTCAATCTAAAATTTTATGGAAAAAAAAAATCTTTTAAAGATATGAATATGTTTCTAAATTTGTGAAGGCACCTTTTTATTGTCTGATGGTATACGGGAAAGATGATGGTCAAGATCATTTTGCTAATTTGTTTAGCTTGGTAATTTATTGATTATGGCGATCTACTAGACTAACATGCATAATTTTAGATCCCAATTGCCGAAATGCTCCTATTTTGTGGAAATGATCCTTGATAAACCATAATAACCATGACCATGGCATATGTAAACTTCTTTTCAAATTGCCAAATTACATATACAGCAAATATTTTCAAGAAATTGATAAAACGATATAATATAAATGCTTCAATGAATTTTATTTTTTTTTAGTTTGATTTGTTAGTCATAAAGTAACTTCAACTAAAATTGTCCTTCAATTTAAGTTCTGAATTGAAAATTTCTCAAAGAACAAAACAACATATACACAAAAATATTAAATAGTCTGATATTTATGCAAACATGAAAAAAATAAATATAAAAATGCTTAAACATTGTAGCCTAACACCATCATGTAATGCTATTAGCAAATTACCACTATGCAAAAGTTGGACATTATGGTGGTCATGGACATTATTTTCGCAAAGAGCATCACACAAGGCCCCTTATAATTATATAGTAAAGGCTTTGCATAAAGTCACTACATAGAGGCCAATGCTTAAAGCCCTCCAAATAAGATTTCTATAGGCTTAGTTTCGCTAACATTCCCCTAAACGATGCTTCTATCTTGAAGCTACAACTAACAAACATTGATTTTGTTCAGTTGTAAGTGTCCTTACCTATCACCCATGGCACCAAAAGTAATCACCGAGTGTGTAGACATTCCAGTGTGAGGATTAATATATATGGGAAGCAAACCATCAGCAGGAAAGTTTTTGTGAAGCTCTCTGATGACATTCTCCACCTGAAATATCAAAGCACATACAATTTACAAAAAGAAAATATAACAAAACCTTGGATTCTACATCTATAATCAGCAAAATTTCAAAACCTGTCTAACCATTCAACCATTAAAGAAAGAGGGCCACAATTTAGAGGTTCAACCAAGATCAAACAAGAATTTGACTAGAGACATTAATTACATTGACTAAATACTTTAATTACAAACATATGAGAATAAGTAATTTCATCAAATACTACAATTAAGATATTTAGTTAAAAATAATCAATTTATAATATACTATATGCTTCTATGACAATTAAATTAGAATTTTAAATAATAACTTAGTTTATCATGTCCAAAGATTAATAGATATGAACGGCTTTTCATTCAGCATATATCATAATTATTTTATAAAATATATATACATTTTTTAACATTCTGTATTTAATACCATTTAATCTAATATTTATAGAATTTATTATCAAAGGTTATACTAAAGTTTACTTTTGATTCAAGTATTCACATTCTATCTATGGCAAAAGGGGAAAAAATTTATTGCATTTAAATATGAAATATTGTAAGTTGTGACAACCATTGTTAATTAGTAATCAATTAATAAACTATCAAATGCATTTGATTATTTGAAGCTATTAATTAAAGAATATCAAACTAGTAAACATTATCCAAAATTGGAAAATATAACAAATCAAAATGTTTGCAGAAAATAGTGAAATAGTGAACTACTATACAGTCATGAAACAAGCATTGCTGGTTTGAAGGAAAGCTTTGCATGCTGCCCTGGTAATGCAAGTTCAATTCTCAGTCTCTACAAATTTTTCATCACCCATTTTAGTGAGTGATGCGGCACTTCATGAAGGTGCCACATCACCGAAATTCAAACCGCTAAATCAGTATGAACAACAACTAGGTCAACCAGTTCACACAAGCTGAGTTGATTTTCTTCGATAAAGTGTTTCAAACCTGAACCAATATCTGGTACCCTTACAGGTTTTCTGGTCTGGTTCAGGTTTCAAAGCTATGATAATCACATTGCCTTTTAAAGGAATCATCGACAGCACAAGAAAGAGTAACAAACTGGTGGATGCTGGGTGGCAACTTCAGACATAATATAACCATGATATACTTCATACCTTCTGCTGGTACTTGGGCTCTTTTGTCCTTTGAGATAAGGCAATAAATTCAAGCTGCTCTGTTGCAGAATCTGCCAGGATACTATTTCCCTAAAAGCATAGAGTTTCTACAGTTAAAAAACTAAAAAAGGAAATGCACCAAAAGCTATTCACAGATCTCAACACTGAGATAAACACTTTATCATAAACGCCATAAAGTAGCAAAACAGTATGCGCAGATTTTTTGCTGCAGAAGTCATGATCTCTCCAACAATTTGGTTGCTATTATAAAATTTTGCAGAAAAATTTAGAGATCAAACTATTCAAACAATATTGAACAACGGCAACAAGCATTAGAAACAGGATATCATGGTGACGTAGAACAAGAAGAAATCAAAGGAACAAGAGAAACAAATTCTCAGGAGAAAATAAATTCTCAAAACTTTTATTAATTTTCAAAAGTGACATTATGACAATAATATGAGTAAGGTTGCATAACTCTAGATAGGCCTAGAATCTCTACATATATGGTAGAGATTCTTATCATGATTATTGACTATTTCTTTGAGCTAATAAATTAAGAATGTATTTCTCTTCAATTTGAGAATCGTTATTCATCCAATTCCCTGACACCCTGTTGGCTCTACATCACAGTTACATGGTTCTCTCAGTCTCATACTACATCAACAAAACTAAATTGTGTTGGATCACAAAACTAATACATACATACATACATACATATATAACTGACATATATATACATATAAACAAACATATATATACACACTTGTCCTTATATTTTCACTTGTAATTAACTGTTGGTTTTTGTAAGAGGATAACCCATCATCCATTTTGTAATTTCCTTTCTTTCTTCATAAAATTTCTTCTTTTATTTGAAAATGAAAAAAACAAGATTGACACCAGATCACTAATAAATAACAATCTAATAGAGGATAATGAACAACCAAATAAATATCACCCGATTTCTATAACATATGTGATCAGATATGTTAGCCTCATGGTTATCTTTTTCTTTTTTCCTTTTCTATTGCTTTCTTTCTTTATCTTTTTCTCCATTGCACGTTATCAAGATTATCAGAACCTTTAAGTCCAATTCAGTAAAAATTGGTTTTCCCACGAACTTCAAAGGACTGTTGAAACTTTGCTTCAAATATTCATTTAATTGTAAAAACCAATGAATAACCAAAGTTCAAAACTCACCCCTGTCCACCCAGGGTTGTGTGGATTCCCCTGAGCTAAGTTAATTGTGTTATAAGGAATTCCTGAAGGTGTATTCCACGCAGGCAGCAGCCTGTCTGCAATATCTCTAGCCTTATCGAGAAAAATTTTGTCACCAGAGAGGTCATATGCACTAAGAAGCCCTCCTACAACTCTGGATTCAAGCAGAGAATGGAATTATGAAACAGAATACATGGCATATATGCCTTCCAATTGGCAAAAAAATACAAGAATAAATAACTTCTAAAATAATTTAAAAAAAAAAAGGTTAAAACCTTGTGATGCAACCTTATGCTTGTCTCAAAGACACTAGCATCGTAATTCTTGTTGAAGTCCAATGAGTTTGCAATCCAACTGCAATAATGTCTCAAAATAGCTAGTTAATCTGCATCGGTTATGAAGTACAGAAACTAACATGGAAAAGTAATCAAAATATAAATCATTAAAAATTTTTGCTTTGTGAAAACCTTAAAAAAAAAAGTTCATGAAATGAAAGCATTATAATTCATCACATAAGGCTTGGAGTTGGGTGATGTACACAGCTTAAAACAAATGTGAGTAAAGTAAGTACTAAGTAAATGTTATTTTAGAGGACAGAAACTCACTCTCTAGCTCTTTGAAACTGTTCATGAAGACCCATTATGAATAATGTGTCAAGAGAATCTACCAAAGTTGCACCAAGACCACCAAAGCTGTCAATACCATTCCGTGTTTGTGGCTGTTATAGAATCACAATTAGCTTATTAGTTCAAGATTTATTCTGCAACGGACCAAAATACATAATGGTTATAGGAAAATAAAGAAATTACTAACTTAAAATCATGGAATATTTTGCTAGAATATCTTGGAATCAAAACACAGCAATCAAGTTCAGGAAGAAAATGCACATGAACATGAATGTAAAAAGACATACAAAGAAGAGATTACATATCACTACAAAATTCCCTTTTCTTCAGCCTGCAAGACAAATTTCCAGTGCAAATAAAAAAGAAAATTCACAAAGTAACAAGAGAAAATTTTGCAAATTATGGAAAAAGGGTGATCCAGTGTCAAAGCAATCCCACATTTGTGGGCTCTGGGTAAGATTGATGTAACCAATCTTTCCCCTGCTTTTCAGAGAGGCTGTTTCTGTGGGTCACCCTATGCATGAAGTATGACATATTTGTACCCTGAGGCTTATTCTGGTAGAATTACCGTGGAAGTTAAGGAATTTGTTTAGAAGAATCACAAACATTTATTTCACCAAATACTTCAAAATTATTTAAAACATATATGCGTGCAGATTTATTTATTGCATGCCTTTTCATAAACCTACGTGCTACTATCAGTAGCCTCTGCAGTAAATAAAATTATTTATTGGACATAAAAAAATACAAGTGTCCAAGTAAAAGATGATTTATCCCTTTTACTTGGGCTCATATAATCATAAGTTCAACCGCCACAATGCCACAGCGCTACCATGCCATCAAATGCAAATTTTCTACATCATCACCAATGTCATCCATGATGTCAATTGTCACAGATTTCACTATCCATAGAAGACAAACCCACATGTAATATTGTTGCAAAACACATTTGATGACCAATCAGGTAGACGATAAGCTATAATATTTCATTCAAACTCCACATTATGCTTTTCTTCACATTAAAGTTTTAAAGTTTTTTCCTCTGATTGATCAGTGAACCAAAAGAAATGTTTTTAAAGATGATTCTAAGCACAGAGGGTGACGAGATGTTTTGAAGCAATCTAACAGCATATGGTACTGAGTCTACTGACTGACACTAACAAGATTTTACTATCTTAATTCAAATATGTTGTCTCATAAACTTTTATTGCTTATGAATTCTCTAGCTTAGGTTGTGTTTTCAGCCTGTTTGGGGATGCTTCAATTTAACTCAACGAGGAAAAAAGAAAAAAGAAAAATAAAAAACTTGGTCATGCTAAAAGGGAGAATGGGAGATAATAAATGTTGGTATTTTGGATAAGAAAACAGTGTAATTTTAAAACGAGCAGAAGGAAACCTGGAGTTCATCGTGACCCCATGCATACTTCTCATAGCAAGTCCAAGCATGAAGCATAGCCTCTTTCACTTTCTCTCTTCGTTCAACACTAATAGGATCATCCTCCTCCTCTTCCTTCATCTTCCTCTTTGTATCACTAATGGGAATGTCTATCCCTGAATCTTTGAGTTGGGTTGTTAAATCCTCAAGCTGCAAACATAAATTTATCAAATTAACAAAACTATATTCAAAACTGAGATTAAGAATGACAAAATATTAATATCAAACTTGCCTGACTACGTAAGTCTGACAATTCTTCATTCAATATCGAAACCTCCACCTGAAATTTCAAGGAGCAGTAGAAACTTTGAATTTAAGCACCAATTAATTAAAAAAAAAAGGGGAAAAAGTTCAGAAACCTGGTGATCTCGAGCTAGCGATTGGCGGTCCAAAAAGAAGCAAGTGAGAAGGACGAATCCGATGATGAGAAGAACAAATCGATTGGAGCGAATCCAAACATTCTTGTTCTTAGAGTTCGATAGAAGAACAGAAGAAGAAGAAGATGAAGATTTCTTTCCCATAGATTTGAAATTTCTCTCTTTTTCTGATACGATGGAATTGAAGGAGAGAAACTGAAATTATAAATTTAACGGAGAGAGAAGTCGACGTAGGTCAGTACAAAGTTACAACCACAAACAACTGAACAAGAAAAAATCAGAAGACGACAAGTCGTTGGAAGAGACGCCCTCCGGAATTATATATTTTTCAGACGTTCCAAACACGTCACTGAAGTCTGACAAACTTACAGACGTTGAGAGAGACGATGAAGGTAGGCCTCCCCTTTCAAAAAACAAAAACCTTAATTTAACTTTTTTTTTCTTAATTTTTTACCGGAAAGAAATAAAAATTTATATATTTTAATTTATAAATTTATTTTATATTTTAAATTTTTATTAATCTTATAATATGTATATCATAAAAAATAAAAATGATCAAAATAAAAAATTTTATCAGATAAAAATAATATTTTAATATGGATAATATTTTAATATATTTTAATATTAATTTATATTAATTAAAATTAATATTTAAAAATAATATACCAATATATATTATAAATTTTTAAGTTTGAGTATGGCATATAAAAATAATTTTAAAAAATCTCATGGAAAACAATTTTCAACAATTTAAAAAACGAATGAAATCTTTTAAAGAAGGAAAATATTTAAATAATGATTATAAAGATCATTATTAATTCTAAAATAATATATTAAATTACATTTTAAAGCAGATAAACGTTATAATTTTATTGGATTATAAAGTAGTATAACTTAACCCAATTAATCAAATTTAGAAAATTTTAAATAAAAATTAATTTAATAATACTAATAATTAATCATTATATAAAAAATTAAATAAATTTCATAATAAATCTAAATAAATATATATATATATATATTAATGTTGTACATAACGCGAATATTTCTCTTTATATATATGGGTAAACTAAATCTTTTATAAAGTTGACATGTGTCATTTTTAAAATTTCTCGTTTAAAATAATTTTATAAAGAATTTTGTTTAATTTTAAAAAATTGATAAACATTTATTTTTTTTTCATTTTCAGAAACTGCCACAATTATTAATAAAATTTATCATGTTGATCCAAAACTCAAAACCTCCAGAAAAATAATTATATTAATGGAAACTAGACATATGCTAGTTATATTTTTCAATCATAGCATGTTATTTAATTTTCTTTAATTATATCAAACACAGCATTTGCATTAACTATATTAATAGTAAATAAATATTATAACATTGTAGCACAATAATTAATATAATTATTAATTATTGTTAATTATTTAAGATAAAAACAATTTAGTTTAATACTATAATTTAATTTGAACAATACTCTCTACTTTTAAAAAAATTACAATTTTAATTTGAACTTGATTATAGCCGATTAATTATTTTTTTATTTTTATACATCCCAATGGAGAATATTATCATAGTCTAAAAAAACAGTCGAAAGCGGGTCTTCGGTTTTTTATGGACCCATTTTTTACTGAATTCCTTCGCTTCCATAAGTTGTCAGTCGCCCAACTGTACCTCAACGTTGGAAAATCTTAATAGCGTTCCAATTTGTCTGCATTAATAATAATATTGAGCCGAACGTGGACCTTTTCTCTCAACTATATTAGCTGGGCACGTAAAAAAATGAAGAGTTTTAGTTCTTCAATGGGAAAAAACGCTAAAAACTTTTCGACCGGAGATCATCATCCTTAAAACGCTGGAAAAATAAGTTTTTTATTCTCCACTATAGGATGTCTGAGGGTTTCAGTCCCCTTTGAATGAGCAAGAACGTATATTTGGAGTTGAGAAAAGATGAGGTCCAGCCGCAGAGGAGTGAGAAAAGAGGTTCTGGACTTTCTCCAAATGATGACCATGTCCTAAAAGATATATATCACCGTAGCAGTGAGAAACGCTGTTTTATCCTGGCAGAGCCATCTACAGCCGAACCAGGCTCGGGCTCCTCACCGGCTCAGCCTTCCAAACCTTTGGAAAAGCACACCTCGTGCAATCGAGCAGGGTATTTTTCTTTTTTACTCTTTTTGATTTTCAAACTGCCTTACTTACTCACCTTTTGTTTTGTATAGATATGGTCGTATGAAGGAACAAATTTGTCGAGGTAGCACGCGCCGCTTGCAAGGGCAAAGTCGTTGCTGGAACGATTGGTCCATCTCCTAAATGGGCTTCGTACCGAGGAGATTATCATACTTCCTCCTCCTCCACCCCCTCATGCAATTGAAGAATCAGCTCTAACTCAGCTCGAGTCTTCTACAAGGGGCGCTTCTATAGCAATATCGGTCACTATTGAGCTAGCACCTAAAAGTGTTGGGGTCGAATCTCTATGGACTCGGAGTGTCCAACACCTGGTGCTGGCATTGATCCGGATGATCTCTCTTCTCAAGGAACCCCACTGCCAGTCCTCATAGCCAAGAATGCTTTGAGGCCCGGGGACCATCATCGCTTGAATGAGGTCAAGACAGACAATCTCTATGACAACATCATGCACTCCGCCATGGAGACTATCCTCTGTGCATATATGGCCAAGGAGCGGAACAAGGCTATAAGTTGAGAATTCGGGGCCTAGGAGACAAACACGGTCTCCTACAAGAGAAATGTTCGAGGCTAAAGACTCAAGTTAATGAAGTGGAGGGTACCATGAAAGAGACGTTGGAGTCAGTAGACAAGCTCCAGATGGACCTGGATGAGGCCAACACTTCCAAGTTTGCCCTTGAGAATCGAGTTAAAAATGCTGAGGACCAAATGGCTATCCTCTAATGGTAAGTCCAAGAGCTACAGTCTCAAGCTGAGGAGAAATAGACCGCCTCTAACAGAATTATTGAACTAGAGGCCGAGCTTTAGGAGATAGTGGCCCAGGGAAGGGAGATGTTTATTGAGGGACAAGTCTTGGTCAAGAAAGAGATGATAAAGCAATTTCCTACCGAGGACTTTGCTTGAATTGACGACATATTCGTAGAGAAGGAGGGAGAGTACGAGCAAGAGGAGGAGAGGATTGAAGACATCGATCGAGTCTTTGTAGAAAATGCAATTGGTGTAGAAAATATGAATGTAACAGAGACTTGGGAGGAGGAAACTGCAAATATCCCTCCTCCCTTATAATCTTCTTCGATATAATAAAAACTTTCTTTTATATCTTGTCATTATTTTTACTAAGTGCTTTGTAGAATCGATACTCAATCATAACCTTCGTCCAATAATCCTCAAATAAGACCTAAAAATTTCTAAAATTGCTAAGCGGGGTTAAAATCCAACCATATATATGGCAATCTCTGCTCTTTGCCATAAACTAAATAAACTTGTTAACAGGACTTAATACCTGGTCAACGACCTGACGGATACTCGCCTCGTAGCTATGAAATAAAAAACTTGGAAAAATAATCAACTAAACTGGACACCTGGTCCTGATAATGATTTAAAGACTTTATTAACCAGGACTAGAATCTTGTGGCTTGTCTGGTGGGTATTCGTGACTGTGCGGTTGTCGAAGCCGGTTAAAAATAACTTTTTTGGTTATCAACAATTTTACAACTGTAGATAGTGGCAAAAAGATCAAATCCACAGGGAATTGATATTTACCTATTTTCCTTTTCAAGACCAAGTAAATAAACTGAAAGTAAAATAAAAGGGGGGTTTTGAGATTGATGAATTAAACTAGAATTAAAAAAAACAAAGTAAAGTAAATAATTAAAGTAAAGAAATTCAATAATGAGAAAAGCTCTAGTTGAAGAATTGGATCCACTTCAGTTGTTGGGATTGATCATTGACACTTAGGTTCCTTTATTTGATTCAATAAATTAGTTATGGAGGTGGAAGACGCTTCTCACTACTATATCCCTCCTTAAGCATAAATCAATTAGGGAACGTCCTCTAATTAATTACTAATCAACAAGTTGCCAAGGAACGTCCTTGGGCCTTTGGCATCTAACAACTATCAATTGCATTAAAAAATAGAGAGGCCTAATTCTAGCTACCCAAACGTATGGTGATATTGCTAGATCATGCAATTTCCTTAGTTTTTACACCAAGAGTTACTTGTGTTTGAATAATTCAAGCAATTACGGACTTAAAACTATCCAAACTAACAAATTATCACTTTGCAATCAAGAATTAATGGGCCCTATCGATCTAAACAACAAAGCAACAATGAAATTAAGCATGAAATTGCATAAATATTGATAAACAAAAGATACACAACATGTGTTCAGATCTCACAATCCATAAAACAACTAAAGTTTCACCTAATCTTCAACTAGAAAAAGGGGTTTCAGCCACTCATGGCTGAAACAAAACAAAAAAATAAAAGAAAGAGAAGAAGAAGAGGAACCGGCGGCTTGGAGAAGAAGGGCGGCTTGCAATCCGAATGGGAGAGAAGAAGGGATGGCGTGCGGCTCCTTGTGATGCTTTTATAGCTGAAAGTGTTGCCTTAGGTTTCCTAGAGATGACTTTTGAATTTTGAATTTTGAATGTCCTCTTTTGAATTTTGAATTTTGAATTCTTAGGAGGCAGGCGCATCTTCTTGAGATTTGGCTTCCTGAATAAGCTGAATTGAATGCTGAGGTGTCTTCACCTTTTTAATAAGGGAAAGACTTCTTGAAGATTTAAAATTTGAATTTCAGATTACTCTGATGTCTGCACTTTCCTTATTTCTCTTCACTTCAGCTGCAACTTGGCTTGGGCAAACAACTTGTTCTCCTTTATCCTCTTTTAGGCAGTTTTAAGAGCATTTTCACCAAATTACCTCTTTACACCATTTTCTGCAAAATAAGATTAAAGCCACATAATTACACAGAAAATGTGTAAATTAACATTAATAACAACATGATAAATGGGTCTAAATTTGGCCTGATCAATTCGCTTTTGTGGCTTGGGCCTAAAATTCCTTAGCAATTTTTATAAAAGTGGGGCTAACACCCGGTCATTGAGCTTAGCAGATACTTGCCTTGTGGTCTAAGTATAAAATGTCTTAGAAATTTTTATAAAAGTGAGGCTAACACTTGGTCATTGAGCCTAGTGGATATCCGCCTTGTGGCCTGGACATAAAATGCCTTACAAATTTTTATAAAAGTGAGGCTAACACCCAGTCATTGAGCTTGGTAGATATCCGTTTTGTAGCCTGGACATAAAATGCTTAATTTTATATATATATATATAAGTGGGGCTAACACCTGGTCATTAGCCTGACGAATACACGCCTTGTGGTCTAGGCATAAAATATCTAGAAAATTTTAATTAATTAGGACTAACATCTGAAGATTCGCCTGGTAGTTATTGTAATGTCCCGGAAATCAGACCGCTACCGGCGCTAGGATCCAGATCGACTTAAGGTCGCCGGGACCCGTAGCAAGCCTAATATACATCCTGTATACCTATTAAATCCCATACATGATCACACATATACATAAAAACTTTAAACTTTTTCTTTCATCACCAAGCTTAATCTGTGCATGCACATAACCATAAACATAAAACCCCACACTGGAGCCCTCATCAAATGCTCCAATGGGGTAACATATCATACATTAAGCTTGGTTTAACATAAAAAACATCATTAAAATATTTTATTAAAAAGATCATGTGCTCAAAAGGGATTAACCATACACTAGGGCCAAACACAATTCTATCCTCAATACAATTCTTTACATTACATAACATTATAGCATTTTACAATACATGTCCACTACTAACTATTACATACACTATGCCTCTACTCTTGCCGACTTCCTGGTCTATCCCGTACCTGCAAACCTGGGGTTAAGGGAATGGGGTAAGCTACTCGAGCCTAGTGAGCAGAATAGTAAAACATATATTTAAATTCATGCTTGTATGAAATGCATCACATCACAAACAAATCACATCAAGGATGGACTTGTCACCAATAGCCCTCTACATAACATTCCAATAGTGTCAGGGCGTAGAATGGGCCACTGGTCTTTCCCTTAACATAGCATAACATAACATTCCAATGTGCCAGGGGCGTAGAATGGGCCTCGACCTGGACTTCCATACCATACCACATCATATCATATCATATCATACGAGGGCTAATGGATCATCCAACACCCATCCACTTCAACATTATTTTATGCAATGCAACATATTCGTGAATTCTAATGCAAACAACCTAGTATATCACATGGAATTCGTGATGCATGAGTATGCTCAAATGTATTTATTTACTTTGAAACATAAAGATCCATTCTACTCACCTCAGGCTGACTCTGAAGCAGTTATCTCACTGCTGGGGTCCTCGGTTCCTCGGGTCCGTTCCTACACAGGTGGACTCAAATGAGGGACCAAACATAGACTAACATGACTCTAAACAACTCCCCAAAAATCCCCTTAAAACATCACAAAACAATCATAGAAAACATGCAAAGGAAGGCTGAACAGGGCACTTTCGGCGGCAGGTTCGGCGGCCGAAAGTCCCTCCAGAGCCGAAAGTCATGCACCTTCGGCGGCCGAAAGTCCCTCCAGAGCCGAAAGTCATGCACCTTCGGCGGCACCTTCGGCGGCCGAAGGTTCCTTCCAGATCCGAAACTCATGCATATTCGGCGGCACCTTCGGCGGCCGAAACTCCCCTCCAGAGCCGAAAGTCCAACTTTCGGGGGCAGGGTTCGGCAGCCAAAATATGCCACCACAGGCAGGTTCGGCGGCTGAACATGGCTTCAGCTGCCGAACCTGAGTTCTTCCAGAAATGGCAGAACTCAGCCTTTAATGCATAAATGCCTCCCAACTTTCCAAACTCACATCCAACACTCCCAAATCATGCATACACACATACATAAGCATATAGGGGTCTCAAACTAGCCTATACCCCAACAACAACACATCTAGCAACACATATAATATACATTGCCCATAAAACCAACATAAACCCTAACATTATGCATAAACTCTAAAACATGCATCAACCCTCTTAAAACCCCTCAAAGCTTTCATAAAACATACAAGAAGGGTAGGATCTAAGTTTACCTCTTGAAGATCGAGAGGAGATGCGATCCTTAACTTAGAGTTGGGAGAAATCTAGCTCCTTGGGTCTCCAAGCTCCAAAACTTGATCTTTAGTTCAAAAACTTCAAATACCAAGTTAAAACTTGTTAAAACTTGAAAGATTTGAAGAAAATCATCAAAACTAACCATGGGAGGGCATGGACTCACCTTTGCCCGAAAATAGGGAAGAAAACTCGCCCATTTTCGGACATGGGGCCTTTTATAGGTGGCTGGCCAGACCACCTTCGGAGGCCAAAGGTGCTCCCTAAAGTGCACCATGTTCGGCGGCCGAACATGAGGTTCAGCGGCCGAACTTGGATTTCCTCCCTTGGTCTTTTTCATTCAAAACTCAATTTCTTTCTTACTTAAAACCATAATATACATGAAAATATTTTATAAAAACATGCTTTTACCCTTCTAAAGAGTTCCGACATCCGAGATTCCACCGGACGGTAGGAATTCCGATACCGGAGTCTAGCCGAGTATTACATTCTCCCCCCTTTAAGAACATTCATCCCCGAATGTTCCACAACAAGCATAGCATGGCATAAACATAAACACATAACACTAACCTTAGAAGAGATAAGGGTATTGCTGGAGCATGGACTCCCGTGTCTCCCAGTTACATTCCTCGGTGTTGTTGTAACGACCCGAAAATCGGACCGCTATCGGCGCTAGGATCCAGATCGGCATAAGGCCGCCGGGACCCGTAGCAAGCCTGACATGCATCCTGTAAACCTGATTATCCCATACATGATCAACAGCATATATAAAATTTTTGAACTTTTCTTTTACCAAGCACAACTTGTGCATGCCCATAAACATATACATAAACATAAACCCCACACTGGAGCTCTCATCAAAATGCTCCAATGGGGCATCTCATCATACACAAGCTTGGTGGAAGATAACATTATAAAACATAGATCATGTTTACAAAGGGAATTCTATACAAACTCGGTCAAGGACATCTTCTAAACCTCAAACTCAAAATCAACATTTACATGACATAACAATATATCATTTTACAATTTATCATGTCCACATTCTACCTATTACATACACATGACTTCATTCACCTCGACTTCTCTGCCTATCCCATACCTGCAAACCTGGGGGATTAGAGAGAGGGGTGAGCTACTAGAGCCCAGTGAGCAGAATAATAAAAACATTATATTAACATTTCATGCTTTCATGGAATGCATCACATCACAACCATATCACATCAAGGATGAACTTGTCACCAATAGTCCTCTACATATCCAATAGTGCCAGAACGTAGAATGGGTCCTGGTCTTTCCCTTACATAGCATAACATAACATTCCAAAGTGCCAGAACGTAGAATGGGTCCTGGTCTTTCTCTTACATAGTGCCAGCGAACGTAGAATGGGTCCCACTGGTCTTTCATTCCATACCGTACATATCATATCATTACGTCATCGGTCGAGGACTATGGATCATTCAACATTCATCCACAACAACAACATAAGAATGCAATGCAATATATTCGTGAATACTAATGCAAGCACCCTAATATATCACATGGTATCCATGATGCGTGAATCATGCTGAAATATTCATTATTTACTTTTAAAACATAAAAGGTTATTCCACTCACCTCTGGCTAGCTCTGACCAGACACTGGAGCAGCTGACTCACTGCTGGGGTCCTCGGTTCCTCGGGTCCGAACCTACACAGGTGGACTCAAATGAGGGACCAAACATACATGAACATAACTCTAAACTACTCCTCAAAAACCCCCTAGAACACCATGAAACAATCATAGAAAAATATGCAAAAGAGGGCTGGACAGGGCACTTTCGGCGGCAGGTTCGGCGGCCGAAAGTCCCTCCAGAGCCGAAAGTCAGGCAGGTTCGGCGGCACCTTCGGCGGCCGAAACTCCCAGACAGAGACGAAACTCATGCATGTTCGGTGGCACTTTCGGTGGCCGAAACTGCCCTCCAGAGACGAAAGTCCTCTTTCGGGGGCAGGCTTCGGCAGCCGAAGGCTGCCTCCACAAGCGGGTTCGGCGGCCGAAAGTTCCTTCGGCGGCCGAACCTGAGTTTCTCCAAAGTGGCAAAAACTCAGCTCCCACATGCACAAACGCCTCCCAAACCTTTCAAACATGCACAAACCTATTCTACAACACTCCCAATCATTCACAATCAAGCATACAAGTTCATAGGGGTCTCAAACAAGCCTAAACCCCAACTATAACACATCAACATACCCACATTGCTCATAAACACACATTAAACCCATAAACTCAAAACAACCTAAACATGCATTTCTACTTCACAAACTTGTATAAAACTTGTTTAAAACACAACATAAGCTAGAGATCGACTTTTACCTCTTGAAGATCGAGAGTAGAGGCGATCTAACTTGGAGTTGGGAGAGATTTTAGCTCCTTGGGTCTCCAAGCTCAAAACTTATCCTTTTGCTCAAAAATCTTCAAAACAAGGTGAAAACTAGTGAAAATCGTGAAAGATTTGAAGGAAGAAACTCAAGATTAGTGAGGGGCGGCGGAGAGCTCACCTTGGCCGAAAATGTGGGAAAAGCTCGCCCGTTTTCGGCTAAGGGACCCCTTTATAGGTGGCTGGCCAGGCCACATTCGGGAACCGAACGTGCCTCCGCATGCATGCCATGTTGGGCGGCCGAACATAAGGTTCGGCGGCCGAACCTGGACTTCCCTCACTTATGCTTTCGGGGGCCTAAAGCACTCCCGAAGTACATGCATGTTCGGCGGCCGAACCCGGGTCTTCCTCCAAGATTATTTTCATGCAAAAACTCATTTCTTTCTTGATTAAAACATAAAACACAATAAAACATTTTATATAAACATGGTTTTACCCTTCTAGAGGTCTCCGACACCCGAGATTCCACCGGACGGTAGGAATTCCGATACTGGAGTCTAGCCGGGTATTACATTCTCCCCCCCTTAAGAACATTCGTCCCCGAATGTTCCTCAACTAGTAAAAGCAAGGCATACAACATAACATACACATAAAACACACATAAAACTAACCTCAGAAGAGATAAGGGTACTGCTGGAGCATGGACTCCCGTGTCTCCCAAGTGCATTCTTCTAAATTGTGGTGGTTCCACAGGACTTTCACCATCGGGATTTCCTTGTTTCTCAGCTTCCTGATCTGGGTGTCTATGATCCGTACTGGCTGCTCAACATAAGTGAGATCTTCTTGGATCTCCACGTCAGGCTCACTAATAACCTTGCCCGGATCTGACACAAACTTCCTCAACATGGAAACATGGAAAACCGGATGGATCCTTTCCATTTAAACAGGTAAATCCAGCTTGTACGACACATTCCCAATCCTTTGCAAGATTTCAAAGGGTCCGATGTATCGTGGGGCTAGTTTACCTTTCTTCCCGAAGCGAACCACTCCTTTCATAGGAGACACCTTGAGCAATACCAGATCCCCCTCATGAAACTCTACTTGCCTTCTGCGGATGTCTGCATAACTCTTCTGTCTGCTTGCAGTAGTCTTGATCCTTGCTCTGATTATGGGTACCACCCTACTGGTGATCTCTACTAGCTCAGGCCCTGCCAAGGCCTTTTCTCCAATTTTTTCCCAACAAACAGGTGATCTGCACTTCCTCCCATACAAAGCTTCATATGGAGCCATCCCGATGCTAGCATGATGGCTGTTATTGTAGGCGAACTCCACCAAAGGTAGATGTTGCCTCCAAGAACCGCCAAAGTCCAGCACACACATTCTGAGCATATCCTCTATTGTCTGGATGGTCCTTTCTGATTGTCCGTCCATCTGTGGATGGAAAGCAATGCTAAAATCCAACCTGGTACCCATGGCATTCTGCAGACTCCGCCAAAATCTGGAGGTGAACTGGGGTCCTCTGTCGGACACTATTGAAACAGGAACCCCATGCAGCCTGACGATCTCATCAATGTACACCTGCGCCAACTTGTCCACAGAATAGCCACTCCTGACAGGGATGAAGTGAGCAGATTTGGTGAGTCTGTCCACAATCACCCATATGGAATCCAATCTGTTGGACGCCGCCGATAACCCCACTACGAAGTCCATAGCTATGTTCTCCCATTTCCACTCTGGAATAGGTAGCGGGTTAAGCATTCCAGCCGGCTTCTGATGTTCCAGCTTCACCCTCTGACACACTTCTCAGGCTGACACGAACTGTGCCACTTCTCTCTTCATAGCTGGCCACCAATAGACCTTCTTCAAATCTTGATACATTTTGGTGGCTCCCGGTGAACGTTGTATCTTGCATTATGAGCCTCTCTCATAATGTCTCCCTTTAGCCCTATGTCATCTGGTACACATAGTCTGCTCCCATAGCGGAGGATCCCCTTACTGTTGAATCTGAACTCACTATCTTTGCCTGACTGAACAGTCTTGGCAATCTTCACTAACTCTGGATCCTCATGCTGTTTCTGAGCCACCTGCTCTAGAAACACGGGCGCCACTCTCATCTGGGCAATCAAAGCACCTGTACCAGACAACTCCAACTGTAGACCTTCATCAATGAGCTTGTAAAACTCCTTCACCACTGGTCTCCTCTCCGCCGTGATGTGGGATAGACTGCCTAGTGATTTCCGGCTTAGGGCGTCTGCCACAACATTCGCCTTACCCGGATGGTACTGAATCTTGCAATCATAGTCACTCAGCAGCTCTACCCATCTTCTCTGTCTCAAGTTCAAATCTCTTTGACTCAGGATGTACTGCAGGCTCTTATGATCTGTGAAGATCTCACATTTAACCCCATAGAGGTAGTGCCTCCACATCTTGAGTGCAAAGATTACTGCTGCCATCTCCAGGTCATGTGTGGGGTAATTCAACTCATGTTTCTTCAGCTGTCTAGAAGCATAAGCAATTACCCTTTCATTCTACATTAACACACAACCCAGTCCCACACGGGACGCATCACAATACACTGAGAAGTCTTCATTGCTAGATGGCAGGGCTAACACTGGTGCTGAAGTCAACCTCTTCTTAAGCTCTTCAAAACTCTCTTCGCACTGGTCAGTCCACACGAACCTCTAGTTCTTCCTGGTCAATCTGGTCAGAGGAGCTGCAATCTTTGAGAAGTCCTGAACGAACCTCCTGTAGTAACCTGCCAAACCCAAGAAACTTCTAATCTCTGTCACTGAAGTGGGGCTAGGCCAGTTAGCCACAACTTCTATCTTCTTGGGGTCCACCTCTATTCCATTTTCTGACACTACATGCCCCAAGAATGAAATGCTCCTCAGCCAGAACTCACACTTAGAGAACTTGGCATACATGCCATGTTCCCTCAAGGTCTGCAGAACCAACCTCAGATGATGGGCATGCTCCTCTGCATTCCTGGAATACACTAAGATATCATCTATGAAGACAATAACAAAGTGATCCAGGTATTGGCTAAACACTCTATTCATGAGATCCATGAATGCTGCAGGGGCGTTGGTTAACCCGAACGGCATTACAAGGAACTCAAAATGCCCATATCTGGTCCTGAAAGCTGTCTTTGGCACATCCTCTTCTCTAATCCTCAGCTGATGGTACCCGGACCTCAGATCTATTTTGGAAAAATAACCCGCTTCTGCTAGTTGGTCGAATATATCATCGATCCTTGGCAGAGGGTACCTGTTTTTGGTAATGACTTTGTTCAACTGCCTATAGTCGATACAAAGTCTAAGGGATCCATCCTTCTTTTTCACAAAAAGCACTGGGGCACCCCAAGGTGAGGTACTCGGTCGGATGAAGCCCTTATCTACAAGATCTTGCAACTGCTCCTTAAGCTCCTTCAATTCTGCTGGTGCCATCCTGTATGGAGGAATAGAGATCGGTCTAGTTCCAGGCATCAATTCTATCTCGAACTCTATCTCCCTAGCAGGTGGTAAACCTGGCAGCTCGTCTGGGAAGACATCCTGAAATTCTCTGACAACTGGCATCGAGGCTGGCTCCCTGACCTGACTATCTAGCTCTCTCACATGAGCCAAAAACCCCTGACATCCCTTCCTAAGCAACCTACAAGCCTGAAGAGCTGATATCAGGCCTCTAGGTGTACCCCTCTTGTCTCCTCTGAAGATGACCTCTGACCCGTTTTGATCTCTGAACCTAACTACCTTGTCTCTGCAGTCCAAGATAGCACCATGGGTAGATAGCCAATCCATCCCTAGAATGACGTCAAAGTCTGTCAAATCTAGAACCACAAGGTCGGCGGAGAGGCATCTTCCCTCAACAAAAACTGGACTGTACTGGCAGACTGACTCTGCCACTGACGGGTCACACTTGGGTCCACTGACCCATAGGGGACACTCTAACCCAGAGACCATCAGACCCAACCTCTCAACGGCTCTCGGAGCAATAAAAGAATGAGATGCATCCATTAATGCATACACATCAGAACACCCAATGATGAGATTACCTGACACCACGGTGTTGGATGTGTTAGCCTCCTGCTGTGTCATGGTGAAGATCCTGGCTGGAGCTGATGGACCTTCACGTCGGGAACCAGAAGAAGAGGCTGCCCCTCTCCCTCTACCTCTGCCACTGCACTGAGTTGTGGCTGGAGCTGCTGGCTGTGCCACACTACCAGAAGCTGTCTGCTGGGGCTAGCCCATAAAAGGTGCTCTAGGACACTCCCGAGCCATGTGTCCCTCCTATCCACATCTGAAACATGCATTAGTCCCAGCCTGACACACTCCCTTGTGTGGCCTCCCACAACTTAGGCATTCTGTACCATCTGAGCCTGAGCTCGAGCCACCGCCTAATCCCAGATCGGATTTCAACTTACTCCAGAACTTGTTCTTCTTCAGCTTCTTGGTGGTGTTACTCCACCTCTTGCTACCTGAGCTCTGAGAAGAGGGACCTGGCCCTCCTCTGCCTGGGGTCTTAACTCCTGAAGACTGGGTCACTGACTGCTTCACTAACCCCTCAACTATAGCACTCGCCTCCATCCTTCGAGCCATATCCACCACAATGTGGAAACTTTCCCTCTCAACTGACTGAATCAAAGAGGAGTACCTAGAATGCAGTTTCATAACATATCTTTTGGCTTTCTTCGAATCTATATCTTGAGCTTGCCCTGAAAAAGGCAATAGCTCCAAGAATTTATCCGTGTACTCCTCTATACTCATGTGTTCTGTCTGCCTCAGCTGTTCAAACTCAATCATCTTCAGTTCTCTGGAACTGTCTGGAAAAGCCCATCCAGCAAACTCATTTGCAAATTCCTCCCATGTCATGCCGTCTAGTCTTGGGTCCACATAACACTTGAACCATTCCCGTGCCTTTTTGCACTTTAAAGTGAACCCTGCCATCTGGATGGCCCTGCTGTCATCTGCCCCTAGTTCATCAGTTATCGTCTTCACTACCCTCAGGTACTCAAAGGGATCATCCCCGGACTTGTATTTGGGAGCATCCAGCTTAAGGTAATCTGTCATCTTCACTTTGCTCCCACCAGCTGAGCTAGGTCTAGAAGGTTGAGTAACTGGGGCTGCTGGTTCTATAGGTGGTGGAGGTGGGGGTGCAGCATTCCCCGAGGTGGGGTTTGCCGGGTTAGGATAGAAGGGTGAGGGTGGATAAGCTGGGTACTGTGGGTAAGGTGGATAGAAAGGTGGATAAGGCATGTAGGTAGGGTAGGGGTTAAAGCTGGAGTAATCCGATGTGCCTCCCATCGGATACCCTGAACCCTGTGGGAAGGGTGGATAATAGGGTGGAAAACCATACCCCGAGGCCTGAGCGCCTCCCTGTGACTCCCCTGTCCCTTCTTCCGACATGCTGACATCCAGATTCCCATCCCTTCTCTGATCCTCTTCCATAACCTCCCTCACATCTGAAGAACTTCCTCCTCTATCTGTCCCCCTTCTGCTAGCATCAAAAG
This sequence comes from Manihot esculenta, assembly GCF_001659605.2. Classification (NCBI taxonomy): domain Eukaryota; kingdom Viridiplantae; phylum Streptophyta; class Magnoliopsida; order Malpighiales; family Euphorbiaceae; genus Manihot; species Manihot esculenta. Next base: position 3,128,445 of record NC_035166.2, read on the forward strand.
ACCTTCTAGAGTCCCTTGACACTCTTTCTCTGCTTGATCTACATGACATTGCCCTAGGCAATGCAGGAGGACGGGCGCTCGTGCCCTCATCCTCAAGTGGTACTCCAGTCAATCGTGCAGATCGACGAGTTCCCCTCATCCTGTTTTCTGAAAAACAGTACACATCACACAAACATTGGCATCATATGGTTCATGTGTGAACACATGAACCCGCATCACATACATATCATTCATATCATAGCATTAATGCTCATGAATATAATCATGGCATTTCGCATCATCAAACAAGACAGGACTCCACATCCTATCCTAGTGAACATGATCTTTCCTATTGTGCTTGACCTTCTATAACATCTATGAGCCCGACACTCTAGGTCCGACCATATGAACCTAGGGCTCTGATACCATTCTGTAATGACCCGAAAATCGGACCGCTACCGGCGCTAGGATCCAGATCGGCATAAGACCGCCGGGACCCATAGCAAGCCTGACATGCATCCTGTAAACCTGATTATCCCATACATGATCAACAGCATATATAAAATTTTTGAACTTTTCTTTTACCAAGCTCAACCTGTGCATGCCCATAAACATATACATAAACATAAACCCCACACTGGAGCTCTCATCAAAATGCTCCAATGGGGCATCTCATCATACACAAGCTTGGTGGAAGATAACATTATAAAACATAGATCATGTTTACAAAGGGAATTCTATACAAACTCGGTCAAGCACATCTTCTAAACCTCAAACTCAAAATCAACATTTACATGACATAACAATATATCATTTTACAATTTATCATGTCCACATTCTACCTATTACATACACATGACTTCATTCACCTCGACTTCTCTGCCTAGCCCGTACCTGCAAACCTGGGGGATTAGGGAGAGGGGTGAGCTACTAGAGCCCAGTGAGCAGAATAATAAAAACATTATATTAACATTTCATGCTTTCATGGAATGCATCACATCACAACCATATCACATCAAGGATGAACTTGTCACCAATAGTCCTCTACATATCCAATAGTGCCAGAATGTAGAATGGGTCCTGGTCTTTCCCTTACATAGCATAACATAACATTCCAAAGTGCCAGAACGTACAATGGGTCCTAGTCTTTCTCTTACATAGTGCCAACGAACGTAGAATGGGTCCCACTGGTCTTTCATTCCATACCGTACATATCATATCATTACGTCATCGGTCGAGGACTATGGATCATTCAACATTCATCCACAACAACAACATAAGAATGCTATGCAACATATTCGTGAATACTAATGCAAGCACCCTGATATATCACATGGTATCCATGATGCGTGAATCATGCTGAAATATTCATTATTTACTTTTAAAACATAAAAGGTTATTCCACTCACCTCTGGCTAGCTCTGACCAGACACTGGAGCAGCTGACTCACTGCTGGGGTCCTCGGTTCCTCGGGTCCGAACCTACACAGGTGGACTCAAATGAGGGACCAAACATACATGAACATAACTCTAAACTACTCCCCAAAAACCTCCTAGAACACCATGAAACAATCATAGAAAAACATGCAAAGGAGGGCTGGACAGGGCACTTTCGGCGGCAGGTTCGGCGGCCGAAAGTCCCTTCAGAGCCGAAAGTCAGGCAGGTTCGGCGGCACCTTCGGCGGCTGAAACTCCTAAACAGAGACGAAACTCATGCATGTTCGGCGGCAGTTTCGGCGGCCGAAACTGCCCTCCAGAGACGAAAGTCCTCTTTCGGGGGCAGGCTTCAGCAGCCGAAGGCTGCCTCCATAAGCGGGTTCGGCGGCCAAAAGTTCCTTCGGCGGCCGAACCTGAGTTTCTCCAAAGTGGCAGAAACTCAGCTCCCACATGCACAAACGCCTCCCAAACCTTTCAAACATGCACAAACCTATTCTACAACACTCCCAATCATTCACAATCAAGCATACAAGTTCATAAGGGTCTCAAACAAGCCTAAACCCCAACTATAACACATCAACATACCCACATTGCTCATAAACACACATTAAACCCATAAACTCAAAACAACCTAAACATGCATTTCTACTTCACAAACTTGTATAAAACTTGTTTAAAACACAACATAAGTTAGAGATCGACTCTTACCTCTTGAAGATCGAGAGTAGAGGCGATCTAACTTGGAGTTGGGAGAGATTTTAGCTCCTTGGGTCTCCAAGCTCAAAACTTGTCCTTTTGCTCAAAAATCTTCAAAACAAGGTGAAAACTAGTGAAAATCGTGAAAGATTTGAAGGAAGAAACTTAAGATCAGTGAGGGGCGGCGGAGAGCTCACCTTGGCCGAAAATGGGGGAAAAGCTCGCCCGTTTTCGGCTAAGGGACCCCTTTATAGGTGGCTGGCCAGGCCACATTCGGGAGCAGAACGTGCCTCCGCATGCATGCCATGTTCGGCGGCCGAACATAAGGTTCGGCGGCCGAACCTGGACTTCCCTCACTTATACTTTCGGGGGCCTAAAGCACTCCCGAAGTGTATGCATGTTCGGCGGCCGAACCTGAGGTTCGGCGGCCGAACCTGGGTTTTCCTCCAAGATTATTTTCATGCAAAAACTCATTTCTTTCTTGATTAAAACATAAAACACAATAAAACATTTTATACAAACATGGTTTTACCCTTCTAGAGGTCTCCGATACCCGAGATTCCACCGGACGGTAGGAATTCCGATACCGGAGTCTAGCCTGGTATTACAGTTGTGGTGATTCCAAAGGACTTTCACCATCGAGATTTCCTTGTTCCTCAACTTCCTAATCTGTGTGTCTAGGATTCGTACTGGCTGCTCAACATAGATGAGATCTCCTCGGATCTCTACATCAGGCTCACTAAGAACCTTGCCCGGATCTGACACGAATTTCTGTAACATGGAAATATGGAAAACCGGATGGATTCTCTCCATAGAAGCAGGTAAGTCCAACTTGTACGATACATTCCCAATCTTCTACAAGATCTCGAAGGGTCCGATGTACCGTGGAGCTAGCTTACCTTTCTTCCCAAACCGAATCACCCCTTTCATAGGAGACACCTTGAGCAACACCAAATCTCCCTCCTGAAACTCTACATGCTTCCTGCGAACATCTGCATAACTCTTCTGCCGACTCACAGCAGTTCTGATCCTTTCTTTGATAATGGGCACTACTCTGCTGGTGATCTCTACTAGCTCAGGCCCTGCCAAGGCCCTTTCTCCAACTTCCTCCCAGCAGATAGGTGACCTGCACTTCCTCCCATACAAAGCTTCATATGGAGCCATCCCTATGCTAACATGATAGCTGTTATTGTAGGTAAACTCCACCAAAGGTAGATGCTGCCTCCAAGAACCGCCAAAATCTAGCACACACATTCTGAGCATATCCTCTATAGTCTGGATGGTCCTCTCTGACTGTCCATCAGTCTGAGGATGGAAAGTGGTGCTAAAATCTAGCCTGGTGCCCATAGCTTTCTGCAGACTCCACCAAAACCTGGAGGTGAACTGGGGTCCTTTATCAGACACTATTGAAATAGGAGCCCCATGCAACCTGACCACTTCATCAACAAATACCTGCGCCAATTTGTCCACAGAGTAGCCACTCCTGATAGGGATGAAGTGAGCAGATTTGGTCAGTCTGTCCACAATCACCCATATGGAGTCCAATCTGTTGGACGTTGCCAGTAACCCCACTACGAAATCCATAGCTATATTCTCCCATTTCCACTCTGAAATTGGCAGTGGGTTAAGCATTCCAGCCGGCTTCTGATGTTCCAGCTTCACCCTTTGACATACTTCGCAGGCTGACATGAACTGTGCCACTTCCCTATTCATAGCTGGCCACCAATAAACTCTTTTCAGATCTTGGTACATTTTGGTGGCTCCAGGGTGAACGCTGTATCTGGCATTATGAGCTTCCCTCATAATGTCTCCTTTCAGACCCACGTCATCTGGTACACATAATCTGTTCCCATAGCAGAGGATCCCTTTGTTATCAAATCTGAACTCATCATTCTTGCCTGACTGAACAGTCCTGGCAATCTTCACTAACTCTGGGTCTTCATGTTGTTTCTGAGCCACCTGCTCCAGAAACACGGGTGTTACTCTCATCTGAGCTATCAAGGCACCTGTACCAGACAACTCTAACTGTAGCCCTTCATTAATGAGCTTATAGAACTCTCTCACCACCGGTCTCCTCTCTGCTGAGATATGGGATAGGCTGCCAAGTGATTTCCGGCTTAGGGCGTCTGCCACAACATTCGCCTTACCCGGATGGTACTGAATCTTGCAATCATAGTCACTAAGCAGTTCTACCCATCTTCTCTATCTTAGATTCAACTCTCTCTGACTCAGGATGTACTGCAGGCTTTTATAATCTGTGAAGATCTCACATTTAACCCCATAAAGGTAATGCCTCCACATCTTGAGTGCAAAGATCACAGCTGCCATCTCTAGGTCGTGTGTAGGATAATTCAGCTCGTGCTTCTTCAGCTGTCTAGAAGCATAAGCAATTACCCTTTTATTCTGCATCAACACATAACCCAGCCCCACACGGGATACATCACAAAACACTGTGAAGTCTTCATTGCTAGTTGGCAGAGCTAACACCGGTGCTGATGTTAACCTTTTCTTCAGCTCTTCAAAGCTTTCTTCACATTGGTCAGACCACACAAACCTCTGGTTCTTCTTAGTCAATCTGGTCATAGGAGCGGCAATTTTAGAGAAGTCCTGAATGAATCTCTTGTAGTAACCTGCCAAACCCAAAAAGCTTTTAATCTCTGTCACTGTAGTGGGTCTAGGCCAGTTAGCCACAGCTTCTACCTTCTTGGGGTCTACTTCAATTCCATTTTCTGACACCACATGCCCCAAGAATGAAACGCTCCTTAACCAGAACTCACACTTGGAGAACTTGGCGTACAAGCCGTGTTCTCTCAAGGTCTGCAAAACTGTCCTCAGATGATGGGCATGCTCCTCTGCATTTCTGGAATACACTGAGATATCATCTATGAAGATAATAACAAAGTGATCCAGATACTGACTGAAAACCCTGTTCATGAGATCCATGAATGTTGCAGGGGCATTGGTTAACCCGAACGGCATCACAAGGAACTCATAATGCCCATATCTGGTCCTAAATGCCGTCTTCGGCACATCTTCCTCTCTTATCCTCAGCTGGTGGTACCCGGACCTCAGATCTATTTTGGAGAAACAACCTGCTCCTGTTAGCTGGTCAAATAGATCATCGATCCTAGGTAACGGATACTTGTTCTTGGTAGTGACTTTGTCCAACTGCCTGTAGTCGATACAAAGTCTGAGGGATCCATCCTTCTTTCTCACAAAAAGCACTAGAGCACCCCAAGGTGAGGTACTCAGTCGGATGAAACCCTTATCTACTAGCTCTTGCAACTGCTCCTTCAGTTCTGTAATACCCGGCTAGACTCCGGCATCGAAATTCCTACCGTCCAGTGGAATCTCGGATATCGAAAACCTCTAGAAGGGTAAAATCATGTTTTTATAAAATATTTTAATGTATTTTATGTTTTTAAGTAAAAAGGAAATTGAGTTTTGTATGAAAATGACCAAGGAGGCATTTCCAGGTTCGGCCGCCGAACCTCAAGTTCGGCCGTCGAACGTGGGATGGTTTAGGGGGGCATGTCAGGCTTCCGAAAGTCTCAAAAGGTTCGGCCGCCGAACCTCATGTTCGGCCGCCGAACTTGCATGAGATGTGGGGGCACGTTCGGCTACCGAAAGGTGGTCTGCCAGCTCTATATAAGAGCTCCATGGCCGAAATGGGCGAGCTTTCTCCCCATTTTCGGCCACAGTGAGTTCATGCTCTCCTTTGGTTCGTTTTTGATGATTTTCCTTCGATCTTCCATGTTTTAACAAGCTCTATGTTGATTTGAAGAGATTTGAACAAAAAGAGCAAGTTTTGGAAACTTGGAGACCAAAGAGCGGATCTCTCCCATCTCCGAGTCGGATCGTCTCTCCTCTCGTTCTACAAGAGGTAAGAGTAGATCCATAGTTCCTTTCATGTTTTAAGTAAGTTTTATGAAGTTTCTTGGGGTAGAAATGCATGTGTAGGTTTATGTTGAGTTTTTGGTTAAATGTGTGTTGATGAGCAATGTATGTTGAATATACATGTTTGATGTGTTGTAGATGGGGTTTAGGATAGTTGAAGCCCCTAGGAACTTGTATGCTTGAGTATGCATGTTGTAGAATAGGAAAATGCATGATTGAATGAGTGGGGAGGCGTTTATGCATGTTGAGCTGAGTTTCTGCCCTTTGGGAGAAACCAGGTTCGGCAGCCGAAGGCTCTTTTGGCCGCCGAACCTGCCTTTGGTAGCATGTATCGGCTGCCGAACCCTGCCTCCGAAAGTGGACTTTCGGCTCTGGAAGGGAGTTTTGGCCGCCGAAGGTGCCGCCGAACATGCATGAGTTTCGTCTCTGGAGGGAACCTTCGGCCGCCGAAAGTGCCGCCGAAGGTGCATGACTTTCGGCTCTGAAGGGCCTTTCGGCTGCCGAACCTACATCCGAAAGTGCCCTGTTCAGCCCTCCTTTGCATATTTTCTATGATTGTTTTAAGATATTTTAGGGGGTTTTTGGGGAGTATTTTAGAGTTATGTTTATGTATGCTAGGTCCCTCATTTGAGTCCACCTGTGTAGGTTCAGACCCGAGGAACCGAGGACCTCAGCAGTGAGATAGCTGCTTCAGAGTCATTAGAGCTTCAGCCAGAGGTGAGTGGAATAACTCCTTATGCTTTAAAATAAATAAATCAGTTTTAGCATGATTCACGCATCATGAATGCCATGAGATATAATAGGATGGTTGCATTAGAATTCACGAATATGTTGCATTGCATATTATGTTGATGATGTGGATGAATGTTGAATGATCCTCTAGTCCTCGTATGGTATGACATGATGTGATATGGTATGGTATGGAAGTCCAGGTCGAGGCCCATTCTACGCCCCTGGCATTATTGGAATGTTATGTTATGTATGTTATGATAAGAGAAAGACCAGGTCGAGGCCCATTCTACGCCCCTGGCACTATTGGAATGTGTGGAGGACTATTGGTGACAAATTCATCCTTAATGTGATTAGCTGTGATGTGATGCATTCCATGTTACCATGTGTTTTAATTATAATGTTCCATTATTCTGCTCACTGGGCTCTAGTAGTCTCCCTTAACCCCCAGACTTGCAGGTACAGGGTAGACCAGGAGGTCAGCAGGAGTAGAGTTATGTTGTATGTAATAGCTAGATGTGGACATGAATGTGATGTAATGTAAAAGTATAGTATAGAAATATAATGTAATGATGTCTATTGAGGTTTATAGTTGTGCTTGACCCTAGTATGTTGTCAATCCCTTTGAGTACATGATTTTAATGATGCTTATGGAACCAAACTCAATACATGTTATGTCACCCCATTGGGGCATTGATGAGACTCCAAAGAGGAGTTAATGTTTATGATTATGTTTATGTATAGTGCATGCACAGATTGAGTTTGGTGAATGAATGAATGAATGAATGAATGAATGAATGTAAGGAAAAGTTCAAAATTATCATGTATGTGTTGATCATGTATGGGATTAAACAGGTTTACAGGATGAATGTTAGGCTTGCTACGGGTCCCGGCGGCCTTATGCCGACCTGGATCCTAGCGCCGGTAGCGATCCGGATTTTTGGGTCGTTACAAGTTCCTTCAACTTTGCTGGCACCATCCTGTAGGGAGGGATAGAGATTGGTCTGGTTCTAGGCATTAATTCTATTTCAAACTCTATTTCCCTAGCAGGTGGTAGTCCTGGAAGTTCGTCTGGGAAGACATTAGGAAACTCTCTGACCATGGGCACTGAGGCGGGCTCTCTAACATGACTATTAAGCTCTCTCACATGAGTTAGATACCCCTGACAACCTCTCCTGAGCAACCTACGAGCCTGTAGGGCTGATATCAAACCTCTAGGTGTACCCCTCCTGTCTCCCCTGAAGACAACCTCTGACCCATCCTGAACTCTGAACTTGACTACCTTGTCTCTGCAGTTCAAGGTAGCACCATGGGTAGATAGCCAATCCATCCCTAGAATGACATCAAAATCCGTCAAATCTAGAACCACAAGGTCGTCTGGAAGGCATCTTCCCTCAACAAAGACTAGACTAAACCGGCAGACTGACTCTGCCACTGACGGGTCACACTTGGGTCCACTGACCCAAAGGGGACACTCTAACCCAGAGACCATCAAACCCAACCTCTCTACGGCTCTCGGAGCAACAAAAGAATGATGCACCAGGGTCCATTAAGGCATACACATCTTAACAACCAATGATGAGATTACCTGACACCACGGTGTTTGATGCATTTGCCTCCTGCTATGTCATAGTGAAGATCCGAGCTAGAGCTGATGGACCTTCACCTCGGAAACCCGCTAAAGAAGAGGCTGCTCCTCTCCCTTTGCCTCTGCTACTGCCCTGTGTCGCGGCTGGAGCTACTGGCTGAGCCACACTACCCGAAGCTGTCTGCTGGGACTGTGCCATAAAAGGTGCTCTAGGACACTCCCTTGCCATGTGTCCCTCCTGCCCACATCTGAAGCAGGCTGTCGTCCCATACCAACATACTCCCTTGTGTGGCTTACCACACCTCAAACATACTGCACTATCTGGACCTGAGCTCGAGCCACCTCCTAATCCCAGACCTGACTTCGAACGGTTCCAGAACTTATTCTTCTTGACCTTGGCTTGACCCCATTTCTTACTGCTTGAAGCTACTGCACTCAGAGAAGAAGGGTCTAACTTCCCCCACCTGGGGTCTTGGAACCCGAAGTCTGTGCCACAGACTGCTTTACTGTTCCTTGAATGATGACACTAGCCTCCATCTTTTGTGCTGCATCCATAATAGTGTGGAAGCTCTCCCTTTCTGCTGCAAGAATCAGGGAGGAATACCTAGGTTGGAGTCTCATGGTATACCTCCTCACCTTCTTCTGATCTGTATCATAGGCTTACCCCACATATGGCAACAGCTCCAAGAACTTATATGTAAACTCATCCACACTCATCTCATCAGTCTGCCTCAACTGTTCAAACTCTATGATCTTTAACTCCCTTGAGCTATCAGGGAAAGCCCATCCTCCAAACTCATTAGCAAATTCTTCCCAGGATAGACTATCCAACCTTGGGTTCACATAGTTTTTAAACCACTCTCGGGCCTTCTTGCATTTTAATGTGAACCCCGCCATCTGAATGGCTTTACTGTCATCTGCCCCTAACTCATCTGTAATCATCTTCACCGTCCTGAGATACTCAAACAGGTCATCACCTGTTTCATACTTAGGAGCATTCAACTTCAAGTAATCAGTCATCTTGGCCTTGCTCCCTCAAGACGAGCTAGGTTTGGATGCTTAGACTTCTGGGACTATAGGTTCTGCTGGTGGTGGAGGAGGTGCAACATCCCCTGGGTTAGGGTTTGCTGTACCTGGATAAAAGGATGGGGTGGGTACATAGGGTACTGTGGGTATGATGGGTAGAAATGTGGGTATGTCATGTAAGAGGGATAAGGGTTAAAACTGGGGTAATCCGACGTACCTCCCATCGAATACCCTAGATTCTGTGAAAAGGGTGGGTATTGGGGTGGTTGAACAAACCCCGAGGCTTGAGTGCCTCCCTGAGACTCTCCCATGCCCTCTTCAGACATGCTCACACCAAGACTGCCATCCCTTCTCTGATCCACATCCATATCTTCCCCCTCATCTGCTGACACTCCACCAAGAACTGTTCCTCTTTTGCTTATATCAAAAGACCTTCTAGGGTCCCTTGACACTCTCTCCCTACTAGACCTACAGGACATTGCCCTAGGCAAAGCAGGGGGATGGGCATGTAATACCCGGCTAGATTCCGGCATCGACATTCCTACCTTCCGGCGGAATCTCCATTGGAATCTGGAATTCTGAAGATGCCAGAGGCTTCTAGAGGGTTAAAATGTGTTTCTAAAATGTTTTCACTTGATTTCATGGTTTTAAATGAAAAAGAATTGAGTTTTTGAAAAGAAAAGACCAAGGAGGCAATTGCCAGGTTCGACCGCCGAAAGTGAAGTTCGGCCGCCGAACATGGAAAGGTTTTGGGAGCGCTTTTGGCCTCCGAAAGCTTTGTTTGAATGAGCCAAGGTTCGGCCGTCGAACCTCAAGTTCGGCCGCCGAACATGCATGAGTTTAGGGGGCACGTTAGGCTGCCAAAGGTCTTTAACCAGGCCACCTATAAAGAGCCCTCAGATCGAAAATGGGCGAGTTTTCTCCCCATTCTCGAGCTCAGGTGAGTTTATGCCTTCCTTTGGTCGTTTTCGTGCTTTCTCTACCCATTCCTCAAGTTTTTCATGAGTTCTACCCTTGTTTTGAAGTTTTGAAGCTTAAATAGGAGTTTTGGGAGCTTGGAGGCTTTTGGAGCTTGGATCCTCCACACCTCCGAGTTAGGGATCGCACCACCCTTCGATCTTCAAGAGGTAAGTGTAGATCCTTGCTTTCCTAGTGTTTTAATGAAGTTTTAAGTAAGTTTAATGGAGTTTTAATGGTTGAGTATGGGTAGATATGCATGTTTAGGTTTTTGTGGGTTTTATGCCCAATGTATGCTTATGCCTGTTTATGTATGTTTATGTGATGTTATGTTGAAGGTTTAAGCTAGTTTGTGCATGTGGGAGAGTGTATGCATGATTGGGAAAGAGCAAGTGAGATTTTGAGTAGTTTGACGGTTTTGGCTTATGTGGGTCATAAGCTATTTATGTATGCTTTATGATGTCCTTTGTTGGAGTTTAAGCTTGTTTAAGCTCCTTTGTGCATGGTTAAGGGTTATGCATGTTTTTAGGAGGTTGGGTGCTTCTTTGGGGTGTTTGGAAGGTTTGGGAGGCTTGAATGCATAAGAGGCTGAGTTCTGGACAAACTCAGGTTCGGCCGCCGAACCTGCATGTGGATGCATGGTTTGGCCGCCTAACCTTGCCCCCGAAAGTTGAGTTTTGGCTTGAAAGCAGACTTTCGGCCGCCGAAGGAAGGTTCGGCCGCCAAAAGTGCCTGACTTTCGTCTCTGGAGTGGGACTTTCGGCCGCCGAAGGTGCCGCCGAAAGTGCTCGTGTTTCGTCTCTAGAGAGAGGGTTCGGCTGCCGAAGGTGCAGCCGAAAGTGCCCTGTCCAGCCTTTTCTTGGTTGTTTTCTATGCATGCTTTGGTGATGTTTTAGGGGGTTTTTGGGGAGTTGCTTATGAGTTGTTTAGAGTGTGTTTGGCACCTCATTCGAGTCCACCCGTGTAGGATCGGACCCAAGGGACCGAGGAGACCAGCAGTGTTAGCTGTTGCAGAGTCGGTCCAGCGTCTGCCAGAGGTGAGTAGAACTAAACTTAATCTTTTATTTTACGAAATTCAAATGCCTAAAGCATGTTCATGCATCATGTTTATATGTAATAGGTTGATTACATTAGTTACATGAATATGACGCATTGCATTATTTATTGTTGATGTGGATGGACCAAGGCGACCCCAATAGCCCTAGCTATGTTATGTTAATGAAGTCCTGAGAAGCCCGAAGGGCCGGGGATAATGAAGTCCTGAGGAGCCCGAAGGGCCGGGCATAATGAAGTCCTGAGGAGCCCGAAGGGCCGGGCACCATGTTATGTTACAGATAGAAGGAGTTTTGGTGGTCATGTCCAATCCGTGATGTGAATTGTTTGTGCTGTGGCGCATTTCATGAAAGCATGTAATTAATGAACTATTTTCTTTGTTCTACTCACTGGGCTTTTTAGCTCACCCCTCTCCCCTAACCCCAGTGTTGCAGGTTTGAGGAAGATTGGGAAGTCTCAGGAGTAAAGGTCTTGCTTATGTAATAGGTTAGCATCTTTAGTGTGGACATGTATTGTAAATTGAGATAATAAATCGTAAGAGAATGTAATGTAAAGTAAAGTAGAGTTATGTTTATGGATTAGAACTGTGCTTGGCCCTAAGACTTGGTTAGTCCCTGTTTAATACATGATGTATGCAATGTTTTAAATGTTGAGTTGAGTTTGAACCAACTGGTGGCATGTATTGTTTACCAAGCTAGAGTATTTGTTTGAGGACCCTAGTGGAGGTCTTATGTTTGTGGTTTGATGCATGCACAGGTTAGGTTCTAGTTCTTTGGATGTAATCCCAGCTTGATGTATGTTATGTTGACCCAGCTAGAGTTGTTTTGAGGGCTCTAGTAGGGGGTTCTTTATGTTTCCAGTTATGTCGCATACAGGTCAAGCTCGGTATGTACATCAGATGTTACAGTTTTTATGTTAAAATGTTTGATCATGTATGGGATTTGACCAGGTGATAGGATGTATGTCTGGCTTGCTACGGGTCCCGGCGGCCTTAAGCCGATCTGGATCCTAGCGCCGATAGCAGTTCGGGCCGTTACAGAGGGGTATCGGTTTTCGGGTCGTCACAGAGTGGTATCAGAGCTTTGGGCCTCATCAGTACGGTGTGTTGAGCAAAGATGCTCAAGGATTAGAGATATCCCACATCGGAAAGAGGTTGGTTTAGAGGTCATAGAAGGGCAAGCACAATAGGAAAAATCATGTCCACTAGGATAGGATGTTGAGTCCTGTCTTGATTGATGATGTGTAATGCCATGATTTTATGCATGTACATTAATGTTATGTATGAGATGCTATGAATGCTATGTATGTTGCAGGTTCATGTGTTTTTATATGAACCGTATGATGCTAATGCTTGTTTGTGTGCTTGTGTGTTGTTCTTCAGGGGAGCCAGAATGCGAGGCTTTCGTCGATCTGTAGAATCGACTGGAGTTCCATCTGAGAGGGAAGGTATGGATACCTTTCCCCCTGTTCTGCCAAGAGTGCAGTCATGGGGAGTCAGCAGATGGGGAACATCAAGGGACCCTGGAAGGTCTTTTGATGCAAGCAGAGAAGGAATGGCTCCAAGAAGAATGTCAGCTAGTGTGAGGGAAGTAGAATTGGATGTTCAGAGAAGGGATGTCAGTTTGGGAGTCAGAGTGCCAGAAGAAGGTATGGGAGATTCTGAGGAGGATGCTCAGACTCAAGATTCCAGGATTTCAGGTTCAGGAGGGATTGATCCCTCCACTCTGAGTACAGCTGCCTCAAGAGATAAAAGGTGGGGAAAAACCACTAGAAAGTGGGGCAGAGGCCTCAGAAGGTCAAAGAAGAAGTTTTGGAAGAATTTGAAGGCTAGTCTGGGATTAGGTGGTGGTTCGAGCTCTGGCTCAGGCAGTTCAAGATGCTTGAGGTGCGGTAGGCCTCACAAGGAAGTCTGTCTGATTGGGACTAATCTATGTCTTAGATGCGGTCAGGAAGGGCACATGGTACGTGAGTGTCCCATTGCGCCCTGGTTGGCTCAGTCTCAGCAGGCAACTTTAGGTAGAGCGGCTCAGCCAGCAGCTCCAGCCGTGGCTCAGGTTAGTGGTCGAGGCAGAGGAAGAGGGTCAACCTTTTCTTCTGAAGGTTCCCATGGAGAAGGTCCGTCAGCTTCAGCTCGGATCTTCACCCAAGCTCAGTAGGAGGCAGACACATCGAACATGGTGGTGTCAGGTACGCTCACTTTTGAATGTTCTAATGTGTATGCTTTTGTGAACCCTGGTGTTTCTCTTTCTTTAGTTGCTCTAGGAGCCGTCGAGAGGTTGAGTTAATAGCTTCTGGGCTAAAGTGTTCTCTTTGGGTCAGTGGACCCGAGTGTGATTCATCTATGGCAGAGTCCGTCTACCGGTTCAGTTCTGTGATAGTTGAGGGTAGATGCCTTCCACCCGACTTTAAGGTCCTAGACTTGACTATCTGGACGTCAGTTTAGGGTTGGACTGGGTTTTTCTGCTCGTGGTGCTATCTTGGTCTATAGAGACAAGATAGTCAAGTTCAAAGGACGGGATGGATCAGAGGTAGTCTTCTGAGGGAGCACAGTAGGGATGCCTAGAGGTTTGATGTCGGCCTGTCAGGCTCGTAGGGTGCATAGGAGGGGTTGTCAGAGGGTTCTAGCTCTTGTTTGAGAGTTTTGCAGTCGGGTCAGGGAACCAACCTCAGTATCTTTAGTTAGAGAGTTTTAGATGTTTTTCCAGACGAGTTGTCAGGTTTACCACCTGTCAGGGAGTTAGAGTTGAGTATAGGAGTGGTGTCTGGACCCAGAACCATTTCTATTCTCCCCTACAGGATGGCACCTATAGAGTTGTAGGAGTTGTTAAAGCAGTTGTGAGACTTGGTAGATAAGGGGTTTTATCCGACCTAGTACCTCACCCTAGATTGTTCCAGTGTGGTGGTGGGAAAAGAAGGATGAATCCTTGAGACTTTGTAACAACTGTAAGCAGTGGACCAAGGTCACTACCAAGGGCAGGTATTCCTATGCAAGATTGATGATCTATCGGATCGGCTAGCAGGAGCTGGTTGTTTTCCAAGATAGATATGAAATTCGGGTACTACCTGTGAGAGTTAGAGTTAGTTTTGGGTTAGCAGTGAGAAGAAGCCAGTTAGTAAAGATGAAGAGAGAAGAGTAAGGATTAGAGAAGCGCAGCAAAAGCCAGTGGAGTTCAGGAGAAGGTTGGGTATTGCTAAGGTGTTTCTTTTGGAAAAAGGTGTACCTGGGAAACCCGGGAGTTTATACTCCAGCAATACCTGTGTCTCTCTTTTAGGAGGGAGGTTTTTAGGTTTTGCTTGCTTGTTTGCTTGCTTATTTATGTATGATTGATGCTATGATTTGAGATTGCCTTTGTTTGTGGAACATTCGGGGACGAATGTTCTTAAAGGGGGGAAGAATGTAATACCCGACTAGATTCCGGCATCGGAATCCCTACCTTCCGGCAGAATCTCCATTGGAATCTGGAATTCTGAAGATGCTAGAGGCTTCTAGAGGGGTAAAATGTGTTTCTAAAATATTTTCACTTGATTTCATGGTTTTAAATGAAAAAGAATTGAGTTTTTGAAAAGAAAAGACCAAGGAGGCAATTGCCAGGTTCGGCCGCCGAAAGTGAAGTTCGGCCGCCGAAAGTGAAGTTCGGCCGCCGAACATGAAAAGGTTTTGGGAGCGCTTTTGGCCTCCGAAAGCTTTGTTTGAACGAGCCAAGGTTCGGCCGCCGAACCTCAAGTTCGGCCGCCGAACATGCATGAGTTTAGGGGGCACGTTAGGCTGCCGAAGGTCTTTGACCAGGCCACCTATAAAGAGCCCTCAGATCGAAAATGGGCGAGTTTTCTCCCCATTCTCGAGCTCAGGTGAGTTTATGCCTTCCTTTGGTCGTTTTCGTGCTTTCTCTACCCATTCTTCAAGTTTTTCATGAGTTCTACCCTTGTTTTGAAGTTTTGAAGCTTAAATAGGAGTTTTGGGAGCTTGGAGGCTTTTGGAGCTTGGATCCTCCACACCTCCGAGTTAGGGATCGCACCACCCCTCGATCTTCAAGAGGTAAGTGTAGATCCTTGCTTTCCTAGTGTTTTAATAAAGTTTTAAGTAAGCTTAATGGAGTTTTAATGGTTGAGTATGGGTAGATATGCATGTTTAGGTTTTTGTGGGTTTTATGCCCAATGTATGCTTATGACTGTTTATGTATGTTTATGTGATGTTATGTTGAAGGTTTAAGCTAGTTTGTGCATGTGGGAGAGTGTATGCATGATTGGGAAAGAGCAAGTGAGATTTTGAGTAGTTTGACGGTTTTGGCTTATGTGGGTCATAAGCTATTTATGTATGCTTTATGATGTTCTTTATTGGAGTTTAAGCTTGTTTAAGCTCCTTTGTGCATGGTTAAGGGTTATGCATGTTTTTAGGAGGTTGGGTGCTTCTTTGGGGTGTTTGGAAGGTTTGGGAGGCTTGAATGCATAAGAGGCTGAGTTCTGGACAAACTCAGGTTCGGCCGTCGAAGGTGGTTTCGACCGCCGAACCTGCATGTGGATGCATGGTTTGGCCGCCTAACCTTGCCCCCGAAAGTTGAGTTTTGGCTTGAAAGCAGACTTTCGGCCGCCGAAGGAAGGTTCGGCCGCCGAAAGTACCTGACTTTCGTCTCTGGAGAGGGACTTTCGGCCGCCGAAGGTGCCGCCGAAAGTGCCCGAGTTTCGTCTCTGGAGAGAGGGTTCGGCAGCCGAAGGTGCCACCGAAAGTGCCCTGTCCAGCCTTTTCTTGGTTGTTTTCTATGCATGCTTTGGTGATGTTTCAAGGGGTTTTTGGGGAGTTGCTTATGAGTTGTTTAGAGTGTGTTTGGCACCTCATTCGAGTCCATCTGTGTAGGATCGGACCCGAGGGACTGAGGAGGCCAGCAGTGTTAACTGTTGCAGAGTTGGTCCAGCGTCTGCCAGAGGTGAGTAGAACTAAACTTAATCTTTTATTTTACGAAATTCAAATGCCTAAAGCATGTTCATGCATCATGTTTATATGTAATAGGTTGATTACATTAGTTACATGAATATGACGCATTGCATTATTTATTGTTGATGTGGATGGACCAAGGCGACCCCAATAGCCCTAGCTATGTTATGTTAATGAAGTCCTGAGGAGCCCGAAGGGCCGGGGATAATGAAGTCCTAAGGAGCCCGAAGGGCCGGGCACCATGTTATGTTACAGATAGAAGGAGTTTTGGTGGTCATGTCCAATCCGTGATGTGAATTGTGTGTGCTGTGGCGCATTTCATGAAAGCATGTAATTAATGAACTGTTTTCTTTGTTCTACTCACTGGGCTTTTTAGCTCACCCCTCTCCCCTAACCCCAGTGTTGCAGGTTTGAGGAAGATTGGGAAGTCTCAGGAGTAAAGGTTTAGCTTATGTAATAGGTTAGCATCTTTAGTGTGGACATGTATTGTAAATTGAGATAATGAATCGTAAGAGAATGTAATGTAAAGTAAAGTAGAGTTATGTTTATGGATTAGAACTGTGCTTGGCCCTAAGACTTGGTTAGTCCCTGTTTAATACATGATGTATGCAATGTTTTAAATGTTGAGTTGAGTTTGAACCAACTGGTGGCATGTATTGTTTACCACGCTAGAGTATTTGTTTGAGGACCCTAGTGGAGGTCTTATGTTTGTGGTTTGATGCATGCACAGGTTAGGTTCTAGTTCTTTGGATGTAATCTCAGCTTGATGTATGTTATGTTGACCCAGCTAGAGTTGTTTTGAGGGCTCTAGTAGGGGGTTCTTTATGTTTCCAGTTATGTCGCATACAGGTCAAGCTCGGTATGTACATCAGATGTTACAGTTTTTATGTTAAAATATTTGATCATGTATGGGATTTGACCAGGTGATAGGATGTATGTCTGGCTTGCTACGGGTCCCGGCGGCCTTAAGACGATCTGGATCCTAGCGCCGGTAGCGGTTCGGGCCGTTACAGAGGGGTATCGGTTTCCGGGTCGTCACAGGGCATCCGTGCCCTCATCCTGCGGTGGTACTCCAGTCAATCGTGTAGATCGACGAGTTCCTCTCATCTTGCTTACTGAAAAATAACACACATTATATAAAACATTAGCGTCATATGGTTCATGTGGAAACACATGAACCCGCATCACATAAATCACATATCATTAATGCACATGCATAAAATCATGGCATTTCACATCATCATACAAGACAGGACTCTACATCCTATCCTAGTGGACATGATCTTTCCTATTGTGCTTGCCCTTCTAGAACATCTATGAGCCTGACACATTATAGGTCCGACCATATGAACCTAGGGCTCTGATGCCAATCTGTAACGTCCCGGAAATCGGACCGCTACCGGCGCTAGGATCCAGATCGACTTAAGGTCGCCAGAACCCGTAGCAAGCCTAACATACATCCTGTATACCTGTTAAATCCCATATATGATCATACATATACATAAAAACTTTAAACTTTTTCTTTCATCACCAAGCTTAATCTGTGCATGCACATAACCATAAACATAAAACTCCACACTGGAGCCCTCATCAAATGCTCCAATGGGGTAACATATCATACATTAAGCTTGGTTTAACATAAAAAACATCATTAAAATATTTCATTAAAAAGATCATGTGCTCAAAAGGGATTAACCATACACTAGGGCCAAGAACAATTCTATCCTCAATACAATTCTTTACATTACATAACATTATAGCATTTTACAATACATGTCCACTACTAACTATTACATACACTATGCCTCTACTCTTGCCGACCTCCTGGTCTATCCCGTACCTGCAAACCTGGGGTTAAGGGAATGGGGTGAGCTACTAGAGCCCAGTGAGCAGAATAGTAAAACATATATTAAAATTCATGCTTGTATGAAATGCATCACATCACAAACAAATCACATCAAGGATGGACTTGTCACCAATAGCCCTCTACATAACATTCCAATAGTGCCAGGGCGTAGAATGGGCCACTGGTCTTTCCCTTAACATAGCATAACATAACATTCCAATGTGCCAGGGGCGTAGAATGGGCCTCGACCTGGAATTCTGAAGATGCCAGAGTCTTCTAGAGGGGTAAAATGTGTTTCTAAAATGTTTTCACATGATTTTATGGTTTTAAATGGAAAAGAAATGGAGTTTTGAAAAGAATAGGCCAAGGAGGAAGGACCCAGGTTCGACCGCCGAACATGGGGGCTGTTTCGGGAGTGCTTTAGGCCTCCGAAGGCTTTGAGGGAAGAAACCAGGTTCGGCCGCCGAACATGGGATAGTTTAGGAGGCACGTTAGGCTGCCGAAGGTGGTGAAGTTTTGGAAGCAGCTTAGGCCACCGAAGGTGGTTGACCGGCCACCTATAAAAAGGCCCTTAGATCGAAAATGGGCGAGTTTTCTCCCCATTCTCGAGCTAAGGTGAGTTCATGTCCTCCTTTGGTCGTTTTCATGCTTTTTCCTCAAGTCCTTCAAGTTTTCATGAGTTTTATCCTTGTTTTGAAGAGTTTTGAGCTTAAGATCAAGTTTTGGAGCTTGGAGACCCAAAGAGTTAGATTTCTCCCATCTCCAAGTTAGGGATCACACCAACCCTTGATCTTCAAGAGGTAAGTGTAGATCCTTGCTTTCCTTTATGTTTAATAAAGTTTTAAGTAAGTTTAAGGAAGTTTTAATGCTTGAGTATGGGTAGATATGCATGTTAGGGTTTATGTGGGTTTTATGCCCAATGTATGTTTATGTGATGTTTGTGTTGGGGTTTAAGTTAGTTTATGCCCCTTTATGCATGTGGGAGTGTGTATGCATGTTTGGGAGAGGGCATGTGAGGTTTGGGTTGTGTTGGAAGGTTTGGGAGGCTGCTTGTGTGCGAGGTTGAGTTCTGGAAGAACTCAGGTTCGGCAGCCGAAGGGACTTTCGGCAGCCGAAGGGACTTTCGGCCGCCGAACCTGCCTGTGGAGGCAAGCTTTTGGCTGCCGAACTCTGCCCCCGAAAGTTGGACTTTCGGCTCTGGAAGGGAGTTTCGGCCGCCGAAGGTGCCGCCGAACATGCACGAGCTTCGGCTCTGGAACCACTTTTGGCCGCCGAAGGTGCCGCCGAAAGTGGCTAAGTTTCGGCTCTAGAGGGACTTTCAGCCGCCGAACCTGCCGCCGAAAGTGCCCTGTTCAGCCTTCCTTTGCATGTTTTCTATAATTGTTTTAAGGTGTTTTAGGGGGATTTTTAGGGAATAGTTTAGAGTCATGTTCATGTATGTTTGGTCCCTCATTTGAGTCCACCTGTGTAGGTTCGGACCCGAGGAACCGAAGACCCCAGCAGTGAGATAGCTGCTTCAGTGTCTTTTCAGAGCTAGCCTGAGGTGAGTAGGATGGATCTTTATGTTTCAAAGCAATTAATGAAAGTTTTAGCATGATTCACGCATCATGAATGCCATGAGATATATTAGGGTGTTTGCATTAGAATTCACGAATATGTTGCATTGCATAATATAATGTTGATGTGGATGGGTGTTGAATGATCTATTAGCCCTCATATGATGACATGATATGATATGGTATGGTATGTAAGACCAGTGAGGCCCATTCTACGCCCCTGGTAAGATGTAAGAAAAAGACCAGTGAGGCCCATGCTACGCCCCTGGCATATTGGGATGTTTTGTTATGTTATGTAAAAGAAAGACCAGTGAGGCCCATGCTATGCCCCTGGCACTATTGGAGTATGTAGAGGGCTATTGGTGACAAGTCCATCCTTGATGTGATTTGTTTGTGATGTGATGCATTTCATGAAAGCATGAACTTTAATATAATGTTTTTACTATTATGCTCACTGGGTTCTAGTAGCTCACCCCATTCCCTTAATCCCCCAGGTTTGCAGGTACGGGATAGATCAGGAAGTCAACAAGAGTAAAGTCATGTTTTATGTAATAGCTAGTTGTGGACATGAGAAAGACATTGTAATGTAAAGTATAGAAATGTGATGCAATGTAAAGAATTGTATTGAGAATAGAATTGTGCTTGGCCCTAGTGTATGTTAATCCCTTTTTGGTACATGATCTTTTAATGAAATGTTTTATTGATGTTTATGTAAGTCAAGCTTAATGTATGATATGTTGCCCCATTGGAGCATTTGATGAGGGCTCCAGTGTGAGGTTTTATGTTTATGAGTTTGTGCATGCACATGTTAAGCTTGGTAAATGAAAGAGAAAGTTTAAAGTTTTATGTATATTTTTTATCATGTATGGGATTTAACAGGTATACATGATGTATGTTAGGCTTGCTACGGGTCTCGGCGGCCTTATGCCGATCTGGATCCTAGTGCCGGTAGCGGTCCGGTTTCCAGATCGTTATAAAGAGGACACAGAAGCATTAACCAATGATTTTTTTTGGAAAAGCAGGTTTGTTAAGAACATAGAGGCCATCTTTCTCTTTAGCTGTATCAATCATTCTCCATTGAGAATATCCTGGATTATACAATAATGAGTGCAGAAAAGGAAACAACAATGAGAAAAATTAGTTAATTTAGTAACTAAAATAAGATTGAAGTGAAATTGAGGAATATAAAGAACTTCTTTGAGAATGAATTCATTGGAAAAAGAAACAATGCTAGAGATGGTGGTAAGCACTTTAGAGGTAAAATTCATCAATTCTTTTCAATAAATTTTCAATTCGTTGAAATAATCTGTCACGTTTTGATCTCCTTACTTCAAGAAATAAATCTCTTTTTGAAGATTCGAGATTCAAAGTCTATCACCTCCCGAAAACCTTTTTTTAAGATCTTTCCATACATCAGTAGCTTTATCAAACTAAAAAATGCTTCATGCAATAGATTGGAAAAGAGAATGAGTGATCTAAAAAACTACTATTGTATTACATCTCTCCCAAGCAGGATGCAGAGGATATGTGATAGCAGGAGCTGGAAGAGTGCCATCTACAAACTTCAGTTTATTTTTTGAAAGTAACGTCATTTCATTGCTCTAGACCAAGAGTAATAATTTGGTCGTATGAGAGTTGGTGATACTAGAACCAATGTTGGGTTCTCATTAAGATAAGATAATAATAGCTAGTTGGATCTTGCGAATGATTAATAGGATTGGAAGAAGAAGTAGTTACAGCGATGTGCAAATGCTATGGTATTAATCAGAAGAAGAAGTAATTACAGCCATGTGCAAATGCTATGATACCATATGAGAATTGAAAAGGAAGGGAAGGTTTTATTGGAAATTGAATACTCTATACATAATATTTACATGTATACAGGTTTTATAACTACAAATTTCAACAATTATTGTTTTTAATCTTTTTTATAAAATTTTGATAATTTGATATTAAATTAAATTAACCTCCATCGATCTAAAAAAAATAAATTTATTTTCTACATAAATTAAGAAAGTATAATTAATATAGTTAAAAAGAATAATGATTTTATATTGCATTTACTAATATAATTTCTATTTATATTATTTTATTATTAAATTATTCTTAAAATTAATAAATTTTATTTTTTATATATATTATATTGCAATATATTAAAAAAATTAACCAATAAATTATCTAAAACAAAGAGTTAGCTATTGATCTGAAACTGATGAAAAAGAAATAAATTATCTTATAAGATGATGAGAATAATCAATTATATAAAATTTCACATCTCATCAAAATATATGCCGTGAAAATCACCTACGCCCGATAGTAAAGTGGCTCAAAGTATCACTGTACTTGTCCGAGTCTCGACATGCTATAAAGGCTTTAAAAATAATTAAATGCATGGGAAAAAAAAATATTCCGCAGAAATCACTTCACATATTTGACACCTTTATCAATAACATTATTTTTTTTTCATTCTTAATTTAATAATTTATTGGAAAGTATTTTCAAATTTTATTATAAAATCTTAACTTTTGCAAAATATAATAACAATAATTATTTAAAATTTTTTTCTATAAATATATATATATATATATATATATATATAATTATATAAATTACTATTAAAAATGTTCATTAACAATAAAAAACTATATTAATTAGTAGATTTATTATTGATGTAACATAACAATCATTCAAAATAAGTCGTAAGCAGTCACCATAGGATGGAATCACGTGATAAAAGTCTGATAAACTAACACACGATATCAAAAGTCTTATCCCATAGACAAGAAGACTAGGATACCATAACGCTCAGTGCTTAGAATGCTAAGACTCGCCCTCTCCTGTGCTGGTCGAGTCATTTATGGAATAAAGTTATCATTAAGGAATGTAATCTAGCATATTTCCATTACGCCTGTAATCGCGAGATTCCTTATCCATTAGTCGGTACCAGTTGAATTTCTAGGAGATTAAATAACTAACTCCATTTTCTTACAGTATAAAAGCAAACATACACAGAGTTCAATGTATGTATTCTTACACGTTTATTCTAAGCTCAAATGAATATATTACGCTCGCTCTTTTTAGCAAGTTACTAACTTGAGCGTTAGAGTGGCTGCTCATAGGCGCCAACCACCTCAATCTTTCTTTTTTGCAGATTGACCAATTGCAATTCAGCTCCATTTCTAGCCGCATCATTTGATTCCATCATCGGGATTTCCATGAAATTTTTCCAATTCATTTGAATCAAATCCGACTTCCTAATCACTTTCTCCTAAAGAACACTTTTTCTTTCTCCTCTTCTGGAAATGGTTGACAAATCACGAGCTGCTACTGAGTCTACTGCCAACAAAGGGGCCATCATCTCTTCCATCCATGGTAGTAGATAGAACACAACATCCATGGTCAATGAGGTGGAGCTTAACAATATGAATAATGAACAAATACTCCAATACATTAAAAAGTTGCAGGCAACTCTCGAGTAATATAAAACTTAGGAGGATGCCTCATTTATGGCTTTGAGAATAAGGGAGGAGGCTTCCTTCAAGACTTTGAGGACTCAGATGGAAGTGATTCAAACACAGTCTAAAGGGAAGACCAAGTTAGAGGATGAGGAGTTGTCAGACGAGGCTCCAAAAGACGTTGATTGAAAACTAGTCCGTACTGTACAAAGCTACCAGAAGGAGCAAGATGAGGACTACGGCCTGGACGATGCCTCGCCCTTGTCGAAGGAAATCATTGCAAAAACCTTCCCTACTAAATTCAAGCTACCTAGTTTAGATAAATACGACGGGACAACAGACCTCAGGAGCCACATGGCAATCTTCAAGATAATGACGCAGCTTTAGAATGTCAATGATTTTGTATTGTGCTGAGTGTTCCTCTCCACACTCATAGGTTTGGCTAAAAAATGGTACCAACATATGAGCCCAAGTTCTATTTAAAATTTTATGCAGTTTGCTATAATGTTTAAATCTAGATTTATTACTTGTATACTTCCTAAAAAAACTTTCTATAACTTGTGGAAGATCCGCTAAGGAGATGGTGAGTCTTTAAGGAGCTTCATCCACGTCTCAATGTTGAAGTGATATAGGTGGAAGAGTTAAATCATGAAATACCATGCGAGGTGTTGAAACATGAAACTCACAACATCAAATTTATGGATTCTTTGATAAAAAAATCATGCTGCTACTTATCAGCAGTTGATGCATAAAGCTTAGAAGTACACAAAGCTGGACGATGAAGTCCAGGCGCTCAAGGAAGACAAGAGGACAAGTCAAAATAAGACCAGAAGCCAGAAAGGCAAGGGTATGAAGGAGATCATAGGAATTAGCCAGTGTCCTGAGAAAGAGACGACTAAGATAAGTACAAGAATTACATACCATTGAATGATTCACAAACGCACATTTTAATGTGGATTAGAAAGAACGATAAAAACGTCAAATAGCCCTCCAAGCTCAACCTTGAGAAAGTCGATAGGCGAGATAGGACCAAGTATTGCCGTTTTCACGAAGATTATAGGTATACAATGGAGGAATGCCAACAGCTAAAAGATGAAATCTAGAGATTGACAAGGCCAATTGGGCTATATATAAGAGGGCTAGAAAGGAAAATAAAGGCTCAAATAAAAAAAAATACTTTTTTTACTAAGCCATTGGACTATATACAAGAGGTCCGTGATGCCATGGTAACGTGATACCATGGTAGCATGGTACCATAGCTGGCAGCATGATACCAGATCTCATCAATGTCAAGCAGCTAATACAATGGGGAAACAAGTAAGCCAATCAATAGACCCTTAGGTATTATGAGCGTCCTCATCAACAACTGATACTATGGTAGTATGGTACCATTGTAGCATTATATCTGATCTTTTCTCTAAATTCACCTTGGATCCTTTACTGACTTAGGCATTGGAGGTTTTGCCAATCAAATTACTCGGTATTTCTTGTTGTTTTGCAGATCTACTAACTGAAGAAATGACCGAAGCAGCATTATTTATAATAATTCTCTTTTTCATTTAAGTGCTCTAATATATATATATTATCTATTAAACATTTTGGCCTTAATTATGAAAGACTCTTTTTTTAAAATATATATTTCTATTAATTCATATTCCCTCATAATTTTAGGAATGATAGTGGCTTTTATTAATTATTATTACATGTTGGTAGGGCTACAATAATTCAATCAGTGTTAATTGCCATACCCAATTATTTGATGTCTATTTTCCTGTATCCCAAGCAGTTTTCTACCAATCTTAATATTTTTCTCTCTAGGTTTTGGTGGAACGGTGATGCGAACTCTTTGAAACTTAAATGAATTATTTGGAATCGTTCCTGTGAATCAAAATTCTATAAGGTTTGGGATTTAAAGAATTTGAGAGTTTCAATCTGGCTTGCTTGGCAAAGCAATATTGGCGACTAGTTCATCATCCGACGACTGTATGGGCAAGAGTGTTAAAAGCATTATATTTTCTCCATGCATCTATATGGGAGATTGGATACAAGTGGAATAATTTTTGGGTTTAGTAGAGCCTCTTGGCTGGGCGTGATGTACTGCGTGAAGAGGTATGTATAAATATTGGTGATGGTAGATCCACTCACATTTGGTCAGATCCCAGGCTACCTCAGTTAGCTGGTTTTCGTCTGCAGCAACCTATGGTGGTTCCGGCTAATGTTCGTATGGTGTCCAATTTAATAAACTACCATTCTCTAGAATGGAATCACCAACTCCTCACTCACCTTTTCTCGCCACAGGAAGTCACTCAAGTTTCATCAATACCAGTTGCTCCTAGTGGCACTTTAGATCTTTTAGTTTGGCATCATACTACGAGTGGACTTTACTCTGTGCATTTTGGTTATCGAATTTTACAAAATTGTTGCCAGCTTTCAAGTTCAATTTTGTCACCATCTCTTCCTGTATGTCCTCGTCCTGATATATGGAAGAGTGTTTGGTCCATTCCGGTTACACCGAAGCTTAGATTCTTCATTTGGAGATCACTTCATAATGCTTTGCCTGTTTTAGCTAGTTTAGTCAGGCATGACTATTTATTTGATTCTAAGTGCAAGATTTGTCACTCTGAACCTGAGACTCGAACATATATATGAATTGCCAGCCTGTGTGCGTATAAGCCTGTGTTTACTACTTTTCCTTGTTTCCTCGCCTGGCGGAAGGCTCTTTTAGCATAGTCCAAACTGGATCCTGAAGGTTTGAGACTTTTAACTCTTTCCATACTTACACTATCATATTTGGAAAGAGCATAACTATTGTGTTTTCGATCCTATGCACGTTGTGTCTTGTATCTTGTTTGATTTCTCGCAATTGCAGCTCAGTGGGATTTTTGCTGATCCTTCCTTGTGTCCTTCTCATATGTCGGCTACATGCATGAGTTTGGTTACTCATTCTCTAGATTGTGTTTTATTATATTGTGATATCTCGTGAAAAAATCAGTTTTCTCCTGTAGCTATAGCTGTTATTATTACTGATCAAGTTGAATATATTATTCATGGTCTTACTAAATATATCAAGTGTTTATCAGTCTTGGCAGGTGAAACTTGAACTATGTTAAATGGTATTAAACTGCTTGTGTCCCTGAGGCTATCAACCCTCGTGTGTGACACAGATTCTTGTATTTTATATTCTGCAGTCCAAGATCCTACTCGTCCAGTACCTTAGAAAATTCGAGCATCAGTAGCATCTATTTTGTACGTTTGCTTCCGTTTGCAATAGATCTCCTTTCAATATATTTCTCAACATTTGAATATTTGGGCAGATATTATAGCTAAACTCTGTCGTTTAAATTTGCTTCCTCAAGACTGGATTTTATACGACCCGTATCATTTACAATCTCTTTTGTAGTCTTGCTACTTTAGTAGCCTTTGAAAATGCAATCTTTTTGCAGTTAAAAAACAAAATAGTGCTTTTGCTAAAATAATCCTTAAGTTTTTTAACAATTATTTAATATTTTAATTTCATTTAATCATTTAAGCCATATTTTAAGCTAACACATTTTGTAACCAATATAATTAAGTAATAAAAATAATGGGGTGTGATTTAATTATTATTTAAAATAACAATATAAATAATTTAATACTATAATTTAAGTAATTTAATTTGAAAAATTTTCACCACTTTAAATAATACTTTTCCTATTAAAATAAAATAAATAAAAATTTTATGTTATCGTCGTCTATAACACAGACATCTGACTAGTTACATTGAATTGTGATATTAAATAAATACCACAATTCATTCATATCTCAAAATCAATAAATTTAAAAAAAAAAAAAAAGAAATGTTATGCAAAGAGGGATAAATTACATAAAAGAGGATGGAACTCCCACAAGGAGAGATAATTAATTAAATTTTTTTTTATAATACAAAAACTGAATAATAATTTTATTTATTTATTATTACCCTGATGTAAAGCTTACCTTGAGAACTCCCTTTCTAAGGTGGGTTCAGGCACAGGCAATCAGCAGCCATGTTTGACTTTGCACTAAAACAGTGGACCAATCAAATATAAATTCTGATTGACTTTGTTGCAGGTGGAACAATCAATGCATACTATCCACCCCTTTAGCATGTCTACTTCCCAAATTCATGGTTGTAAATAAATGCAAGGTCCCTCTCATCCATGACCTACTTGCATTTCATGATAGCAAATGAAAATAAAAAATCAAATAGTATTTAAAATTAATCAATTAAATATTAAATAAAAATAAAAATTTATTGAATATTTAAACTTTTTAAAAGTCATAAAAATTAAATAAAAATTTATTATTACCGACAGTAAATTATTTAAACAAAAACACTTTCACTTATTATTAATTATATTTTAAATTTTATTAATCGTACTCTAAATTTCTATAAAATAATAAAATTACTGTTGTTTAACTATGGGATACAAGTGTAGGATAGAAACTAATTCCAAATATTAATTTATGCAAAAAAAACCTTACCAAGTTGCAAAAGTGTAAGTCATAGTGCTCCAAGACATAAGAAATCAAGATATTATGATGAAACACAAAGCAATTTAAGAAAATTTATGAGAACTAAAAGACAACCAAAGGAGGAAACAAAGAACGAAAACAATGAAGCGCAAGAGAAAGAAGGGGCCATCTATAATTTATTTGTATAATAATTGGACTAATCTATAGTTTGTTTAATTATTAGTTTGAACTTATTTACGATTTATTATTTTGGGCTTATTTTAGAATTGGTTCATCAGGTTATTTTGGATTAACCCATAATTATTTTTACTAGATCAATTAAGATTAAGACTATTTTTTTTTCCTTATTCAAATATGATTACTTTTTTCCTTCTTTAATCAGAATTTACTTTTGTAATCCTATTCCATGTAGGACTAAGGTTTTTTTTTGCTATAAATACCTTTGCATAAGGAATAACCTAGCATATTTTGTTATTAACATTATTTAAGTGATTTCTTAATACAAGTAAGGGATATTTTTCTTTTATTATATTGCATCAAGAATATGTCTTTTTATCGAAGTTATTACTTCGTAACTAATTCAATTTTTATTTTCTTCTCTATTATCTACGTTTTTAGCTACAGGTTAATTAAGAGTGTGATAAAAAAATTAGCGTATGGTGGGATTTTTTATCACAAGTTAATTTTGGATTCCACAATATATTGGTATTAAAGCATAGGCTGAATAAATCTATCTATCTTTTTTATTTCCTGCAAAATGGTTTCTAGTTAGTCTTTTTTTATCTCAGTTTCAATCACAATTCTTAAAAGGACTAAACTGCAAAATTGTGAGAAAGTTTGAGGATCATAGTGTCATTTTCAAAAAAAAGTTATGATAGGGACCAAATAGCAAATTTCAAAAAAATTGATAACCAAATTGCAATTTTATAAAAATTGAGGACCAAAGTGCAATTTTTAGTGTTGCACCAAAATTCAAAACTTTCCAAATAAGCTTAAACTTGCAATTTTTGTCACACACTGGCTTATAATATATTTATTCACACACGTTTTCTTGACTAATTGGATACTATTAAGTATAGAACTAACCTTTATTAATTGTTATTATATTAGGTCTCTAATTTCATATTTTATTAAGAATACCTGAAATTCTTTACTTTTCCATCATATTTTTATTTTACTCTTTTATTATCTATTAATTTCTATTTATTTTATTACTTTCCATTGCACTAAAAATATCATATAGTTGCATGTTACTATTAGTTTACATTCGAAACACACTTTAGCTTCTTGTTTGTATAATTTTACTTCTAGTTTTTTTTTCTTTGTTATTTAGAACATCATTATTATTTTTTCTATTTGTTGTATTTATTAGTCTTCTGTTGAATTCGAATTCTGAAGTGCAATCTATTGGAACATATAACACGAGTGGTAAAAGACAGAGTGGTAAGTTCAAAATAGGGTAAAAACCTAAATTTGAGAGGAATAAAGGGAGAGTGATATTCTTTGAGTGAAATATTTGAGAATTATGTGAGGTTCAAAACTTTATTTTCGTTCTTTTTCTTCTTACCATTTCAGGACGTCAAAGAAAGGAGTAAGAGATGAGGAGGAAGACTTCAATAATTTTACCGCCTTCAAAAACGTCGATGACGCCTTTTGCAAGAGTGAATGTATCTCTTATGGAGATCAATGATAAAATGGATAGACAAGAAAGACAAATAGATACATTATAGCAAAACAATGTGCAGAAAAATGCCAGAAACACCAGAAATGGGATGCAATGCAACCGCAGATATGCAATAATTGAACTTGGCAATTCAACCTCTGAATATGAAGGATCTACACAATCTGAAAGAAGAAGCATGAGAAAGGAGGAAAGCTTTAAAAGGAAAGATAGCAACAAAACTCCATTAAGATGAAAATTCCATCATTTAAGGGTAGGGATGATGCTGATGCTTATTTGGAGTGGAAGCACAAGGTCGAACTCATATTTGAATGCATAACTACTCAGAGAAAAAAAAGGTGAAACTGGCATCAATTGGATTCATTGACTATGCACTCATTTGGTGAGATCAATTAACTATTTATAGATACAAAAACTACAAATGACCTGTAGAAACCTAAAAGGAGATGGAATCCATTATGCCCAAAAGATTTGTTACCGCTTACTACTACCAACAGCTGCAGAGATTAACACAAGGAATCATATCTGTAGAAGACTACCACAAAGTGATGGAGATTGCCATGATGCATGCAAATGTTGTGGAGAATAGAGAAGCTACAATAGCATGATTTCTGAGTGGTCTGAATAAGGAGATTGCTAACATTATAGAGCTGCACCATTATGTAGAATTGGAGGACATGGTTGACATGGCCATGAAAGTTGAAAGGCAGCTGAAGATTAAAGCAACATGAGATCATATTTTGGAAATGCATGGACATTAAAATTGTAAGTTGAAAGTAAAGGGAGCATTGAATCTAAAAAACTAAAGGTATTTCTAACTCACAACCTTCTAACAAATATCGCACTACTAAATGCTTTAAGTGTTTGGATGTGGGATATATTGTTTCTCAATGTCTAAATAAAAAATGATATTCATGAAAGGAGATGGTGAGATTATTTTTGAATATGGCTTTAAGCCCATTAATAGTA
This sequence comes from Manihot esculenta, assembly GCF_001659605.2. Classification (NCBI taxonomy): domain Eukaryota; kingdom Viridiplantae; phylum Streptophyta; class Magnoliopsida; order Malpighiales; family Euphorbiaceae; genus Manihot; species Manihot esculenta. The sequence goes on from NC_035166.2 coordinate 3,158,737, forward strand.
GACTTCCTTTAGAGGATTGTTCAATATTGAAAATATAGAGCATGCTGTTGCTGGAGATATGTTAGTTATTCGGAGAGTTCTCAATACGTAGGTTAAGGAAGAGGGTCTAGAGCAGAGAGATAACATCTTTTACTCTTAATGTTTTATGAAGGGAAAGGTGCCTAATCATAGATGGCGTAAATTGCACGAACATTGCAAGCACCACTCTAGTGGAGAAATTGAATCTGAAATGTAAGAGGCATTCAATACCTTACTCATTGCAATGGCTACATAATAATAGAAAAGAGAAGGTAGCAAATAGAATAGTGATACCATTCTCAATTGGAAAGTACTCTGATGAAGTCACATGCAATGTAGTATCAATGAAAGCAGGTCATCTCTTGTTAGGAAGACCTTGGCAACATGACAGAAAAGTGACTCATGATGAGTATAAAAATAGATACTCATTTGTCTTTAAAGGCCAAAATTTCACCGTTATACCATTGTCACCTATTGAAGCTCGTGAAGGTCAACTTAAATTTTTGAAAACTTTAGATGAGCAATTGGAAAGTGAACATAAAAATAATGAGAGAAAAGAGACCGTAAGTGAAAAGAAAGATTCTATAGACCCAATGGTGAGTGTTTGCGCTAGTGAGAAAAAGAAAGAAGAACTTAACAGTTAGAGAGAAAAAGAAAAGTTACTTTATGAGGAAAAGAATGACCGCAAAAGAGATTAAATGCAAGACTAAGAACGAGCATGGTGAGATTGATTTATTTGTTAGTAACTCCAAACCATCTTGTACATCTTGTAGTATTCTTGCTTTTTTTTTTTTCTTTTTTTTTTTTCCCAGGATGGACTGCAAATGGAGGTAGAACATTGAGAAATTAAAAGCATTCAAGAGATGAAGCATGAAGTTGGTATACACATTGCATACGCAAGAAGGGTAAGTTTTCTAATCCTTCTTCTTGTATTATTCATGTTCCAGATTCGAGGATGAATATTTCTGAGGAGAGAGGAATTGATACGAGCACAAGATGAAAATCAATTTTAAATATTAATTCATACAATGAACGCTTAAAAATTTTCAAAAGTGCAAGTCATAATACTCCAAGACATGGAAAGTCAAGGTGCTATCATGAAAGGCAAGGCATTTCAAGGAAGCATCATGATATAAGAACTAAGAGACAAGCAAAACAGGAAGCACAAAGATCGAAAACAATAAAATGCAAGAGAAAGAAGGCGCTTATCTATAATTTATTGCATAATAATTGGACCAATATGTAATTTGTTTAATTATTAGTTTAAGCTTATTTAGAATTTATTATTTTAGATTTATTTAGTATTTATTTAGGTCCATTAAGACTATTTGGGTCAGCCCATAATTACTTTTACTAGATAAATTAAGATTAGAATTAATTTTTTCCTTATTCAAATAGGATTACTTTTTATTCCTATTTCAACTATCCATACAGTGAAAGTTCAGCCAAATCATTATCCTTGTATTATTTATTGAAGAATTAAATTAAACTATAAGGACTAAATTGTTAAAGTGTATGAAATTACAAAGACTAAATTGTGGATGAAATAAAAGAACTAGAGCTGCATTTCTCACAGTATGGACTATTTCGTTAGCTTTCTAAAATTATAAGGACTAAGTAGCTTACTTCTAAAATACAGGGAATAATGCATAAGCCTTATCAAACCATTCACATTTATAAAACAAAATTGCAAAATTGGAAACTGCAATTACTTCCTATTCAAGGGCATGAAATTGTTGGCAACTTGTGTCCTCTCTTCCTTGAAAGGTTGAGTAGATGCGTCGGAAAGAGTTGGTATCCTTGAGACACTACCTTTCCCTTTCTTGGCATTTGGTCCCAGCTCCTCTATCATGTATTTCCATCCATCAATTGGCCTTCTCCGGCTAAATATGTGTGTCTTGATAAAACTAGCAATCTGTGAGCAATTTCAGAAATAGCAAAGGTGGTGACTGGCAAAGAGATGAGGAAACAGTCTATGGAAAAAATTAGTGAAATTAGATCTGTTTGTTTCACAAAGTTTTTTTGATGTTTAGAGTACTCAAAAAAATCAGAAACAATTTAACATTTTTTAAAAAAGTGACTTCCTTTTCAAGCAAGACTTTTTTTTGGAATTTGAGAATCTTATTAAAGCCACTAAACTTTCTACACAATTTGTAAACATTCCTTTATAATTTATCATTGCAATCCAATGATGGAAAATAAGTTTTCTTAGAAAATATTTTTCAAATATATATTATTTTCTGCAAAACAATCAGTACTTAGAAAATAATTGCATAAATCTTAAAATTCCCATAATCCAGAACAAAAATCCTGTTTTCTTTTAAACTTGCCTTCTGATATACAAACATGCACACTTTTCTTTGTTTTTAGTCAATCGACCTCCTGTTCAAAATTAGTGATCCGATTACAGCTCTAGCTGCCATCCCCAGTGCATTAGCTGGGTAGGATTATTTTGGCCAACAACAATGTTAGAAAAAGAAACATGTAAAATGTATGATGGTAGTGACTCACCTGGAATTTGCTGTATGCAATTCGACGATCAAATTCTTGGAGGAGAATATCTTCTTCCCTTTGTGACATCTCCCATATATTCCCATCTTGCTCCTTAGCTGTAGTTTCCCAACCATCAGGCTTGCTTTTAAACTCTGAAGAGCTTGGGGCTCTTGAGATGTCCAAGTCATTGTTGGCAGTATCAAAAATCCTGCAAAATTAACAATTTTATTTATGCAAGAGTTTCAACAATAACCCAATAAACATCTTGTAAGTTCCATTCAAAACATGCAATGTGCAAGGAGAGAGAGAGAGAGAGAGAAAGAGAGAACAAAAATGAAAAGTAGCCACTTGCTTTAGTTCCTAGGAACTAGCAGACGTCCTAGGATGAGATAATTTTCTAAAATATCAAGTGAGTTTATGAATTTCAACTCTACCTTCATTGAATAATGAGGGAATTCAAGGACATAGGTCTTTTATGCGAGGGGACAAGAAAAAGGGAAGGTCAAATTCTTAGTTCAAATAGTTTCAGGCATCTTGATTTGAAAGCAGTGCTGACATACACAACCTTACCCTCTATTTGGAATCAATAATTTCGTAAAGATTCAATTCAATTGATTGCTTTTCTAATAATTCTCTTGTTTCAAACCAAAGAATTAAATTCCTTTTTTAGTTTAAAAAATTTTCATTGAAAAAAAAAATTAAAATCTTAAATGATTTTACAAGAATTTATTTAATTTATTTTCTTACAAAATAAATCATACCAAACGGAGGGTTAATGTGCTGCTTGTCAAATTACTGTTGCCTTTTTAGAAAAAGAACTATGTTTATCCAATAGCTAGCTTTGAGTATTATTAATACTAAGCATCTGAGCTTCAACTCCCAAAAAACCAAAGATCATTGTTTAATTACAAGCTATCTCAATTTGAAACTAGCTAAACACTAATCAATGGAGAGTTATTAAATCAATATCACACAATATGCACTAGAGAAAAGGCTTTTTTAAGCATTTAGTAAAAGCTGAAAGATTGCGCATTGTAATTGAAAATGATACAAGTTCACAATCTTCCGGTTAAATGTTGGTTAGTAAGTGCTTAACATTCATGACGACTAGGGAAGAAAATTTTGCATCTGTTCCAAGGACATTTATCCATTTCATGGAGGCATCATAAACCAAGCATAAAGCCATTGAGCAAACAGAAAGAAAATAGCAATCTACAGAACAGGAAGTGAGCAAACATACTCAGAACAGCTATCAAGCAATCTGTCAATATCATCTGCAGAACCTAGACCTGAATCTCCCAACTTAGCCTCCTGTTGCTTCTCAATCTCCTTCATCCATAACCCCGCATGGATCCTCTGCTTCTTTAGCCTGTAATCCTTCTTCATATTCTCCAAACTATAAAGTGAAGTCCCATCCTCAATACCTCTCTTCTCTTCCTTATCTTGCTGCTGTTGTTGACAAGTCTTGGTTGCTTGCCGCCTCTCGTTCCAGTTTTCGTTCATTTCCTCCACAAATGCCTTGGTCTCTGCGTCCACCTCCGGAGACAGCACCACCCCTGAGTCTGTGGATGGGAAATTCACATCCTTCTCCCATGGAGCTCTGTTTTTGGCGGTGAGATCGTCTGGCAGCCAGGCGGTTTCCCAAGCATCATTCCATTCATCATTGTCATTTTTGGTGGACTTGGTGGATAGGGAATTGCAAAGGGTGGTTGAATCTAAATGCGTTCTTGGAATTGTGGAGATGAGTCCATAGATGGATGTTGCTCTCTTTATGGTAATAACTGCTAAGCGTTGAAGGGAAAGCATATTTGGGTTTCTTCAGAGTTGAAATAGAGTCAGGTGGCAACGAAAATTTAGGCTGGAGAAACAATTAGTGATGCAGCTAAATAATTAGCATTTAGCAGTTGCAGAGATCATTTGAATCTGGCAATTATGCAATTTTGCTTTAGGCTTAATCAGATTCAGGGACATGATTGCAGAAAAAAGCTAGTCTCTGAAATAAACAACAGGTTGTCCGTATCAGTATACAGTATATATATATAGTATAATGTTTATATAATTAGAAAAAGAACTCTCTTTTTTCGCAGTTATATGACCCATATTCTTGTGCCAATTAGTTTTAAAACAAATATGTAAATAGCCAATCAGTGATTATTAACTAAAATTCACGTAGATAGCCATAATGTCAAACTTTGTTATTCAGCATACATGGCCAGCTACTGGTAGCATGGGATAATTTTGTTCTTTTTTCTTAACCTTTGATATTTTTCTTTCCTTCAGTTTTTTCACCTGATTTATAATTTTGGTGACAATGACGCGTCTGAATATGCAGTGAGATGCACAGAAAAGTAACTGCTAAATAAGCAGAAAATCAAATCAAAATACAAACTTGCAAATCAAACAAACAGAGAAGTTCTTAAACCAGCTACCAAAAAAAAAAAAAAAAAAATTGTGACCACACCACATCAATATGAATAAGAGAAGTAAGAAAAAGCACAGAATAGGCAAACCAACAAATCCAAAGTCAGAGCAGATCACAAAAAGTGCAGCCAAAACATGTTCTAGTAATGCCAATGGTAGGTCAAGAAACAAAAAGGGAGTAGTGCAACCACTCACAGTTACAGTCTAAATGAGACATGCAAAATTGTTGTTAATTTCCAGTACTTTCCTCTTCCATCCTATTGTAGAAGCCACAGAAACATACAAAAACGAAATGTAGAAGAGGGAAAGAGCTTTCTATGTCTAGATCATTCATATGTTTTTCCCCCAAAAAACCTAATCCCAGTTGGGTTAGTTGTGTAAACAGACACGCCCACAAAATTGAAGGTGTCCAAACCCACATGAAATATATACTACTCAAAATCGTCTGAAATCCAATTAGGACTTAACTAAATCTTGATACCCTAACCCATTTGATTTTTATATTTAAATGGGTTGGACAGATGAACCTGAATACAGAAAATTGAGAAGAAAAACCTACAAATTACAATTAGAAAGAATCTTCCAAAAGACTAAGGGCCTGTTTGCCATTGCTCTTAGAGCTGCTGTTGAGAAAAGCACTTTTTTAAAAATACTATTTAGAAAATGTTAAAAAATAATTTAAAATTATTTTTGATATAATTTAGCCATAAGAACACCAAAATAACAAAACAGCTTTTTTCAAAATGCTTTTTTCAACAGCATCTAAAATGATGCTTTATCAAAAAAGCACTTTTTGAGCTCTCAAACTCATTGCCAAACACCCCTAAAGACTCTAATAGCAAATGGTAAGGAGCAATTTATTCATTTTTTTCATTTGCACAACTAAATTCCCAAAAGCAACAATTACACATGAAAAAAAAAATATACAAAATGATATTTGTAAAAAATCCATCGGTTCTGCAGAATCCAAACCCAAAACTGTAGACTCTAGCAGCAATCAGAATTTCAGGATGCAACATTTCTGCTAACCATGGCATTAAGTGATTCAGAAGGGAAAAAGACTTCGTTTGATTATGTGCAACCACTGTTTGAACAGAAAATTGACCAATCTAGAAAAAAAAAAGAGATTTACCAAAATCCGAAAACAAACTATTAACCTGGCAGATAGGCTTTTATTCTAATAAGGAAAAATACAAATACTCATACATTCTGAGTCAAAATACTAGGGCCCGACCAAGAATCACGAACAAAATTATAATTAGTGATGAAATTTCTGAAATTTTAAAATAGTTAAGAACAAACATATGAAATCATCATAAACCAAATACCAAATTAGAAACTTGGTCATTACAACTCTCCACAACTTCATTGCTATTTAACGCTAACATCTCAAGATGAACTAAATGCCAAAAAACAAAATAATATCGACAGAGACATACTAACAGCATATAAGAATCACAAATTTACTGTTCAGATCAATCCAAAGAGCAACCATCCACATAGAAATTCAAGTCTCACTACCGTATACCCAATTTCACATCAAAATACCAAATCAAATCTCAGCATTGCATATCCTTAAACAATTCATATCATTAAATCAAATCTCATCATTTCAGCAACAGAAACCCATTCAAAAAGGAACAAAGCCCCACAAAAATTCAAACCGGCATTCCAAATGAAACTAACCCAACCACACAAACCCAAATGAAAAACCCATCCACAGAAAATTCCCACATAAAACCAAACCACAAAAACCCAAATGAAACCAGTCAGGAACAAAACCTGTGTCTTGACCGTGGAGACAGATGCTACGGCGATGGAGGAGGAGAACCAGCGGCGAGAACCAGCGGCGAGACAGGAGCAGTATCGAAAGAGAGAAGCAGCGGCGTGACTTAGTAGAAGCAGCAGCGGCGACGTCGAGGGAAGCAGGCCAATTGAAGTGAATATGCGACTCTGTGTTTCTGCGAGTGAACGCGTGAACGTGAATATGGGATTGTGCAATAGGAGTTGGGTTCAGGTTTAATTTTATTTCGGAAAAAAAATGGTTTAGTTTAGTTTTATTCTTTTAATTTTTTTAAGGTTGAAAAATGCTAAATTTGCCCTGGGGAGATAAAAATGTTAATTTTTTTTATTTAAACTTATTTTTAAATTATCATAAAAATTAAATAAAATTAAATAAAACTAAAAACATAAGTGATGCCTTTTAATAGTAAATAATTAAATTTAAATAGAAAAATAAAATTTAATATTTTTTCCTGATAAATTTAACTTTATGCTAAATTTAAAACAAATTATATTGGGTAATATGATACTAAAAGTATATTAAATTAAAATATAAAATTAATTGATATTCTTGTATTATTTCATAAATTGTTTATATTGTAATATTTAAATTAAAATATTTATTAATAATATGTGGATAATTAGGTATTCTCAAAAGTTCATTTTCTCAAATAAATACAATAATTTTAATAATTAGATTTGTGGATAAATTTATAAAAATTATTAAAATTATTGTGATTATAATAATTACTATCTTCTAATAAAATTGTATTTTACTACTAGAAATGGTGGAATAGTAAAGTAATAAATAAAGTAAAAGTGAACAAAATAAAAAGAGTATGAAGAGTGAATGTCATTACTATCCATTATTCACATACATATTGGTGTTGTTGAAAATAAATTGATGACGTGATCAGAATAGAGTTATATTGTGATTGGTCCAACAAAATTGTGCTGTGATTATTCCACCTACAAAACAGAAAACGTAAGTTGATTGGCGCCTACAGTAGCCACTCCGATGCTCAAGTCAGTAAGAAGAAGAGAATGATGAGTATAATATTTAGAACTCAAGAGTAGTTGTGTGAGAGAATAACGTATCTTTGCCTCTGTGATCGTTCTCCTTTTATACTGTAAAAAGATGGAAATAAATATAGCATTCTTTGATAATTTGGCGATGATGTGGCCGGCTCGTTGGTGAAGGATCTTTACCGGCTAATTGATCGGGAATTCCATGATCGCAGGCGTAAAGAGGATCTGCTGGATTGTAGCTATTTAACGGTAACCTCCTTATGGAGACTCGCCTTGAAGTTGAAAGGGCGACCTGAAGCTTCCAGATCTTCTTTTATACGGGTGGGACAACAAATAGATTTATTAGATCCTTACCACGTGGCTCTGTCTTATGGTGACAGCTCACTACCTATTTTGGGCAAGTTTTATGTAGCATCAGAGGTCCCTCCGCTAGTCTTTGATACTTTATATTCGAAGGTGACAGTTGTTTTCATGATCTGGGTCATGTGGCATGTTTGTCCAGACTAAGTGCATGATGTCCTTACTTTCTTCTTACTTGCCTTGCTGCCAGTCAGGTTCAAGATCTGGCAAAAGTTGATCCGAGTGATATACTAATGGCTTGACAAGTTTCTGGGCTCTCTCTAGCCCTTACGAGCCCCTTGACCTTTTTCAACCTTATCGAGCAACTGGACATTTTTCAACCCTAGCGTTCTTTTAAGCATTTTCTTGTCCCAACTAGCCCTAACGAGCTTCCGGGCCTTCTCTAGCCTTTGTGAGCTCCCTGGCTTTTTACAGCCCCGACGGACTTATATGTATTGTTATAGCCCTAACGAGCTTCCGAGCATTTTCTCAGCCCTAACGAGCTCCTTGGCTTTTTATAGCCCTGATGGGCTTCTTGGCTTTTTACAACCCTGATGGGCTTCTGCATATTTTTCCAGCCCTGACGAGCTTTCGAGCCTTTTCTTAGCCCTAACGTGCTCCTTGGCTTTTTATAGCCCTGACGGGCTTCCGTGTATTTCTCCAACCCTAACGAGCTTCCTTACATTTTTTCCAGCCCTGACGAGCTCCTAACCTTTTCAAGCTTCCGGACATTTTTCAGCCCTGACAAGTTTCCAGGCATTTTTTTAGCCCTAACGAGCTCTTTGGAGCTTTTCAGCCCTATCGAACTTTCGGGCATTTTCTAGTCCTTGCAAACTTTATTTTCTCAATTGGGAGCCAGTCTTGCCTTCGTCGCTCCTCAAAATGTCTCGCCTACTTACAATGGGCCTTCCTCTTTTGCAAAAAGTTCTAGATGGAATTCTCTTTATGATATGGGATCAATGCTCTTAGTCGCATGCCTTGGCTCATACTCGCCTTGAGGGCCGGGCATCAAATGCCTTAGAAACTTCTTGTGAAACGGGAAGAACACCCGATAGGTTGACCTGGCATATACCCACCTTGCAGCCTAGCATCAAATGCCTTAGAAACTTCTCGGGACTAACACCCGGTAGGTCAGCCTGGCATATATCCACCTTGCGGCCTAGCATTAACTTCTCGTGAAGCGGAACTAACACCCAGTAGGTCGGCCTAGCTTATACTCACCTTGAGGTCTGGCATTAAATGCTTTAGAAACTTCTCAAGACTAACATCCGATAGGTCGGCTTGGTGTATATATACCTTGTGGCCTGGTATTAAATGCCTTAGAAACATCTCGGGACTACAACCCGATAGGTTGACCTGGCGTATATCCGAATTGCAGCCTGACATTAAATGGCTTGTTATGCAGGAGCCATGCCCAGATGGCCTTATGGCATTTTATGAATCTATTTGTTTCCACGGTCCAACGCCCAAATTATATGCGAAACTTATGCTCGGATGGCCTTGTGGCCTTTGTTTGTTTGTTTTTGTGGTCCAACACCTAGATTATATGTGGGACGTATGCTCGGATGGCCACGCAGATTTTCGCCTTGCGACCTAGCACGAGATGCCTCACTATGCGGGACCCATACCTTGATGGCCTTGTGGCCATTTTATGAATGTGTTTCTGCGATCCAATGCCCGAATTTTGGCTTGGCAACTACCTGATGGCCTGGCATGAGATGCCTTGTTATGCGAGACCCATACTTGAATGGCTTTATGGTCGTCTTATGAATGTGTTTCCGCGGTCCAATGCCTGAATTTTATCCTGGTGACTGCTTTATGGCATGGCATGAGATACCTTGTTATGCGAGACCCATACTCGAATGGCCTTATGGTTATTTTATGAATGTGTTTTCATGGTCTAACGCTCAGATTATGGCCTAGCGACTACCTTACGGCCTAGCATTAGATGCCTTGTTATGCGGGACCCATGCCTGGATGGCCTTATGGCCTTGTTTTAGTGGGACCAATGCCCAATCTTTTGCCGGAACCCGCCTTGCAACTTTTGGTTTTGCTTTTGACTCGTCCTTTTGTCCTCTCTCAATGCTTGTTGTTTGTCATCTAACTTGATGTATTTTCGGGCTTTGTCTATTAGCTGTTGGTATGTAGTGACCGGGTTCTTGATTAGGGACTCCATGAACTTGACGTTGCATATCCCTTTCTTTAATGCTTCATATGCTATCTCATGATTAAATTCTTCCACTGTATTGCTTCTATATTGAAACATAAGATAAATCTCCTTAAAGACTCGCCCTCTCCTTGGTGAATCCTCCACAAATCAGAGGAGAGCTTTTTAGAGGTATACAAGTAATAAATCTAGATTTAAATAACATACTGAATTGTGTAAAATTCTAAATTAAACTTTTGTTTAGATGTTGGTACCATTTCTGAGCAAAACTTGTGAGTGTTGACAGAAACACTAGGCACAACACGATGTCGTTGACATCCTAAAGTTGCATGGTCATCCTAAAGATCGCCAAGCGATTTCTAGGATCCACTATTCCATCATATTTATCTAAGCAAGGCAGCTTGAACTTGGTTGGGAATGTTTCTGCTAAGTTTTCTTCCGAAAGGGGCAAAACACCATCCACGCCAAATGTAACGACCCGAAAATCGGACCGCTACCGGCGCTAGGATCCAGGTCGGCTTAAGGCCGCCGGGACCCGTAGCAAGCCTAACATGCATCCTGTTAACCTGTTTAATCCCATACATGATCGACAACATACATAAAAATTAAAACTTTTCCTTTTATTCACACACTAAACTCAACCTGTGCATGCACTATACATAGTCATAATCATAACCATTGACCCCTCTGTGGGATCTCATCAGTACCCCAATGGGTGATATAACCTGTGTTGAGTTGGTTTACATAAACATCATAAAACATCTAAGATCATGTATTAAAAGGGATACCATACACATAGGGTCAAGCACAACTTCTAATCCTCAATATCATTACATTACATAACTATTCATAACTTTACATCATTTTACAATCTATCATGTCCACATTCTATCTATTGCATACACATGACTTCATTACTCTTGCTGACCTCCTGGTCTACCCTGTACCTGCAAACCTGGGGGATTAGGGAGAAGAGTGAGCCACTAGAGCCCAGTGAGCAGAATCATAAAACATTTAAAACATATGATAACATGGAATGCATCACATCACAGCTAATCATATCAAGGATGAAGTTGTCACCAATAGCCCTCTACATATCCAATAGTGCCAGAACGTAGAATGGGTCCTGGTCTTTCTCTTACATAGCATAACATAACATTCCAATGTGCCAGAACGTATGGGTCCTGGTCTTTCTCTTACATAGTGCCAGCGAACGTAGAATGGGTCCCACTGGTCTTTCCTTTCCATACCGTACATATCATATCGTCACATCATAGGTTGAGGGCTATGGATCATTCAACATTCATCCACATCAATAATAAATTATGCAATGCAACATATTCGTGAATTCTAATGCAACAACCTAATATATCTCATGGCATTAATGATGCGTGAGTCATGCTAAAAATGTCCATTATTGCTTTAAAACGTAATAAGTTATTCCACTCACCTCTGGATAGCTCTGACCAGATACTGGAGCAGCTGACTCACTGCTGGGGTCCTCGGTTCCTCGGGTCCGAACCTACACAGGTGGACTCAAATGAGGGACCAAACAAACATGAACATAACTCTAAACTACTCCCCAAAAACCCCCTAAAACATCATGAAACAAGCATAGAAAAACATGCAAAGGAAGGCTGGACAGGGCACTTTTGGCGGCAGGTTCGGTGGCACTTTCGGCGGCCGAAACTGCCCTCCAGAGATGAAAGTCCTCTTTCGGGGGCAGGCTTCAGTAGCCGAAGGCTGCCTCCACAAGCGGGTTCGGCGGCCGAAAGTTCCTTCGGCGGCCGAACCTGAGTTTCTCCAAAGTGGCAGAAACTCGGCTCCAACATGCACAAACGCCTCCCAAACCTTTCAAACATGCATAAACCTATTCTACAACACTCCCAATCACACACAATCAACCATACAAGTTCGTAGGGGTCTTAATCTAGCCTAAACCCCAACTACAACACATCAACATATCCACATTGCTCATAAACACACATTAAACCCATAAACCCAAAGCAACCTAAACATGCATTTCTACTCCATGAACTTGCATAAAACTTGTTTAAAACACATCATAAGCTAGAGATCGACTCTTACCTCTTGAAGATCTAGGGTAGAGGCGATCTAACTTGGAGTTGGGAGAGATCTTAGCTCCTTGGGTCTCCAAGCTCAAAACTTGACCTTTTGCTCAAAAATCTTCAAAACAAGGTGAAAACTAGTGAAAATCGTGAAAGATTGGAAGGAAAGAACTCAAGATAGGTGAGGGACGGCGGAGAGCTCACCTGGGCCGAAAATGGGGAAAAAGCTCGCCCGTTTTCGGCTAAGGGACCCCTTTATAGGTGGCTGGCCAGGCCACATTCGGGAGCCGAACGTGCCTCCGCATGCATGCCATGTTCGGCGGCCGAACCTGGACTTCCCTCACTTATGCTTTTGGGGGCTTAAAAGCGCTCCCAAAGGCATGCATGTTCGGCGGCCGAACTTGAGGTTCGGCGGCCGAACCTGAGTTTTCCTCCAAGGCTATTTTCATGCAAAAACTCATTTCTTTCTTGATTAAAAACATAAAACACATTAAAACATTTTATGAAAACATGCTTTTACCCTTCTAGAGGTCTCCGACACCCGAGATTCCACCGGACGGTATGAATTCCGATACCGGAGTCTAGCCGGGTATTACATTCTCCCCCCTTAAGAACATTCGTCCCCGAATGTTCCTCAACTAGCACATGCAAGGCACACAACATATCATACATATAAAACACATAAACTCACAAGGAACTAACCTTAGAAAAGATAGGGGTATTGCTGGAGCATGGACTCCCGTGTCTCCCAAGTGCACTCTTCCATATTGTGGTGATTCCACAAGACTTTCACCATCGGGATTTCCTTGTTTCTCAGCTTCCTGATCTGGGTGTCTATGATCCGTACTGGGTGCTCAACATAAGTGAGATCTTCTTGGATCTCCACATCAGGCTCACTAAGAACCTTGCCCGGATCTGACACAAACTTCCTCAACATGGAAACATGGAAAACCAGATGGATTCTTCCCATTGAAGCAGGTAAATCCAGCTTGTACGACACATTCCCAATCTTTTGCAAGATTTCAAAGGGTCCGATGTATCGTGGGGCTAGTTTACCTTTTTTCCCAAAGCGAACCACTCCTTTCATAGGAGACACCTTAAGCAATACCAGATCCCCCTCTTGAAACTCTACTTGCCTTATGCGGATGTCTGCATAACTCTTCTGTCTGCTTGCAGCAGTCTTGATTCTTTCTCTGATTATGGGTGCCACCCTGCTGGTGATCTCTACTAGCTCAGGCCCTGCCAAGGCCTTCTCTCCAACTTCCTCCCAGCAAACCGGTGACCTGCACTTCCTTCCATATAAAGCTTCATATGGAGCCATCCTGATGCTAGCATGATGGTTGTTATTGTAGGCAAACTCCACCAAAGGTAGATGCTGCCTCCAAGAACCGCCAAAGTCCAGCACACACATTCTGAGCATATCCTCTATTGTCTGGATGGTCCTTTCTGATTGTCCGTTCGTCTGTGGATGGAAAGCAGTGCTAAAATCCAACCTGGTACCCATGGCATTCTGCAGACTCCACCAAAATCTGGAGGTGAACTGGGGTCCTCTATCGGACACTATTGAAACAGGAACCCCATGCAGCCTAACGATCTCATCAACATACACCTGCGCCAACTTGTCCACAGAATAGCCACTCTTGACAGGGATGAAGTGAGTAGATTTGGTGAGTCTGTCCACAATCACCCATATGGAGTCCAATCTGTTGGACGCCGCCGGTAACCCCACTACGAAGTCCATAGCTATATTCTCCCATTTCCACTCTGGAATAGGTAGCGGGTTAAGCATTTCAGCCGGCTTCTGATGTTCTAGCTTCACCCTCTGACACACTTCGCAGGCTGACACGAACTGTGCCACTTCTCTCTTCATAGCTGTCCACCAATAAACTTTCTTCAGATCTTGGTACATCTTGGTGGCTCCGGGGTGAATGTTGTATCTTGCATTATGAGCCTCTCTCATAATGTCTCCTTTTAGCCCTATGTCGTCTGGTACACATAGTCTGCTCCCATAGCGAAGGATCCCCTTGCTGTTGAATCTGAACTCACTATCTTTGCCTGACTGAACAGTCCTGGCAATCTTCACTAACTCTGGGTCCTCATGCTGTTTCTGAGCCACCTGCTCCAGAAACACGGGTGCCACTCTCATCTGGGCTACCAAAGCACCTGTACCAGACAACTCCAATTGTAGACCTTCATTCATGAGCTCGAAGAATTCCCTTACTACTGGCCTCCTCTCTGCTGAAATATGGGACAAACTGCCAAGTGATTTCCGGCTTAAAGCGTCTGCCACAACATTCGCCTTACCTGGATGGTACTGTATTTTGCAATCATAGTCACTAAGCAGTTCTAACCACCTTCTCTGCCTCAGATTCAGATCCCTCTGACTCAAGATGTACTGCAGGCTCTTATGATCTGTGAAGATCTCACATTTAACCCCGTAAAGGTAGTGCCTCTACATCTTGAGTGCAAAGATTACTGTTGCCATTTCCAGGTCATGTGTGGGGTAATTCAACTCATGCTTCTTCAGCTGTCTAGAAGCATAAGCAATCACCCTTTCATTCTGCATTAGCACACAGCCCAGTCCCACACGGGACGCATCACAGTAGACTGAGAAGTCTTCATTACTCGATGGCAGAGCTAACACTGGTGCTGAAGTCAACCTCTTCTTAAGCTCTCCAAAACTCTCTTCGCACTGGTCAGTCCATATAAACTTCTGATTCTTCCTGGTTAGTCTGGTCAGAGGAGCTGCAATTTTTGAGAAGTCCTGAACGAACCTCCTGTAGTAACCTGCCAAACCCAAGAAACTTCTAATCTCTGTCACTGAAGTGGGTCTAGGCCAGTTAGCCACAGCTTCTATCTTCTTGGGGTCCATCTCTATCCCGTTCTCTGACACTACGTGCCCCAAGAATGAAATGCTCCTCAGCCAGAACTCACACTTAGAGAACTTGGCATACAAGCCATGTTCCCTCAAGGTCTGTAGAACCAACCTCAGATGATGGGCATGCTCCTCTGCGTTCCTGGAATACACTAAGATATCATCTATGAAGACAATAACAAAGTGATCCAGGTACTGGCTAAACACTCTGTTCATGAGATCCATGAATGCTGCAGGGGCGTTGGTTAACCCGAACGGCATAACAAGGAACTCAAAATGCCCATATCTGGTTCTAAAAGCTGTCTTTGGCACATCTTCTTCTCTAATCCTCAACTGATGGTACCCGGACCTCAGATCTATTTTGGAAAAACAACCCGCTCCTGCTAGCTGGTCGAATAGATCATCGATCCTTGGCAGAGGGTACCTGTTCTTGGTAGTGACTTTGTTCAACTGCCTGTAGTCGATACAAAGTCTAAGGGATCCATCCTTCTTCCTCACAAACAAGACTGGAGCACCCCAAGGTGAGGTACTCTGTCGGATGAAACCCTTTTCTACCAGCTCTTGCAACTGTTCTTTAAGCTCCTTCAGTTCTGCTGGTGCCATCCTGTAGGGAGGGATAGAGATCGGTCGGGTTCCAGGCATCAATTCTATTTTGAACTCTATCTCCCTAGCAGGTGGTAAACCTGGCAGCTCGTCTGGGAAGACATCCTGAAATTCTCTGACAACTGGCACTGAAGCTGGCTCCCTGACCTGACTACTAAGCTCTCTCACATGAGCCAAATACCTCTGACATCCCTTCCTAAGCAACCTACGAGCCTAAAGAGCTGATATCAGACCTCTAGGTGTACCCCTCTTGTCTCCTCTGAAGACGACCTCTGACCCGTTCTGATCTCTGAACCTGACTACCTTGTCTCTGCAGTCCAAGGTAGCACCATGGGTAGATAGCCAATCCATCCCTAGAATGACGTCAAAATCTGTCAAATCTAGAACTACAAGGTCGGAAGAAAGGCATCTTCCCTCAATAAAAACTGGACTGTACTGGCAGACTGACTCTGCCACTGACGGGTCACACTTGGGTCCACTGACCCATAGGGGACACTCTAACCCAGAGACTATCAGACCCAACCTCTCAACGGCTCTCGGAGCAATAAAAGAATGAGATGCACCCGGGTCCATTAATGCATACACATCAGAACACCCAATGATAAGATTACCTGACACCACAGTGTTGGATGTGTTAGCCTCCTGCTGTGTCATGGTGAAGATCCTGGCTGGAGCTGATGGACCTTCACCTCGGGAACCGGAAGAAGAGGCTGCCCCTCTCCCTCTACCTCTGCCACTGCCCTGAGTTGTGGCTGGAGCTGCTGGCTGTGCCACACTACCAGAAGCTGTCTGCTGGGGCTGGCCCATAAAAGGTGCTCTAGGACACTCCCGAGCCATGTGTCCCTCCTGTCCACATCTGAAACATGCGTTAGTCCCAGCCCGACACACTCCCTTGTGTGGCCTCCCACACCTTAGGCATTCTATACCATCTGAGCCTGAGCTCGAGCCACCGCCTAATCCCAGACCGGATTTCAACTTACTCCAGAACTTGTTCTTCTTCAGCTTTTTGGTGGTGTTACTCCACTTCTTGCTAACTGAACTCTGAGAAGAGGGACCTGGCCCTCCTCTGCCTGGGGTCTTAACTCCTGAAGACTGGGTCACTGACTGCTTCACTGACCCCTCAACTATGGCACTAGCCTCCATCCTTCGGGCCATATCCACTATAGTGTGGAAACTTTCCCTCTCAACTGACTAAATCAAAGAGGAGTACCTAGAATGCAGTTTCATAACATATCTCTTGGCTTTCTTCGAATCTGTATCTAGAGCTTGCCCTGAAAAAGGCAATAGCTCCAAGAATTTATCCGTGTACTCCTCTACACTCATGTGTTCTGTCTGCCTCAGCTGCTCAAACTCAATCATCTTCAATTCTCTAGAACTGTCTGGAAAAGCCCATCCAGCAAACTCATTTGCAAATTCCTCCCATGTCATGCCGTCTAGTCTTGGGTCCACATAACACTTGAACCATTCCCGTGCCTTTTTGCACTTTAAAGTGAACCCTGCCATCTGGATGGCCCTGCTGTCATCTGCCCCTAGTTCATCAGTTATCGTCTTCACTACTCTCAGGTACTCAAAGGGATCATCCCCTGACTTGTATTTGGGAGCATCCAGCTTAAGGTAATCTGTCATCTTCACCTTGCTCCCACCGGCTGAGCTAGGTCTAGAAGGTTGAGCAACTGGGGCTGCTGGTTCTGTAGGTGGTGGAGGTGGGGGTGCAGCATTCCCCGAGGTGGGGTTTGCCGGGTTAGGATAGAAGGGTGAGGGTGGATAAGCTGGGTACTGTGGGTAAGGTGGATAGAAAGGTGGATAAGGCATGTAGGTAGGGTAGGGGTTAAAGCTGGAGTAATCCGATGTGCCTCCCATCGGATACCCTGAACCCTGTAGGAAGGGTGGATAATGGGGTGAAAAACCATACCCCGAGGCCTGAGCGCCTCCCAGTGACTCCCCTGTCCCTTCTTCCGTCATGCTGACATCCAGATTCCCATCCTTCCTCTGGTCCTCTTCCATAACCTCCCTCACATCTGAAGAACTTCCTCCTCTATCTGTCCCCCTTCTGCTAGCATCAAAAGACCTTCTAGGGTCCCTTGACACTCTTTCTCTGCTTGATCTACATGACATTGCCCTAGGCAATATAGGAGGACGGGCGCTCGTGCCCTCATCCTCAGGTTGTTGTAACGACCCGAAAATCGGACCGCTACCGGCGCTAGGATCCAGGTCGGCTTAAGGCCGCCGGGACCCGTAGCAAGCCTAACATGCATCCTGTTAACCTGTTTAATCCCATACATGATCTACAACATACATAAAAATTAAAACTTTTCCTTTTATTCACACATTAAACTCAACCTGTGCATGCACTATACATAGTCATAATCATAACCATTGACCCCTCTGTGGGATCTCATCAGTACCCCAATGGGTGATATAACCTGTGTTGAGTTGGTTTACATAAACATCATAAAACATCTAAGATCATGTATTAAAAGGGATACCATACACATAGGGTCAAGCACAACTTCTAATCCTCAATATCATTACATTACATAACTATTCATAACTTTACATCATTTTACAATCTATCATGTCCACATTCTATCTATTACATACACATGACTTCATTACTCTTGCTGACCTCCTGGTCTACCCTGTACCTGCAAACCTGGGGGATTAGGGAGAGGGGTGAGCCACTAGAGCCAGTGAGCAGAATCATAAAACATTTAAAACATATGATAACATGGAATGCATCACATCACAGCTAATCATATTAAGGATGAAGTTGTCACCAATAGCCCTCTACATATCCAATAGTGCCAGAACGTAGAATGGGTCCTGGTCTTTCTCTTACATAGCATAACATAACATTTCAATGTGCCAGAACGTAGAATGGGTCTTGGTCTTTCTCTTACATAGTGCTAGCGAACGTAGAATGGGTCCCACTGGTCTTTCCTTTCCGTACCGTACATATCATATCGTCACATCATAGGTCGAGGGCTATGGATCATTCAACATTCATCCACATCAACAATAAATTATGCAATGCAACATATTCGTGAATTCTAATGCAACAACCTAATATATCTCATGGCATTAATGATGCGTGAGTCATGCTAAAAATGTCCATTATTGCCTTAAAACGTAATAAGTTATTCCACTCACCTCTGGATAGCTCTGACCAGATACTGGAGCAGCTGACTCACTGCTGGGGTCCTCGGTTTCTCGGGTCCGAACCTACACAGGTGGACTCAAATGAGGGACCAAACAAACATGAACATAACTCTAAACTACTCCCCAAAAACCCCCTAAAACATCATGAAACAAGCATAGAAAAACATGCAAAGGAAGGATGGACAGGGCACTTTCGGCGGCAGGTTCGGCGGCCGAAAGTCCCTCCAGAGCCGAAAGTCAGGTAGGTTCGGCGGCACCTTCGGCGGCCGAAACTCCCAGACAGAGACGAAACTCATGCATGTTCGGCGGCACTTTCGGCGGCCGAAACTGCCCTCCAGAGACGAAAGTCCTCTTTCGGGGGCAGGCTTCGGCAGCCGAAGGCTGCCTCCACAAGCGGGTTCGGCGGCCGAAAGTTCCTTCGGCGGCCGAACCTGAGTTTCTCCAAAGTGGCAGAAACTCGGCTCCAACATGCACAAACGCCTCCCAAACCTTTCAAACATGCATAAACCTATTCTACAACACTCCCAATCACACACAATCAAGCATACAAGTTCGTAGGGGTCTTAATCTAGCCTAAACCCCAACTACAACACATCAACATATCCACATTGCTCATAAACACACATTAAACCCATAAACCCAAAGCAACCTAAACATGCATTTCTACTCCATGAACTTGCATAAAACTTGTTTAAAACACATCATAAGCTAGAGATCGACTCTTACCTCTTGAAGATCTAGAGTAGAGGCGATCTAACTTGGAGTTGGGAGAGATCTTAGCTCCTTGGGTCTCCAAGCTCAAAACTTGACCTTTTGCTCAAAAATCTTCAAAACAAGGTGAAAACTAGTGAAAATCGTGAAAGATTGGAAGGAAAGAACTCAAGATCGGTGAGGGATGGCGGAGAGCTCACCTGGGCCGAAAATGGGGAAAAAGCTCGCCCGTTTTCGGCTAAGGGACCCCTTTATAGGTGGCTGGCCAGGCCACATTCGGGAGCCGAACGTGCCTCCGCATGCATGCCATGTTCGGCGGCCGAACCTGGACTTTCCTCACTTATGCTTTCGGGGGCCTAAAAGCGCTCCCGAAGGCATTCATGTTCGGCGGCCGAACTTGAGGTTCGGAGGCCGAACCTGAGTTTTCCTCCAAGGCTATTTTCATGCAAAAACTCATTTCTTTCTTGATTAAAAACATAAAACACATTAAAATATTTTATGAAAACATGCTTTTACCCTTCTAGAGGTCTCTGACACCCGAGATTCCACCGGACCGTAGGAATTCCGATACCGGAGTCTAGCCGGGTATTACAGTTGTGCTGTGATTGGTCCACCTGCAAGACAGAGAACGTGAGGTGGTTGGCACCTACGGCAGCCACTTCGACACTCAAGTCAGTAAGAGGAAAAGAAGGCTGAGTATAGTGTTTAGAACTCAAGAGTAGTTGTGTGAGAGAATAGCATACCTTTGCCTTTGTGACTGTTCTCCTTTTATACTATAAAAAGATGGAGATAAATATAGCATTCCCTGATAATCCGGTGATGATGTAGCCAACTCATTGGTAAGAGATCTTTACTAGCTAATTGGTCGGGAATCCCGTGATCGCATACGTATTGCTAGATTATAACTGTTTAACGGTAACTTTCTTATGAAAACTCGCTCTGAAGTTGAGAGACGAGTCTGTCCGACCTGGGGCCAACCTATCTTGAAGTCGACCTGAAGCGTCCAAGTTTTCTTTTCTACGAGCGGGACTGTGTATAGGTTTATCAGATCCTTACCATATGACCTTATTTTATAAGGACAACTCACTATCTACTTAGGGTGAGTTACATGGTGCATCACATGTAGTATGTTAAATCATTTGTTAAGCTTCATTAAGTATCATTAAAAAGAAATGTGAAATAAAATATAGAGATAGATCTTGTCTATAATGATTTTAACCATAGTTAAGATATTATTGTTCTAGAGAATGATGAAAATATTTAGTTATAAATATAGTATTTTATATTTTATTATTTTATATATTTTCTTTATAGTTTTATATGTACTTTACAATATTCTATTGCATTATTTTTCTTCCTTTATATTGTTTTACAAACTTTCTTGTTATATATTCTTGTTAGGTAAAATATGAGTATTTTTTTAATGTGATTATAGATTAATGATGAAAAATATAGGTTTTGAAGACAATTTCCATATGATATTGGATAGTATACAATTAAATGAAGATTCCTAAAGAGTTAAGCTTTAAATAAGCTAATAGATAATAATACATGGAGTGAAAATTTTTTAAAAGATGATGTATTATTTTCTCCTAAGTCGCAAAGAAATATGCTGAGTTTTAAATATATTCATTTGAAATACATTGAGATAAAGAATGAGAGAAGTGTCAAGTATTGTTGTTATAACTATTATTCTGAGTAAGAAATATAAGTTGAAAGTTACCTACTTTATTCTCTATATTATATTATATGAATATTAGTATTGATATTATATTAGCTTCTTTTTTGTATTCAGATCTACAAAACAAGAAGAGCAAAGGGTGGTTTGGGGCGCAAAAACTTTGATGCTTAAATTAGTAATGGGTTCAAGGGTGTTTTTAATGAAAATAGTGAATAATGAGACGATTTGCATACCTAGAGATTGCCCTTATTTATAACGGTTGAAAATCTCATCCTGATAAGATTTTGAGTTTGTTATAGAGTCTGGTAGGACAAATATTCCGTATTTGACATTATATAGGACTGCTTTGTAAGAATTTTATCCGAACTAGGACTTAGGACGTCTAAAGATATGTTCTAACCCAATGAGTATTTAGATCTCATGTTTCCTTTGGTTTTCTGGGTCTGTCCTTAGTATAGGTATATATCATTAGTCCCCCCTCTAGTTTGTGAATATTTAGGTTCATTATTTCACTTATGCCTCGTGTTTTGTTGTTTTATTTTTTATTTTTTTATTTTTTGTTTTTCAGTGTAACTGATATGGGATGATTAGAAAATTTAAACGTCTTTTTAACAAATACTAAGCTTTGGGAGGTGAGTGAATCTTTCCCTATTTGTTCACCACTTTCTCTATATAAAAGGGTTTGTGGGGCTTTCATTTTCCTCACATCTTTTCCACATTTCTCCTCCTTTTCTCTAAAATTTTCTTTCTAAAGGAGGCTTTTCGATCGCTAGAATTCTTGATTTCCATCGAGTTACCAATGTAGATTTGAAGGTATTTAAGTTTTTTTAATTTATTTTGGATTTTTTCTTTTGGTTTTAGTTTATCTCTAAACTTGTTCAGATTTTTGGGTTTCCAATTTTCGGTCATTAATTTTTCAGATTTTCGACTCCTAGAGGGATTGAGTTTCGATTGTCTGAGGTTTTAGGGTTTCAATCATTGGAGGGTGTAGATTTCAGGGAACGTTGCCTTGGTTCTTTAGGTTTTTAGTCATTTTCGCTGGGGGCTCACTAATTTTTCAGGTTTTTGATCTTCTACGGTGGAATTTGAATCAATCTTTTGGGGCAAGTTGTGCTTGTGTTTTTGTGTTTTCAATCATGGGGAAGGCTCCTTCAAGTTTTCGGTGTTCTTGACATTTCGATAGTTGTTGATTTTTAGGGATTTTGGTGCTTAGATTTTTTAAGTTTTCAATTTTATAAGAGTTTTGGGTTTTCGGTCATTAATTTTTTAGGAGTAGCAGTGCTCACATTTTCCCGAGTTTCCCTTCATTGTTTGTTGGGTTTATATGATGGACCCTTTGGATGCTCCTACAGCTTATGTTACTTTGTCTAATTCAAATTTGTTAGAAGAGATTCTAGAAACTTAACAAGAGGAAGGTGAAGTTCCATTTTCTCCTCATGCCTCATCATCATCATTAGGTCATGTTGGTTCCTTTCTGCCTCGCCCTCCGTGACTGGTGTGGAGTAAGGATGAGATTGAAGAGATAACTATGGTTTATAGGATACCAACAACTTTCAAAGCCTACCCGTGTGGTGGGGACCAAACGAATCATGGGTTGGTTTCAAAAAAGAATTATGTCAGTGTATATGTGGAGCAATTGAAAGCTAGCTTCACTTTCCACTGGATCCATTTGTAGATGCTATCCTAAATCTCTTTCAAGTTAGCATAGCGTCAATTCATCCTAACGGTTGATGAGTTCTAATGTCTCTCCTATCATTGTATCGTATACATAACATAGAGCCTTATGCCCACGTTTTTGCTTCAATGTAGGCCTTGTCTCACCAAGGAGCTGACACCTTTTACTATTTTGTACCAAATAAGGGAAGTAGCTTATTGATGGCTTTCCAAGATCGGTAAAAAATTGAAAGTCAAAATCTTTCATGCTTAGGCATCCTTCTAATGCTAGTTGGTGTAGTTTCCTGATAATTGGTCCTTTGAACCTCAATTTTCAAATGAATGCTTCAAATGATTAAGGTCGAACCATTGACTTACACGGAGCTCATGATTGTTATTTCATTAAGGGGGAAACAACCTTACCAACTATTTGTTCATGTTGAAAAAAGGGTAATTTGATAAATATTATTGGTTTATCACTAAAGGAGGCTGATAATGTTATACCTCAAAATGTTTACTTCTTAAC
The DNA here is from genome assembly GCF_001659605.2 of Manihot esculenta. Classification (NCBI taxonomy): domain Eukaryota; kingdom Viridiplantae; phylum Streptophyta; class Magnoliopsida; order Malpighiales; family Euphorbiaceae; genus Manihot; species Manihot esculenta. The sequence goes on from NC_035166.2 coordinate 3,182,263, forward strand.
TTCTTATCTAACTTAATAATTTCTTTCTTTTTTTGCAAAGATGGCCAGAGATAATGCACCATGCACCAGGAAGGTAGCTGAAAAGATGAGGAAAGGAGTTAGTCAATCCTACTACCAGAAAAGGCTAAGTTCCATTAGAGGGACTTCAACCCCTTCCGTTATTGCTCCGCAAACTTCTAAAGAGCATGTTTCTACCGAGCTTCCTTCTTTTCCTACTAAGACAGGCTTCCTCCATCGCTTTCTTCCCCTACTTTTGATTGACTATTAAGGGATCATAATATGGTAGCAGAGACCTACTACTTGGTTGAGTGCATAGCAAAGAAGATTACTTTGCCAAGCGACCAATAGTGGTTTGTCAATGAGAGTGATGATGATGTGTTCTACTATTGGATCCTTAGGTTTAGAGTCCGTGACTGCATTCCAAGTGGGGAACAAGAGGTTTCAAAAATTTTAGGGAGCCTATGGTGAACTGCAGACGTAGAACATCCTTCTTACAATTGAATTCAGGAACCTGCATAACATTAACAAAAATCTCGAGGCTGAGATGAAACAATTTTAATAGCAAGTTGGTGGGTTGACATTTGAGAGGGATGCTGAACGGACTGAGAAGATCTCTCTAGGAGCTAAGTTTGAGGAGGTTAAAAGGAAGCTAGAGGCTACTAATGATCGTATAGCTGATATGTATCTGGACTTATAAGGTTCTATCATGAATGAGCTTCATCGGTGTGACTTGGAGGAGATTATAATTGAATTTTAGACATGATTCCAAGTGCTTTTGATCCTACCAATGAAGGGTCTCATAGGAGAGATGATGAGGATACCTCCTAGTTCTTAGTATATGTGCTTCATATTTTATATAATTCGGCCATGAAGGCCTTGCTCCCCTTTTTAGTTTTTTATTGTAGTTGTTGTTATTTATAGGGCCTTTTGTACTTATTATTTGAACTTTTTAATATATGCTAGTTTGGTTTGCATTTTCGTCTTTGATGGGTGTTCTAATAGGCTAGGGTTTAAAGCAAGTGTTAGGTCTTAATTGAAAGGGAGGTTTTTTGGCTGAAAATTTTCAACATGTGCATATTTAAAAAATAGGTGAAGTTACCCAAGTGAGTTGTCAAGGATGTGTGAATACTACCTTAGTGAGCTCTAAGGATAAGTAAATGCTACCTTGGTAAGTCCTAAGGATGAGTGAATGCTACCTTAGTGAGTTCTTAGGATGAGTGAGTGTTACCTGTGTGACTTTCAAGATGCCTAAATAGGTGTGAAGGCATTTGAATTGGGTGAGATGTCATCTAGATGGGTGCCAAGGTGCTGAGGTGGGCGCAAAGGCACATGAGATGGGCAAAGAGTTGCCTGAATGGGCATAAAGGCAGCTAAGGTAGGTGAAAAGTCTCCTAAGTGGGCACAAAGGTACCTAAAGTGGGTGAAAAGTCGTCTATTCAGGGCGCAAGGGCATCTAAGGTGGGCAAGAAGTTGCCTGAGTGGGCGTAAAGTTGCTTAAGTGGCGCAAAGGTGCCAAAGAGATGAAAAAATAACTAACAATCTATTTTGCCCGAAAAATTGTTCTTTAATTATGAAATTTTTCATTTCAATTATTACATAAGTTTCAGCTGAAGTAAGATAGTGAAAAGTATTGAATTAAAGGGTTTGTTTATTGATAAACCTTCATAAGGTTCGCTATGTTTCATGATGTGCCTAATGCCTTCCCATTTAAGTGTGCAAGCGTGTATGCCCCAGGTCTGATTACCTTGATGACTTGGAATAGTCCCTCCTAGTTGCATATTAGTTTACAGGGGCTTGCATTACATTTCTTCAAGTCTGCTCTTCAGAGTACCATGTCCCCTACTAGTAAAGCTCTTCCTTTGACTTTGAAGTTGAATAGATGAACCATTTTTTAGCAATAGGTTGCCATGTTCATGAAAGCTTTATTCCTTTTTCCTTCTACTTGGTCCAGGGAGAAATAGATTGCATCATCCTGCTTTGCGAGCTTAGGATTAGTGTTTTGGGTGCTTTGGGTGCTAAGGACTTGAAATTCTACCAGAATGACTGCTTCTGGCCCATAAGGAAGGATGTTGTTTCTCTTATGGTTGTTTGTGGGCTGGTGTGGTATGCCTAAAGCACACTTCATAGTTTCTTTAGTTGATTTTCTTTTGTGTCGTCTAAGTACTTCTTCAATCCTTGCAAGATGGTTTTGTTTGTGGCCTCTATCATGCCATTTGATTAAGGATGGTAGATGGAAGTGAACTTCATATCAATTCTCTACTTTAAACAAAATTCTTTAAACTTTTTGCTAATGAATTGCTTCCCATTATTTGTGATCAATGCTGCTGGTATTCCAAATAGGCTAAAAATGCTTTTCTTGCAAAAGCAAATTTTCATATCAGAGGTGATTTTCAGAGTTTTCTTAGCTTCTATCCACTTTATGAAATGGTTAATTTTAATGATTACATATCTTTTATGGTATTCTGCCTTTGAGAATAGACAAAAAATGTCAATGTCCCATTGATAAAAATACTATGGACTTCTAATTGTTGCTAGTTTTTCAGTAGGAGTTTGAGGGATGAAATTATGTTTTTGGCATTGAACACATTTTTTTACTAACTTTCTTACATCCTCTACTACTGTTGGCCAAAAAAGGCCCTGTCTGAATGCCTTTCTTATGATTGTGATCTCGTGAAGGACTTTTATGTGTTCCTCTTAAGTTATGCATTTCACCCATGGTTGAAGATATGCTCTTCTGTACAACCACTTATCTATCATACTATAGTTTGAGGCTTTCAACACTATCCTCCTTGTCACTAACTTATCTTCAAGGATGGTTCATTGCAAGAGATAATAGAAGATTGAGGTCATCCGATTGTCTCTCACTTTTATCGAAAAGGCGTCTTCTTCTTTGGTCATTAGACAATTAATCTCTTCAAGAGGCAATAGTTGAGTTAAATGCTGCTCACCAGCTGCAGTAAGTTTCCTATGGAATCAACCTCCATGTTTTCTATGGAAGTCACTCCATTCTAAAGGTGAAAGTCAAGGAGTAAGCATTTCACCCTTACCAAGGTTGGGATCCTTAACTTGGAAATTGTCTTGGGATTGATTTACTACTAGCTAGAAATCACAAAAAAAAAAGAATCAGCGCTTGTTGCCCTAATATTCCTTAAGATTCTCAATGCCATCAGCAATGCTTTATACTCTGCCACATTATTTGTGGCATTAAAATTAAGCTTTACTACATACTATAGCTTGGTTTGATGAGGGTTTTATAGTAGAATGCCTATCCTAGAACCAGTGAAACCCGATGCACCACCAATCCATACTTTCCATTCTTTCTTCTTTTCAATTTCAACTAGAATGATAAGAGTCAGTTCAGCTATGAAATCCACTAGTGCTTCTACTTTCAAGGCTTATCTTATTGCGTATTTAATGTCATATGCACCTAGTTGGACTAACTATTCAGTTAATCGCCCAATAATGTCAAGCCTATAGAGTACCTTTCTGAGAGGATAATTTCTTCAATTTTGTGGGCTTCAAAACAAGGTCATACCTTCCTAGATGCCAATGATATTACATAAGCCAATTTCTCTAGAGTTAGATAATTGATCTCAGCTTCCTTCAATACCCGGCTTGTATAATAGATGGAAAACTATTCCCCATGGTCTTCTTATACTAGTACTGAGCTTACTATTTCAACTGTCACCAAAAAGTACATTATAGAGTTTCTCCTTCTCTGAATGTGTGTGATCGTGTTGTGAGGAAGGCTTTTAATTCCTCGAAGGCAGTTTGGCAATCTTCTTCCCGTCGAAACTGTTTTTGTTTTTTACTTCCAATACTCGATAAGAAGGAGGCATCTTCGTGCAAAGCATTACATGAATATACCAAGTCCCGTTATTCTCCTGTTCAATCGTTGTACCTCTTTGACCATTTTTGAAGGTTGTATGTCCATAATTTCTTTGGTTTTTATGGGTTGGCTTCGATCCCTATCTTTGATACTATAAAATCCAAGAACTTCCCAGCTTTGATTCCAAAAGCACAATTTTCAGGATCGATTTTCATGTTTTGCTCTGTAAAGAATATTAAAGGTTGTGGCAATATTGCGGGCATGGTCTTCCACCCTTTTTCTTTTAATGATCATCAATATAAACTTCAATAATCTTACCAATGTGCTCTTGAAACAATCCATTTACTAGACGCTGATATGTTGCTCCAGTATTTTTAATACAAAAAGGCATAACTCTATAGTAAAAAACTCCCTCATCAATGATAAAGGTTGTTTTTTCTGCATTAAGATCATCCATCATAATCTGGTAGTATCTAGAAATTGCATCAACTAAAGAGTAATCGGTGTGTTTGGCAGTTGCATCTACTAATCTATCAATTGAAGGGAGGAGGGTCTTTTAGGAAAGCTTTATTTAAATCAGTAAAGTCAATACATTCTCCATTTTTCATTTGCCTTCTTTACCAACACTACATTTGGTACCCATGTTGGATATTGAACCTCTTTAGTGAGACCAATATCTTTCAACTTTCGTATCTCTTCAACAATTATCTTTCATCGTTCAAAAGGAAATTTCCTCTTTTTTTACTTTATCGATTTGGCAGAAGGGTCCATATTCAGTTTGTGTGTAATGATGGTGGCATCTATCCCTCTTACGTCTTTGGGTTTCCAAGCAAAAGTGGACATGCAACTTTTAAGAGTTCCAAAACTGTGATTCGATTTTCTCCATTCAATGCTAATCCCAATCTGACCTTTTCTCCTTCCTCTAATTCTACTGTGGTAACCTTATCTACTGGATCAAGGGAGATGGTTTGGTCAGGCTTTTTCATAAGGTCGATTGGTAGAGAGTTTTAACAGATCATCATAGTGTACTGCTTGTAACATTCTTGAGCGGATCTTTAACTTCCTCTCATCATTGTTATCCCTCTTATAGTCGGAAGTTTTAAGCATAGGTACTCTATGTTGATGATAGTTCCATTATTGTTAAGGATGGGTCTTCCAAATATCACATTATATGACGGAGGAATGCCTACCACTGCAAATTTGGCATAGATCTCTCTTTTGAATTTCTTGTCTCCAATTACTACCCACTAAGGAATACAAGACTTTAGAAAGATTCTTTTTCTTGTCAAGTGCCAACTTTCTAAGCACATCCAATATGATTAGGTTCACAGAGCTCCCAGTGTTGATCAGAATTCGCTTGACAACGAATTTGTTTATCCTTGTTGTGATAACCAAAGGGTTAGAATGAGGTGTTGAAACCTTTTTGTCAAGTTCAGACCTAAAGGTTATTGGACTCTGAGATAGTGTTTCTACAGCCATGATCTTAGCTTCCTTAGTAACTTGCTTTCTCCTTTTTCTCTCATCTCTGACTGATAGGGGACCACCTACAATCATGTTAATTGGACCCTAGCTTTACTCTTTGATGCAAACTCGTTACTATTTCCTGCTAATTCCACCTTTCCCTTTTTTCCTTCTTTGAGTAAACTTTCTCAAAGCCCTTTCCTGAATTAGCCTTTCGATTTCATCTTTCAAGTTTCTAAACTTACAAGTGTGCAGCCATAATCATCATGGAATCGACATAACTTGTTTTTATCTCTTTTATCTACTCTGTCAGGATTCAACCTTCTGAGATATTTGATAGACTCCCCATTCTTCTAGATCCACATTAGAATGCGAGACCTACTTCAGTTAGGGGAGTATAGTTTTGGAATCTCTCCCTTATCCTATCTCCTAGCATCCCCCTTCCATATAAGAGTCCCTTGTCATATTTCTTCTCAGTTTTTTGGACTTGCTTCTCATCATCCGAGCGAATATACTTTTGGGCCCTCTCCTTCAATTAGTAATAGTATTGTTCGGATTCCTAATTAATGATTTCATGAATTTGGGTTTTGAAACCCTTTTTTGATCGCTTCGCAGGTTGTTTTATGGTTTAGATTATTCACTTGAAGCCCTTCCATATTAAATCTATCCACATAACTCTTGAGAGATTCAGTTTCCCCTTGCCTTACTTTCTGCATATCTTAGGATAGCTTTTTAGGAGAAATACATATGATGAATTATTTCTTGAAAATATAAGCTAACTCTTTAAAATCATGGATGGAGTTGGCAGAGAGGTGCTGGTATCACTTTTGTGCTAAAGTAGTGAGGGTTGAGGGGAATACATGGCAGAGAATCATATCATTGACATTATAGAGGAGCATGGTTATACAAAAATTGGTCAAATGACTGCGTGGGTCTGTCTTTCCATCATACTTGTCTAGGGAAGGTAACTTAAATTTTAGAGGAAAGATTTCGGGTAATATCTAACGAGAGAGATGGGAAACGTCTTTAATTCCAAAATCATCATGTAACTGTTCTTTTTAGATTTTCCTAATGACATCCATTAACCTCGCATCCAGCTGCCCCCTATCATGGTTTCTAGTTTTCATCCCTTCGATCTTTTGGCTTTTCATTGACCGCTCAAGAGGGTCATCCCTAGTTTCTTTCATTTTCACAATTTTGCTCCCCTGTAAGATGCCATTCCCCTCTTATCTCTTTAGGAGTTCCATCAGTATCCTTAATTTCTCTAAAAGCTACTCGCAGGTTAGTGATTCATCTCCCAAAAGATTTTCCACACTAGTGAGATTTATGTTGTTGCCTACTTTGGGTGTACCGTCGTCTTCATACTGCAACTAGAGTTGATAGGATCAAAGGCCATTGAAGGAAAGAGCTTGGGCTAACAAGAACTTTTATTCCTATGAGAAATTGGAGTAATTTTCCCACAGACGACCAATGATGTTGCTGATAGCGGTTGTCGAAGCCGTCAAAAATAAACCTATTAGTAATCAACAATTTAAGAACTGCAGATAATGGCAATAGAGTCGAATTCACAGGGATTTGATACTAAAGACTTTCCTAACAATGACTTGGGCAAATTAACAATAAAAGTAAAAGGGGGATGTTTTTTATGATGGTAAACTATGATTAAAACTAAATTAATAAAAGAAAGCAATAAACAAAAGATGAGTAAATCAATGGTAAGAAGACTCTAGTTGAAGCATAGGATCCATTTCAGTTTGTAATTGATCATTGATACTTTGATTCTTCTATTAATTTTAATAAATTAATTTAGGTTGTGGAAGACGCTCCTCACAATCAAATTCCTCCCTAAGTTTAGTTTGATTAGGAAATGTTCGCTAATTAAACACTAGTTAACAAGTTGCTAAAGAAAGTCCTTGGGGTTCTTCACTTTTCAACTGTTAACTGCTTTAACAAATAGAGAAACCTAATTCTAACCTTGCCAACCGCGTGGTCAAGTTAGATCATGCAACCAATTGTTATTTGTGTTCAAATAATCTAAGCAATTACGGACCTAAATCATTCAAACTAACAATATATTGCTTATGCAATTAAAAGCAATGGGCCCTTATTGATTCTAATAGCAAGGCAATAATAACATGAATAACAAGTTGCATAAATATTGAAAAGAATAGAAGTTTAACAATGGAGTTTCAGATCTCCCAATTCATAACAAAACTGAAATTTCTTCCACTTCAACTAGAGAAAAAGGTTTTTAGCCACTCATGGTGGATAAAGAATACATAAAAGAGAAAAGGAAGAAGAAAGGGAAAGAGAGGTGCTGCTGGTGTTACTGTTGAAAAAGGTGGAATCTGCTACTGCTGATTGCTGCCCTTTTTATAAGTGAAAAACCCTAGATTAATCCTTCTTAGAGTTGAAATCCTTCTTCAATTTGGTTTTGAATTCCCTCCTTAATTGTGTTTCTTCATGGTTGGACTTTCTTGAGGGAAGGAATCCTTTTTGTAGAGTGTTTTGATATGCTTCATATGTGTCTTGACGTGTTTGAGATAAGATAGAACTCTTATACTTGTAGAATTTTGAATTTTTGCAATTTTCTCGCGTTTTTGCACTTTCTGCTGGAGACAGTCGATTTAGGCAGTAATTTGGGCAAATCACTTGCCCCAATCATTTCTTCCAGACACTTCCGAGTTTCAGCTGCCACTGTCTTTAGGCGATTTGGGCAGCGATTTGGGCAAATCAACTTGGGCATATCAAGACTTGAACTTTGGCTTCTTCTTCCTGCAGCTTCCTTAGTTATTCTTTGAGGCTGATTTGGCCAAATCACTTCGGGCAAATTAACTTTTTAGCATTTTTAGGCTATTTTTATCAAGTTTTCATTTTTCATCATTTTCTACAAAATATGTTCAAAAGCACAAAATTAGTTAGAAAATGTGTAATTTAGCATCAATAATAGTAAAAATATGGCTAATTATGTTTGATCAGTTGCACTAGCTCCTTTTTTGGGTTTGGACCTACAAAATAAGAAGAGTACCGGGTGGTTTGATGGACAAAATCTCAAATGCTTAAGTCAGTAAAGGGTCCAAAGGTGTATTTAATGGAAAGGGTGAATAATAAGATGATCTGTGTAAATGGAGATTGCCCTTATTTATAGTTATCAAAGGTCCCATTCTGATAAGGTTTGGAATCTCTTATATTCTTGGTAGGACAAGGATTCCATATTTGACTCCATTTAAGACTCTTGTTTTGTAGGAATTTTATCTAAACTAGGACTTAGGATGTCTAAAGATATGTTCCAATCCATTGGGTATTTGGGTCTCGGGTTTCCAGTTTCCAGGTTTGTTCTTGGTATGGGTATATATCAAGTATGATTAGAATACATACTATAGTAAACTTAAAGTTTGTTAATTAAAATAGTTTTTTATTTTTTATTGGTCGGTTGGACCATTTCAAATCAATAATGATGCAACAAATTAATAATTTGTATATTTATCCATGAAAAACCCAGAAGGTTCAAATGAATCTCATGCTATTGTTTGTTTTCAAGGAAAATTAGTTATCAAGCTATCCATAGTTAAAATTAGGATTAGACCTCCTGAATTTTTAGAATGTATTACATGTGATATTTGTGGCTCTATATATCCACCATGTAGACCATTTCGCTATTTTATGATTTTAATTAGTGCATAAACTAATAGCCACATATGTGCTTATAATGAGATAGATGAGCATAAAAAAAGAATAGATGCAGCAAAAATTAAAGGGAAAAGTAAAGTGGGAGGTTTTGAGTACTAATAATAGTGAGGGGGAGAGTGGAGATATAGTGGAAATTGCAATGTCACCTAGAGTAGAGAATGGAGATGGAGGGAGGGGAGTGGGAAGAATGAGGATTTCCCTTTTAAAGGGGCGGTGATTTGCTCTTAGAATATAAGGGGTCTTACTAACCTCAAAAAGCAATCAAAGGTCCACTCTCTCTGATTGTTAGGTGTCGATTAAAGGTAGTAGCAATTATGGAGATAAGAGTTAAAGAATGTAATAAAGAAAATGTTCAAAAAGGTTTGAGGCTTTATGGATGGGAGGTGTTTTGTAATTACCAAGATATAGATCTGGGATGGATTTAGGTGTGTTTTGATATCCATTGTGTAAAGCTGCATGTAATCATGGCTATAGATTAGCTGGTTCACACTCAAGCTGAGGTGGAGGGTAAAAGGTTTTTTTGGATAGTTGCGTATGCAAGTAATACTAGTATGGAGAGGAGAAGTTTGTGGGAAAGCACTGAGTATATTTCAAGTGGTATGGAAGGAGCATGGTTAGTCCAAGGCAATTTTAATACCACCATTTTTGCAAGCGAGAGGTTGGGAGGACTGGAATCTATGAATCCATATGAGAATTTCAAAGAGCAAATTGAGAATGTGGGGTTGGTAGAGGTGCACATGAAATGATGTTGCTTGACATGGATAAACAACCAAGTTGGGAGAATAGAATCTGGTGGAGGCTTGACAAATGTCTAGGTAATGTTCACTAAATGGATGAAATGGGGATTATTGAATATGAAGCTATGCCTACAGGTATCACAGATTACTCACCTTTAATCATCAGATTTTTTAGTGTTATTAATAGGAGAAATGTCTCATTCAAATTCTTTAATATGTGAGTGTCACATCCTAAGTATGATGGAATTGTGGGAAGAGTGTGGCAAGAGGAAAGGAGGGGAAATGCTATGTTTAAGCTCTAGTGTAAGGTAAAGGAGCCCAAAAAGAAATTGAAAAAGTTGAATAGAAGAGAGTTTTCTGATATATCAAGGAGAGTTGATAATTGTAGGAAAGTAATGGAGCAACTATAAGAGAGCTTACATAGTGACCCAATGAACCCTGTTCTTTTGGATGAGAAGAGGGTTATGATGAGTTATTTTAGAAATCTATTAAAGCAGGAAGAAGAGTTTCACAAGCAAAATTCAAGGCTCATTTGGGTCCAATTAGAAGATCTCAACACCAAATTTTTTTCATAATTCAATAAAAATCAGACAGGTAAGAAATTCAATCCCTAGTTTTGTAGTTGAGAATGATGATGTTATTGAATACCAATATGCTATTAAACAAGCAATAGTGAGTTATTATCAAGGGGTTATGAGGGCTGAGGTGCCTATTAGGGGGCATACAGATGTTAGAGTTATCTCGACGGGTCCAGTGGTTCAGAAGGATTAAGCCTTGGTTTTGTGTGAGGAAGTGTCTGATGAGGAAATCAAGATGGCTCTCTAGTCTATTGGAAATGATAAGACGCCAAGCATTGATGGATACAATAGTTATTTTTTCAAAAAGGCTTGGGGACTATAGGAAGGGACGTTGTGAATGCGATATGAGAATTTTTTTCAGACTGGTAAGATGTTGAAGCAGTTTTGACGGCGTCGAGTCTGTCATTAAAACTGATTTCCCTTTTCTAATTTAATAGTTCTTGTAGATAGAGTAAATGAGTGTCGATCTCACATATATCTTAAATTTATTTAAATTAAATGCCAAGTGAAGAAAAAGAAGAATTATTTAAAATGAAAGAGAGAAGAAGGAAATTTCTATTAGAAAAATTGATTTGAAGAGAGACTAAAGAAGAAATAAAATAATGTAATTGAATGATGAAATAAATAATTAATTTTAAAAACTCAGCCGAAGGTAATCAAAGTTAAGAGGTTTTCTTGATTCAAAAGATAATTCAATTAATTTTCCATTATTTAGTTAAAGTGTTCAAACAAGCGAATTCCATCAATTTTTTCTTAAAATTAAATTAATTTATAAAGCTCTAAATTAATTTTTAATTAATTAACAACTCCATCAAGCGTGTAAATTTTATTAATTAATTGCTTTAAGAAGAGAAGAACTCAAATTTAATCAACAATTGTAAACGAATTATTTAAATCAAATCAATCAGTTTCTTAAAATAATTAGATATGCTAATTGCTATTTATATTAATCCAATTAAACAACTGCATATTTATTTGAGTTAATTAGCAATATATTGTTTATTTAGAATATTCAATAGGTCTCTTGAATTTCTAAGAAGACAACAATTAGAGGTGGTATTCCTCGAAAACAGAAAAAAAAAAATAAAAACAAAAATTAAGATGAAAATAAATTGAGAACAAATCTCGCAACTTTAATAAAATCTTAACTTGATTAACCTTCAACTGGAAAAAAGAGTACTTAGCCTCTAAGTGTTAGTTAATCCAGAGATCGTAGCAAATCAAAATACACAGCGGAAAAAAATTTTGATATCTAAATTACCTACTAGAAACTTGGTGATCCGTTTAATTCGAATTCTAACATTTTTAGAAGCATTTTTCGAAATATTCAGTGGACTTCAAGTGTTGCTTCTATCAAAAACTCTTTGCCAATATCCACACGAATACTTGTCGTCTACAATGCTAGCTCTTGAAAAATGGCTAGAGCTTCACCGTTTCTCTTTTTCTCTCAAAAAAAAAATTGCACTACACGTGAGTCAGCCTCTAACGTGAGTTCTCAACTCCTTACTCTTTAGAGAATATGTATCTGTTACATGGTCTAACAAAAAATAAACACTGAGATATTTATTTAAATCAAATTAGAATGGAGAGAGAAATGATTGATATCCCAATTCATATTAAATACAGATTGATTTATTAATATTACTATTATTTAATAATAATAATAATATCGAATATTAATGATTAATATCATATTAATAGACATCAAGTCCATTAATAATGTCCAGCCCAATAACACATTCTTTGTATGCGATTCAATAGCCCCATCTTAATTGGTAGTAGACTCAATCTTTATTAAAGTCTATAAATTATAAGTAGTCTCTAACAAGACATTATAACTATCATATAAATTATAAGTAGCCTCTAACAAGACATTATAACTATCCGATTAATATGAAGATTGATTGTCCAATTAAAGTCTTATAACATAATATGCATTAATCTCTTTATCATACAATATTTAATTTGAATATAAGTCATGTTCAGTGTCATTCTTATATTGTTCAAACTTATAATTACTTGATCTCTAAGTAGACTGATAAAATTAAATGTAATTGATCACACTATCAATTAATATATTTTTCAGTCTGACTTATCGAGGAGTTCAGAAGATATATCTCTTAGAGAGAGGGATAAATTCTATTTTAATTATTCAATATCCTCTATATAATTCCTATCATGTCCGACCATAACTTTTATGATTATCCGATTAAAGACAACATTTGATTATATCAAAATACAATAATTCTTATGTCGGAAACTATGACATCTCAAGTCCAAGAATTAATTCATAATTATTATTGGGTATATCCAATATTTTGTTCTCTAACAAGTATCTATAATATAAATTTGCATCACCATACACATAATCATCTCATGATCATCAATCAATATGCATACTAGTTATATATATTATTATCTCTATAATAATAAAAATCAGGGATATAAATTATTATTATATAACATGCAAATAAATAATAATGATGATAAAAATTTTTTATTAATAACAAAATGAGTAACATAAAAATTCAAATTAATAGTTTATGGCATATATACTAAAATTAAGAGGCATAACAAAAATGTAGAAAAATATAAAAAGAAGAAGAAGGGAAGGGTAGGCTGATAGCGGATAATTATCATAGTAGTTGCATATTCAATTAGCTTTGATTTTAGAGATTTTTATGTTATTTTTTATTTAAACTATATTCTTTTTAATATTTCATAATTATAAAATTTTTGTGATAGTATAAATTTTATAAATCTAAATATTCTAAAAGTAGTTATATTAGTTATAATGTTTATTTATTTTTATATAATAAAAATACACATATGCATTAAAAAAATTATATATTTTTTCACAATTATATTTTTAAATATTAGATATTTTGTATAATTAATTCTTAAATTATATATATATATATATTTGTCATTTTACACATTAATAGCAACGATTAGATATGACCATCAGACTGTGAATCGAATTAGAACTGAATCCGTCAAATTTAGAATTGGATCCGTCGATCCATTTCTAAATCAAATTGAAATCTTAAACTAAAGAAATCGGTTACGGTTTTTTCTTTTATAAATCATAATTGAAATCGGTCAATTTTGGTCTAATTCGATTTCAGTTTAATTTTTTATTTTTTAAATAAATTATTTTAAAAAGTTATGTGACTTAAAATTGATATATAAATGAATTAAATTATTAAATAATTATATTTAAATTTATTTTTAACTTGTAAAAAATATTATTTACATTTAAATATAATATTATTTTATTTTTATATAATGTAAATGAATATATTTTATAATTTACTTATTTAATGAAATATATATTCAATAATATTTATAACTTATATTTATTTCATTACATTTTATTTAAATTTTTATTTTAAAAATTTTTTACATTAAAATCGAATTAACCATTTAAAATTTAAATTTAATTGAAACCGAAACTATAAAAAATCAAAATTACAATTATTTTAAAATTACACCAAAATTATTAAAAATTAAATCATTTTGAACCGTTTTAAATTACACGAATTTTAATTCCGCTTAAAAAATAAATAAAAGTGCTAATTTCAGATCGAAACTAGTTAAATTACGTCTAGCAATTAACTATAGATTGGTTTACCAAATACTTATAATATTCCAATTGTAATTAAAAATTAACTATCAACTATTAATACAAACTATTAGTTATTAATTATAAGTTGTATCTAAAAATTAAATTAAATAAATTTCAAATTTTATTGTTTAGATAATAATCTTAAAATTCTAAGATTATTTATGATTTTAACTAATTGATTAAATTAAATTTAAAAAAATAATAATAAATTATAATATTATTCTTGAAATTTTATTTATTAATAAAATAGTCCTTTTAAATAAATATTTTTATTTTAACTATATATATTAAAAAACAGTCCTCTTTTGTCAATTACGTTATTTTCTCTTCTCAATAACAAAAGCGTTGTGGTATTTAAGTTTAAATTTAATTTAACATATCTTTTTTTTTAACACATTAGAATAATAAAATAATATTTTTAAATTACTATTAACAATATTTAAAACTTATTTTAATTCTTAAAACTTAACTACATGATTTTCATATTGAGTATCAATAAGATAATCCATCAAAAGTTTATACTCAATATTCCATCCTCATTGAAAATCATGTACATAAATTCTAAGAGCTAAAAAAATTTTATATACTGTTAAAATTAAATTTAAAATACAATTTTATTTATTTTAGTATTTTTATAAAAATTTTAAATAAAAAAATAAAATAAAAAATTTTATGTTTTTGAGTGAAATGTCAGTTGGATTTAAAATCGAATCGAATTGAATAAATTAAAAATTGAAATTTTGATATTTATGAAAATTGAAACGAATCGATTTTGATCAGAAATTGAATCGAATCGAATCGAACCGATCTGATTTAGTTCGATTCAATTTGATTTAATCGGTTTGAATTTTGAATAAATTTTTTATTTTTTACATTTTATTTTTATTTTAAAAATTAATTAAAATATTTTAACCTTAATGTGATATAATCTCTCTGTATTATTAAAAATAATATATTATTACCACTGATCGATTTGGTTTAATTTTTTTAATCTTTTCTAATTAAAATTAAATCGAACTGAAATTTTTAAAATTAAAAATCGAAACGAAATAAATAAAAATCAAACTAGAATTTTAAATTAATTCAATTTAATCAATATTTTTAGTTTGAATCGGATACTACTCACCCCTGTTTGAGCCGAAAATACAGGTTTAATATGTAATTATGTTTTGATGAGCCGAAAATACAGGTTTAATATGTAACTATGTTTTGATCTTTTCACAAAAAGTCAGATGGTATTTTGACTTTTTGTTATTAATTTTTGAAACCTAATATTTATAAAAATTAACTGTTTTACCCACAAAATTTATAAAATATTACTATTAAATTCTTAAAATTTATAAAATTTAACTATTTAATTTCTAAAAATTTAATAAACGTGTAAATTATGTCCACACAAATAATAATTACGATTTTATAACGGCCTAATATTAAGGTTAACAACAAAAATATCAAAATTTCAATTGGCATCTGTGTAAAGGTCAGCGACCAAATTAACAATAAAATCCATTAAATTCAATGGAAATAATTTGTTCCGACAATCCTACTCTAAGGCACAAGGAAAAATTCTGAGACATGAAAACAGTTTATTCTTGCATGTAACACACACGAGGGACTATAGTTTAAACTAAGAGAAAATAAGTTAAGTAATGACATGACTCTATACTAATGAAGGTCAATAGTCATTTGTCAATCCACATTATTCTTCATGTCAGCTGCTTATTTAAAAAGAAAATAAGTTCAGTTAATTTATTTAATTTTCTTTAAAGTCTAAATAAGTCAATTAAGTTTTTATATTTTTGTTAAGGGTTAAATGAGTTATAATAGAATATAATATTTTTTTAATAATAAAATATTATTTTTTATAATTTAAAAAATCAAAATTTAGTATTTTAATTACGATAAAAATTTAAAAAATACATAAATATAATAAATAATTTTAAAATATAAAAATAAAGTTTTATTATATAAAAAATATTTTTATTAGGCTTATTGAATAAAAAAATTTAAATATTTATCAGTTTTCACATTTATATTTTAATCTTAAGATTTTATACAATAAATCGAATTCGTTCACATTTCTTTTAGTTTTATTATTTAACTTAATTAATTTTGATCAAAAAATTTATAATATACCATCATGCCATGTAAAATTATTTTTTAAAAAATTTATTGATAAAAAATACAAACATTTATTTTAATTCATATTACATCTAAAATTTTAAATTTTTTATAATAAAATTAAATTTTTATTAATTTATCACGATTATAACTAAAAATATTAAATTAAATATAAAAAATTATTAAAAAATTATAATATAATCCTTAAAGTTTTATTTGATTAATAAAATAATTTTTAAAATATATATATTTATTTTAATAATGTTCTTTTTTTTGTTTAATCACACTATTTACTCTTCTTCTCATTTTTATAATTTAATAAAAATTTAAAATATAAAAATTATATTATAAAATATATAATATTTTATTTTATTTAATATCATTGATATAAAATACCTTTTTATCAAATTAATAAATATAAATAAGTAAAATAAAAATATTAAATATATCAAATAATCTATAAGAAATGTGGTTAATATATCTAAATTTTTATAAAAATTATAGAAATATAGATTTACTTATTAAAATATATAATATTTTATTTTATTTAATATTATTAATATAAATTATATTTTTTTATATGTTAAAAATATGTATATAATAATAATAATAATAATAATATGTATATAATAATAGTAAATATAAACTTTTAATAAAATATTTTAACATATAATATTTATATATGATATTTTATATAGCGAAAATTTTATTTAATAAATATTTATTTAATATTATATATGATAAATATAAAATTAATGTATTCTTTATAATTTTGACAATTTTATTATTTAAAATTTAAAATATTGAATATAAATATAAATTAACGTTTGAATTTTTTTTATTCTGATAAATAATGGCATGAAACATAAATTATAATTTTTTTATTAAAATTGATCAAAATAAATAGTTAAAATTAAGATAAATATGAAAAATTAATTTTATTGTTTAAAATTTTAAAGTTAAAATATAAATATGAAAAATAATAAATGTATAATTTTTTTAAGTAAATTTTTTATTATTAAAAATAATATTTTATTAAATAAATATTTATTTAACCATTAAATAACAGCGTACAAATTTAATTAATTTAAAATTTTAAATTAAATTTATTTAATTATTAAATAAAAAATATAAAAATTTAATTGAATTTATATCATTTAAAAAACAGCTTGAATATACTGCCGTCTAAGTGAGCATTCGGTCAGTTCGATTTAAAACTGAATCAAACTGAATAAATCGAAAATCGAAATTTTAGTGTTTATAAAAATCGAACCGAATCAATTTTGGTCAGAAACCGAATCGAATTAAATCGGTCTGATTCGGTTCGATTCAGTTCGGTTTGATCAGTTTTAATTTTTAATAATTTTTTAGTTTTTACACTTTATTTTTAATATTTTAAAATTTAATTAAAATATTTTAATTTTAATATGATTTAATTTCTCTATATTATTAAAAATATATATTATTATCACTAATCGGTTCGGTTCGGTTTTTTTAGTTTTTTTCTAATCAAAACTGAACCGAAATAATCAAAATTTTTTAAATTAAAAATCGAACCGAACCGAAATATATAAAAAACCGAACTAAATTTTTAAATCAATTCGATTCGATTAATTTTTTCGATTTAAACTGAATACTGCTAACTGTATTCTTTAAATTTGTAGCAACACCCATTTTTTTTAATTATATAAACGGAAATTCTGACACATTCCAATTATATATCTTTTGCATAAACTTTTGTAAACTATTTTAATATCTAAAGAAGTACTTTAATATTTGATTTTTTATTAATTTGAACCTCGTAATAGCTATCTACGTCACTCTTTCTTCAACGATGGCTAGATTGTCATTATTAACCCAGATATACTTATTGACGACATCAAGGAAGAAAATCCAACGGTAAAAAGTCCCCCATATTCAAAACAAAGAGATTAAATATTAATTACATGATCATAAGACTTTGTGGATCATGAAGCGCTCCAATAGCTGTTTCAATTTTTTTCTTCAAATAATCACTCTCTTCTTCATTTGCCTGCAGTAAGAAAAGGGTATTTAAATTTATTTCTAAATTATATTTAAAAGACTAAATAATTGTAAATAAACTATTTAATGATATTTTATTAAAAAATTTCAAAAAATAAAATTTTATATTTGTAACACTGTTATAAAATATATGGAAAAATTCAATATTTTAGTTAATTCCAAATCATAAATATTTAATGAAAGCAAAAAATGCTAAATTGACAAACTAAAGGGCTTAAAAAATATAACATGTTCCTTGTTAGGAATCGATGGGGATTTTCCATTATTCAATTAATTCCACATGTTTTTTGAGAAAAAAAAATATTTCCACATGTCGTTTTTTCATAGGCTCCGACGCCGTCGTGTAAAACAAAATGCACATGCGTTTATATAAAGACATGTGAAAAACGAAATCAAAGCCTAGTTGTTGAAAGCCGAAGGTTCCCATTTCCCATTTCTATTCTACATTAATGAATATGATTCTGTGAACTGAAAAATCATTAAAATCTAATTCATATTTATATATATAAAATTATAACTAATTAATAAAATTATAACTAGTTAATTCATACAAAAATTATATATGCACTCTAACTTTTTTAAAATTAAATAATTGAAGTTTATTTTCAGCTTGTGAAAGAGACTATTTATTTAGTGAAAATAAAATTAATTAATATGATAAATAAATTTTTACTTAAAAAAATAAAGTATTTTTTATTTTATAATTTTATATATATTACTTTTTAAAATTAAAAATTAAAAAAGTAGAATCTAATATATTTCAAATAAATTTACCATCGATTAAGTCTGTTTATAAATATTTAAATATATATTATTATAAATTTAATTTATACAAATAAAATTATTTACCATGTTGTATTAAATATTTATATTTAGATATGTAACATTTATCATAAATATTTTTATTATTTTTGCAAAATTTTATTATAAATATTTAATTTAATGGCTGTAAAATTTATTATCATTTGATATTAACTTGGCTTATTTATTATTTTGTAAAAATATTAAAACATTAATATAAATTCATTAATTAATCTCGTTAAAATTTAACTTATTCATCCCTCTCAATAAACTACTCCTTAAAATTAACATACTTGACAATATTTCCTCTCTTCTTTCCTCTTACCTATAAAAATTAGAATCATAAACTTTTATTGGAAAAATATATAATTTTATATCTCTATTCATTTCATTTCATATTCTGATTAAACTAATTCAAAAACTTTTTAATTTAATATTAACTTAACCTAATAGAATTTCTAAATAAGACTTTTTTATTAATTTAAATTGAAATTGAAATTTAAATCAAATTTAAGTAAAATTTATCATAAATTAAATGTAACATTTATTAATTTTTAAATGATATTTCATTTCTTCCCCTTTTTTTTCCTACCTCTCAACTTCCTTGAAAGAGACTTTGGTGGAGTACTGACGCGATGAGTTAAGAGTGTAAAATGCACGTACCACAAACTTTTAATACTTTGTCTGCACCACAATTACAAGCTTATAATTATTTTCATATGAATTAAAAATATAATTAAATTAATAAATTTTATATAATTTTTTTTAATATATGCTCAATTCATATTATTTTATTATTAATTTTATAATCATTAAATATATATTTTTATATAATTCATATACTTATTACATATTTCTAAGTATTTTCGATTAATTAAATTTATTTTTGTATAACTTCGAAGACGACTGACCTTAATGAAGACCGTCATGAGAAGCCTCCCTGAGACAGTTGTGATATCGGCTGAAATGATGTTGAGCTGCAAAGATTCAAATGCCTCACACAGTTTTACCATTGTATCTGTTCTTTTACTACACGTCAAGCTCACTCGCAGAATCTTGTCTCCCATGTATGCAACACTAAGCTGAAGTAAACACAAACCCAAAAGTCATCCATTTTATTTTTTAAAATTAAAAATAGTAATAATATGTTTATATGAGGTGGAGGAAAGTTTTGTATAATAAAGTAAAATTTTAAATCTCAGTATAAATTTTGTATTGGTCCCTGAATATAAATTCTACACTGGCCCACTAGGTGTAAATACTTGGATGGAGTGAATCACGGTTTATAGAAAAACAAGCTTTTCGGGACCTCCAAAATCTTAATTTAATTGAAAATTTTCTCCCAAACATACATTAGTGTTAGGATTTATCAATACAAAGAGATTTTGTAGTTACCTCAAGGTCTTCAATTGGGTAAGCTCTAGAGCCACAAGAATAATAGAATTGATCAATTTTCTTCTTCTTTGATCCCAAAAAAACAGGCAGATCTTCCTCAAACTCATAACCAGGGCCCTTCTTCAAATTCCCAGATTCTAGTTCTCTTATCTCTGCTTGAATTATTTTCTCTTGTTCATGAAGTTCTTGGATGTAATCAATAGCATCCTTGATGATTGAAGCTTTATCCATCTAAATGTATATGATCAACCAAAAAAAATAGCATCATTGTGGTTAATTGATGAGTAATTAAAGGTTAAACAAGCAAATAATTAATAGAATTGGTGAGTCAGTCACCCTGCTAATGTTGGGGACAACAGCTCTTAGAGCAAACAGCCTGTCATTAAGTTTCTTTCTCCTATTCCTCTCAGAAACAACATTCTTATAAGTCACCGACGAAGCAGCACCATCCAGTGAACTGGATTCGTAACCGGAAATCTCATCGATGGCCCAGCTGCTGAAAATTAAGGAGCTTAATTCGTAAGTTGCAACTTCACCCCTAAAGAGAGACAGGGATTTGAACACAAACAAAAAGGATCAAACAGATAAAACGAAACTCGATTCAAAATCCCCAAAATTTTAAAAAAAAAAAGTCGAAAACCTAAATTCTACCTATCAAACTCATCATTTCGAAGAAACAGGTAGTTTTGGTAGTCTTACTCAATATATTGAATAGAGTCCATTGGAGAAGAGCTTTAATTATGTTGCAGAGAAAGAGAGATGAAGCTTTTTCTTGAAATGATGGTGTTTCCTTTTGAGAAAAAAAATCATACTCTGCAATTGTTGACGGTTTCCTTTTATAAGAACAGAGGAAGAAGGGGAGGAGGTTAACACAGTTGTGGGCAATTAAGGCCAGTGGGGACTGAACTTGCGATTTTCTATGCTGATCTAAGCGCTTACTACAAAGACCTTACCCATGCCTCCAATGAGATGTGGCCTATAATGCCGCATAGAGCTAACCAATCAATAGCTCATGATACGTCCTATAATTATTGAAAAATTTACTATTCACTAACAGTCTTATTAATTAATTTTTTGATTTTAAAAATATTTTTTAAGAGTATTTGATATTAATTTTTTCTAGTTTATTTTATTTAACTGAATTTAAATTAAATATTTTATAATTTTAAAAATAAATTTTATATTATTAAATTAAAATATATTAATTTTTAGGATAAATTTAAAATAAAAATTTGAATTAATAATATTTGATAAAATGTCAATCAGATTTTCATAGAAAAATTACTTAATTCTAGATGAAAAAACTAAATGCATAAATTAAATATGTAGAAATTTTAATATAATAATATGATTATTATATAATTTCAATTTCAAACGTCAATCCCGTGCTGCACAATTTGTTTTCGGACATCAAATTTCCTATCATGTGAAACAGAAACGCATCGTACGGTATGAGATTATAAAATACTTAATAAAATTATTAGTCATAAATAGGAAAATATAAAATGACTAAACATATAAACTAAAAATTTTAAGCAAAATAAAAATATAAAATTATTATTGTATTATAATAAAATTTTCTTTATTTATCATTTATTTTATAATTTAACGATAATAACTTTTTAAAATATATATATATATTAATTAATGATAATTTTATTAAAAAATAAATATTAATAAATAAAATTAAAAATTCATATATTTTACTAACATATTTAAAATATTTCATTTATTAATATATAATATATAATCATTATGTAAATGCACTCTAAGACTTAGCCTTGATAAAAAGTGCATTCTATAATGTTGAAAGGTTTAAGTTCGACTCCCCCAATCTCTATTTCAAAAAAAAAAATCATATGCAAACGACTTGAAGAATCCAACCCTCCAAAGTGACATTTACATGACGCCATCCCAAATATGTCATTGAGCTAAAGCAGACTGATGTCCAGACTGACTGGGGATAATTTTTAGAAAAATCATTTAACTAATCAGTTATTTTGTTAATTTTATTATTAAAAATTTTATTATTTTATTTTTATAATTTTAAAAAATTTATTAATTAATTTTTAAATTTTTAAAAAGTTTATTAATTAACTATCAAAAATATTTTAAACGTTTTTACTATATTTAATGATTAAAATTAACAAAAATAGTAAATTTTTTAACATTTAATATATTTTTAAAAATTAATAAATTAATAAATAATTTATTTTTAAAGATTAGATTTTATAGAAAACTTTTATCTTATATTTTGGTATGATTTATTTTTAAAAAAATAATTCAGACCAATTCTTGTAAAATGATGCATGAATTTAACTTTTTTTTTTAAATAAAAAAGAATTAAATAATTTTTATTTTAAATAAAAGAATTGAAAAAAATAAATTAAATTAAAAATTTTTTTTATTAAAAATGGATGTTTAAAAATAAGGTATTTTATAATATTAAATTAAAAATGAGAAATTAAATTATAATCTCTTATTTATTAACATTTTTAAATATAAATTTGTTAAATTTTTATTTTTAAATTAAAAATATAAAGTAAAAATAATTACTTTATTAAAAATATTTTTTATAAAAAAATTTTTCAAATAAAATATATTCTAAATACTCATTATTTTTCATAAATAAAAAAAAATTAATATTATATAAAAAATTATAACTCATGTCAATTAGGTAAAGTTAATGAAGATAGAAAATTTATTTGTCCGTATACTAAAGTATTTAAATAATTTCGAAAAAAATATTTAAATAATAAAAATCAATTATTTTTTTAAAACATTTCTTCTCCTTAATTTCTTCAAAAGGGAATAAAAAAACCTTAATTCTTTTCTACTTTAGTCTTCATATTAAAACATATATCGAGAAGTTCTGGTTGGTGGAATGTTTGTGCATGTCTGTCGGGGAAGAAATTTAAAAGAAAAACGGACCATTTGGAGATGGACACTTGTTGAAATCTTGATGGATCTATTTGCGGCTGAGAATTTGAGTGCCACCCGTCTATACAGAAACTTTATAAAACGCGGAAATCCATTAATATCATTTTCTTCTACAAGTCTTTGCTGCTATTTTCATGCTACATTCTATTATGTCAATTTGACACATTACTTTAAATTGGAAGAAAAATCCCATGAGTTCATTTTTAATTTAAAATATAAATTTTATCAAGAAAAGAAAATCTAATAGATTATAACATTAACATATGTACATATTTTCTATTTTAAATTTATATAGGGAGAAAAATTATTAAATGGATTCGATTTATTATGAATTAAAAGAAATATTAAAGTGAGTTTTATTTATTTATTTTTTCTTTATAAAAGATCCATTTATTTAGAGGCGTAAATAAATAGAGTTAAATTTTGAGGAGTTTAAATTTAGTTCGTTAAATTTTTTTCGAGTTCGAATATTTACTAATTTAAATTCGAGTCAAATATTAATAAATTCAAATTTTAACTCATTTAATAAATGAGTTTAAGCGAGTCGAGTTTTTATCAAATTTAATCGAATTTTTATTAAATTTAATATTGAATAGTTCAATTTACATATATATATATATAATCAGTTTTAATTTAAAACTAATAAATTTAAAATTAAATAATTTTAGTTAAATAAATATATATATATAAATTAATTCATAAATTTATAAAAATTAACTTTTAAATTTTAACAATTCAAATATATGCAAATTTTAAGAGTATAATTAAACTCTATAAAGTTGAATTTTAAAAAATTTAGGTTTGACTTATGAAAATATATGCAAAGTTTGAATTTATTTTTCTTATAATATTAATTTCAGTCTACTTAACGAAATTGTTCACAAATTTCCTCATGAATTCAAAAATGAGCGAGACTCATAAATTTTAACAAGACGAATACTATAGAGTTTAAATTTGTCTCGTTTACTAAATGAGCGTAAAAATTAAGTTTGAATTTGACTAATTTAGAAATTGAATCGAATTTGGTCGATCCTATATCGAGTCGAATCTTGAGTAGCTCACGAATAGTTTGGTTCATTTATATCCCTACACTTATTTATGTATCAAAAATTTATTGGATCATATTGTATCGGGTCGAGATAAGTATTTCTCATATACAAATTTGAAATGAAAAATAAAATATGATATTTTTTTATTTGCTGAACAATTAAGAAACAGATTTAATTTTTTAACCAATAAAATTCACATAATATAAATTATGTGTGTATTTACTATTTAATATAAACATGATTGAGAATGAATTATATAAAGACATTTATGCCCAAGTAACAAAGCAAATAACCACCAGACAAATGATCAGGTGTTAGTCGCATTATAATTTTTTTTTAAAAGCATTTATACCAAAATTACTCGGTGGGTAACCGCCAGCCAAATGACCGGGTATTGATACCATTATAAATTTATTAAAGGCATATATGCCGGTCACTAAGGCAGGTGAACGACCATTAAAATTTCTGAATGATGATCCTTCTAATTATTAAGTTAATGGATTGAGCACCGATTCTTGTACTTAATAAAAAAATATTAAAAACAGGGGTGAAAGAAATGTTTCATTAATAAATAAATTTTTACATAGAAGGAGGAGTCTCTTCACCAGTCTCCTCCTGAACTTCTGTTATATTCTCATTTACATCTACTACATTTTAAGCAGAAGCCGAGTCAGAGGGATTATCTTTATATGGTCTCTACTTATTCTATCCATCCTCATCCTCGAAAAAGATATCGTCAATTTAGGATAAGTCCTTTGTTGGAAGGTGCTTGATGAGCTCCTTCTTTATCGAGTTCTGGCCTTTAACAAACATCTCTCCACCCCAAGCCACTATCTCTTGAAGTTTAGCTTCCAACTTAGCAACCCTATTTATGGTGGCCCGGCTTTCCTGAGCTTGTAGTTCTTAGACTTTCCGTTGAAGATCGACCGCTTGATCCTTGGTAGTCTTGGCTTGATTTTTTCAAGAGTGGCCTTCGCAGTATTTGCTTCATCCAGGTCCGCTTGAAGTTTATCTACGAACTCCAAGGTTTTGTTAATGGGGTTCTCAACTTCGGTCACCTAAGCATTTAGCCTTGAACATTCCTTTTGAAAGAGGTTTTTTTTTTATATCTCTTAAATGCTAAAACTAATAGAGAGATTAATTAGTAGACTTTAGCCGAACCTGTTTCGTGATGCCTATGTATTTTGCAAAACCTTTCTTAATTGTCAAAAAACAGGGAGGATTGAGTCATAGAGATAAAAATGCCTCTAACTTCCATCTATACTTGTGAAATATTTGATTTATGAGGGATAGATTTTATAGGGCCTTTTCCTTGTTCTTATGGTTTCAATTACATATTATTGATAGTTGATTATGTTTCTAAATGGGTGGAGGCTAATGCCACCAAGATTGATGATGCTAAGATAGTAGTAAGTTTTGTTCGCTCTAACATTTTTGTCAAATTCGATGTACCGAGAGTACTCACAATTATAGGGGCACACACTTTTGCAACAAGATCATAGAGTCACTATTAAAGAAGTATGGGGTGCAGCATCACACTTCCACAGCCTACCATCCTCAAAAGAATGGCTGAGTTGAGATATCCAATAGAGAAGTCAAATCTATCTTGGAAAAGACTATTAGTCCGACACAAAAAGATTAGAGCTTGCACCTAGAAGATGCACTTCGGGCATATTGTACTGCTTACAAGACACCAATCAGTATGTCTCCATATCGTTTGGTATTCAGTAAATCATGCCACCTTCCCGTCGAACTTGAACACAAGACTTTCTGAGCAATCAAACAGTGCAACATGTAGATGACTACAGCTGGGGAAGAGAGGAAGTTATAGCTCCAAGAGTTTGAAGAGCTGGGACATGAAGCTTATGAGAGTGCTCAGATTTAGAAAAAAATAACCAAGGTACTTTATGATAAGATGATCACAAGGAAATAGTTTTCAGCTGGGCAAAAGGTACTACTGTACAATTCTAGATTGCGGTTATTTCCTGGGAAGTTACACTCTCGATGGATAGGGCCATTTGTAGTCACTCATGATTCCTCTCATGGCGCTGTCGAGATCAAGAGCCTTGACACCAAAAATACATTTACGGTTAATGGATACCAACTTAAACTCTTCTACGAAGGTTTTCAAGCTCAGGTAAAGGAAGATGTGTGCTTGGCCGAGCATTTTGATACAGTGGCCAAGCATTCTGATGCAGTTTAACGCCACCACTGCTTGTTTGGCCTAAGACATTAAAGCAGCGCACTTATGTGAGGCAACCTATTTTATAAGGCGTGCCCACACCTTATCTTTTTTTTTACTTCTGATGAGACTTTCTTTTATTTCTAGGAATAATTATCTTTCTGATCATTTTCAATCTTGGGATTACTAATAGATGGTTTGGAGTATTTTTTTTCTTCTTTAAGATGTACAGATTGCAAAAAAGAGAGGAGTGGGGACCACCACCTACTAAAGTGTTGATGATTAGGTGACAACAATTCCAACCTCAATATAGGGCAAGTCCATTCTCACTCTTAGCGATTTCGACCTTAATGGATATCTCACATTCACAGCGCACAGTGCCTCAGAATGCTACAGGAACATAAGTCAACTCCCAATTGTTCCCTGACCTATTGTCTCATGCCACCTTCGA
The DNA here is from genome assembly GCF_001659605.2 of Manihot esculenta. Taxonomy (NCBI): domain Eukaryota; kingdom Viridiplantae; phylum Streptophyta; class Magnoliopsida; order Malpighiales; family Euphorbiaceae; genus Manihot; species Manihot esculenta. The sequence goes on from NC_035166.2 coordinate 3,209,168, forward strand.
GTCTACCCCTGATCATCAAGTTTGCACATGCTGATATCTAAGCCTCCACCCAATCAAACTGACCTTGCTGAGCGACTGACCAATTGGATACCCGACTAGAGCACCCTGAACCTCACCTGATACTATTGACTCTCAAAATTCCCAAATAGATCCACCTATCATTGCCCTCTGCCATGCACTTGGCATAAAGCGCCTGCTATCCCCATGACTCCATGGAAGTCCCATTCCTTTCTTTGTCTTTTTCTTTTCTTCTTTCTTTCTTTTTTAGTTATTGTTTACGCATTTTTCACTTTGGGGACGAAGTGAGCTAAGTTTGGGGGGAAGGTTACATCGGGCATAATTCCATATGTTTCTTCCTTCTTGTTTAGCCATTTTTAATGTCTTTAGACCCCTTCTTACATGAAAGGCGAGCCACTTGAGCTTTGGGAGGTTAAGTTAGTTTACAATGTCTAGTAGTCTTAGTAGAGTCACTCTTTTGCTCACTTTGCTAGACTCTTAAATACACATTAAGAGAGCCTTATAATGAATACTTGACTTGAAAAATTGGTTGCTCTTAATTTGATTGTCAAATCAATTAAAGTATGTGCTGAAACACTACCATGGTAATTATGTGATAACATTGTGCTTAAAATAAAAGTGCTAAGTGATGGATGAGCCATTTCATCTTCAATAAGTACAATAAACCCTAAGAAGCACAAAACCTACTCCTCTATCCGGTAATGAATAAAGAGTAGAGCTAGTAGCCACTTGAGGATTGTGACACAAGTAGTTGAGAACGACTATCACCAATATGTGCTCTCACACTGAAAAGCAATTGACACCTCAAGTAAGAAAAATACTCAACTATATACAGTATGAAGAAGATTTTTGAAGTAGAATGGTTCACTAGCACTTAGCATAAAAAGAAAATAAAAATATAAAGTGTTGTGTGCTTTAAAGCCTGGCCGGTTTTAGCATTTCACTTGATTTGAGTTGACTTAATCACTTGAAAATCTTGTGTGTGCTTAAATATAGAGGCTCTACTTTGTGCATCTTTGATGCTTGTGTTTTGGGCTCTATAGGGGGTATACTATTACTACCTACCTTTATATTGCTCTTTTGGTTGATCTGTTGGAACTTATTAGTTTTAAATTTATTCAAACAGGGACATGAATTTTTTACATATATCTCATACTTGAGGGCAAGCATGAACTAAGTGTGGGGGAATTTGATAGGGTGTATATTTTGCCTATTTAGTGCACATTATTTCTTATGAAATTGGAGTTGATTATATTGAATTATGAATATTTCTTTCCTTTTTACGATATTGATAGATTCTTTACTCTTTGGAAAGAAAAAAAAATCCTAATTGGAAGATTTAGGCATAAATCAAAGGTGGAGTTGCAAGGCCGACCTTAGGCAAAGCCGACCTCGGAAAGGGCAGATCTCGCAAAACAGACCTCTGGCAGGACAGACTTTGGGCACAACTCGTGCAATATCAACGAGATTTTCATATTGGATTCTCAATTAATTGCAGAAACCGGTTTGGAAAGAAATGATTTCAAAAAGATAAAGAAATTAGGGATTGTTACTTCCCCATTTAAAAGGATTTTTCTTTTATTCCTCTTTAGTTTAGGATTGCCGCTTTAAAAAGGGGAAGGTTCTTTGAATTGGGAGAGGAGATTTTTACAGAGAGTTTTTTATTGAAAATTTTGAAGTTGAAATATGAACTTCAGTAGCTAAACTCCTTTATTTAGTTAGGAAATTTTTGAGGTGTAATTCACAAATGTTGTGAGATCAAATCAATCTTAATTTTCCTTCTCATTTTTGGTTTCTATGTTATTCCTTTTATTCTTGAGATTATTATTTGTTTAGTTGATGCAATCTAGTCCATTGTTCAATTGAATTAATAGTATACAATCATTTGAATTCATTAGGTCTGTAATCACTTATGAGTTTGATACTTGTGATAAATAATAATTTATTGTGGAATAATGTATTCTGATTTCACAGCCGCACTGGAGTGAGCTTCTTGGTCGGAGTCAGGTCTTCCTAGTTTTTAATGCTGTTATCAAATTAAATTTCATTGAACTGATCATGTGGTTTGTTTGTTGATTATGAGCTTATTAATGAGCATATCCTTTTCAGTATTTTATCTAAGAGAAAATTAGGTTATTAGACCGTGTCAACAGTTATAACTGGCTGACTAGAAATTAAATCAGATATCCTTGAATCTATGATCTATCCAGAGAATTAACACTGAGATATTCCCGAAGCTAGACGTTTTCTTACTCTAATTAATCTCTCTAGTGATCGGTCATAAGGTCGTTAGGTTAGTTGTCAAGTCGATAGGTCATTAAGTCATTAGATCGGTTATCAAGTTGTCATCAAGTCTTTAGTTTGGTCATCTTTAGGTCGGTCATCAGGTCATGAGGTTGTCATTCATCTTCTTCCACATTTGTTCTCATAAAAAAATAGTGGTTAACCCTTTCTCTCTAGATTCGATCCTGCTTACCATATCTACAATTCATAATTGTTGGAAAGAGCAGGATTTGTTTTTGTTGGATTCAACACCCACCAATGGTCGATAATGAAGCATAACTTTGATGTCAATCTCATGTTCAACTATGAAAATAAAGATATTATTTCCTCTTACCAAAACTTTAACATCCCTTTGCATACGCCAAGTTTTGGTTAAAACTGCTTTCAAGGTGTTTGCACTAAAGTTTTTGTTAGTGATAAGCTTCCCTACCAACAATATGTGATTTTCTATATTTGTGTCTTGGCTATTGGTAGTAAGTTGTGGTACTACATCAGTACACTGGAGGTTCTGTGTTTTGACAATAAGGTTGGTCATAAATCCTTCACTATTCATGTTGGAAAAGCGGAGGAGGAAAGGAATAAAAATGGGAATGAGAAAAGGATGATTAGAGTGAGAATAAAAGATATTGTGGAAGAAAAATGCAAGGAGTGGATCGGTAACAAGTAAGATTAGAAGGTAGAAGTCACACAATAATCATCAAAGACCAAGGAAGGAAACCCAAAAAAAAGGGCTAAAACCCCAGAGAAAATCCCCTTAATAAAATTGTCTCAGTACAACAACGTCTGAATTATAATAAGAATATAAATTCATTTGTTGAATAGGAGATAGTATGAATGCATATATAAAGTAATTCTTTAGATAAGATAAGTTAGATATAACTCTCCATTTTTTGCATTCTTCATTTATTGTATCCTAGCATTATTTATTTACTACAATAGTTTCATTTAAGAATTGGAGTGCTAGTGTGGGATAGACCCTATTGTTCTTTTGGTCAAATCTGTTTTGGAGATCACTCGAATTAGTTATCCTACTCGAACCACCCTTCTAGTAAGTTGGACCACCTATCTAGGTCACACGACATGTTTTGTAGCTCACTCTATATAGATATTTTACTACTCGAACCACCTTTCTAGTAAAGACCAGCCATTCAGGTCACATGGCAATATTCGAGTAATCCTTGAATCCACATACTATTAACGGTATATCCTTATTTGAATATGACATGAATTTTTATTTTATTTTGATAAAGATAACTTGTATCAATGCCATTTACAACAAATATGAAATCTTGAAGGACAAACCCTTCATGTAGCTAATACGTGTATGTTGCTCATACTTGGCCAGGTACATCAAGTACACACTAACTCATTCACCACACAAGTATTTTCATTTTTTTTTTCTCAAAGGTAGATAATCGCACACACATGGATTAAGGAAAAGACATATTCTTTGATAAAACCATGATAATTTTACCTAAACAAGTTAACTTATATGACCCACACACTTGCCATGTACAATCAATATGAGATTTTAAAAGATTTATATAGAAAGTTCAGTAATGTTAATAAGATTCTTTTAAAAAAATGGCCACATCTTTTAAAAGGAAAAGTTATTTTCCTTAAAAATTGACTTAAGATTTCTTTTATTAAAAAATTACTTTATATTAATAAAATTTTCAAGTATTTAAAATGTTTTTTTTTAATTCTCTATTAAATAAATGCAATCTAAAAATTGAAATAATTGAGATTTCTGAAAATATACAATGGGGCGAGTCTCAATTGTCTTGATTCATTAGTATCTAAGAATTAATGGCCTAGTATAATTATGTAGCCACCTTATTGACCAAGTAAAAAAGGTGACGATTGAGTCATGCCATTAATCAAGTAAAAAAGGCGATGGTTGAGTTACGTCCACATCATTACTCTGAGCCATTAAGCTTAAAGTCCAAAAGTTTTCTTCAAGCATATGAGTACTGAGTCATTAGAAGTCCCCATAAGTCTTTGATTCTTCATATTGGAAGGTGGTCTTTGCCTATTAGCTCCAATGTGGAAGCATATGTGGAGGATTTTGAACATATCATTCATCTATATGTCACTTCACTTGCCTTTGACGCTTCGAGCTCATGAATACATTTGTTACCATCCATCATTATCTTCATTATAAAACCCTAATTTCAAAATGACATCACTTGTGTGAAATCCTTTTGACTCCTTCACCGCTTGATGATCCGTAAAAAGAGAAAGTGAGATGGTTGGTACCTTGCCGGCAACCATTCTAACACTCAAGTTAGTGAACTATTTGATATGGATGAGTAATCAATGTAATGAGTTGAATGCTTAATGATTGCATAACTTAGATGTTGGTCTTTGGTTGCCTTTATACTGTAAGAAGATAGGTTAGTTTCCCATTTTTCATAAAATTTTAGGGTTACTAGCTAGTGAATAAGGGATCCCGTATTTGTAAGAATTCTCTTAATCATATGGCAATAGTCACTGATGTTCAAATGATAATGGCCATGTTCACCTCTAATGGGTGAGCCTCAATTATCTCGAGTTATAAGTGTCTAAGAATTAATGGCTCGGTTCATACTTAGTCGCTTTATTGACCAAGTCAAGGAGGCAATGGTTGAGTCATGCCATTGATCAAGTTAAAAGGGCGATGGTTGGGCCATGCCCATGTCATCACCTAGAGCCATTGAGCTCCAAGTCCAAAAGTCTTCTTCAAATGAGGGAGTATCAAGTCATATTAGGAGTCTCCTTGCAAGTCTTCAATTCTTCATTTTTGAAGGTGGTCTTTGTCAGGTAGCTCCAATGTGGAAGCACACATGGAGGATTTTGAATTCATCATTTCATCTGTATGTCACTTCAACTGCCTCTAATGGTTCAAGCTCTCAAATACATTTATTGCCATCCATCATTACATTTACTACAAAACCTCATTCTCAAATTGAAGTCGCCTGAGTAAAATAACTTTGACTCCTTAACTACTTGACAATCGGTAAAATGAGAAGCTGAGGTAGTTAGTGTCTCGCTAGCAATCATTATAACGCTCAAGTTAGTAAATTGTTTGATATGAATAAGTAATCAATGTAACTGGTTCAAAGCTTAGTGATTGTGTACCTTAGATGTTGATCTCTGGTTGCTTTTATACTGTAAAAAGATGATGTTAGTTGCCTATTTTCTATGAAATTTTAGATTACTAGTCAGTGAATAAGGGATCTCATGTTTGTAAGGATTCTCTTAATCATGTGGCAGCAGTCACTAGTGGTCAAATGATAATGGCCAGGTCTGCCTATGATTAGTGAATCTCAATTGTTTCAAGTCATGAGTGCTGGAGAATTAATGACTTGTTGCCATTACCTAATCACTTTATTGACTAAGTCAAAGAAGCGATGGTTAGTCATACTATTCACCAAAGCAAAAGAGCGATGGTTGAGTCACGTTCACGTCATTATCTAGAGCTCCGTGGGACCAGGAGATTGGATCTAGCCATTTGTCCATATTTCGAGAAAAAGTATCTCTTGCTTTTCATGTGAACTCTAAGTACAAAAGTCTTTTTTAGGTGGACGAGAATCGAGTCATATCATTACTATTTAATATAAATTATGTCTGAGAATGAATTATATAGCCATTATATATTTTAAAATTTAAATAGAATTAATTAAAATATGTATAATAGATATATAAATTTGAATATAAATAATTGTTATAATTATTATTTAGATGAAATTTATTATTACTTATAATAAGGCTAAATATCATATATATTCTAGACCATGACATGTGATCCAGACATCTTGAACTAATTGGAAGAGTGGTTAGATCACAACCAATTCACTTTAGGAATATGACTCGAATCAAAGGATATGTTACTTGGTCTGACTAGTTCAGGTCGGATAAACTAGTAGCACTCTCTTTCGAGTCGATTGATGACAAATAAGATTTGAATAATGGTAAAATATAATGGACCCACGATGATCATGAAGTGACGTTGATTGACCACCTCGTGACAAGAGATTAACATGTGAAAAACACAACCGGCAATGTACCTAATGCGCCGCTTAAACTATCGAATGACTGCTTGATGCTGCACCCCTTAAACTTTAGGAATTACGTACCATAATTGCCTCACCATGAGGTATAATCCGGTCTAAACAAGCTCGAAAATATAAAAAATTCAATGGTCAGAATAAATTAATATGAATATAGTTAAATTTATTGGATAGGAGATATATACATCTATATATAAAGCAATCATTTAGGTAATTGATGGAATTGAAAAATGAAATTATATTGTGATTGATTAGATTTGCAATGAAGAGAATGTGAGGTTATGGGGGTGTTCATGACAGTCACTCCAACATTCAAGTCAGTATACCAAAAAATAAAGAGAACGTAACGAATTGCTTAGAATTTAGGTAGTGTAAGAGAATATCATACATTTGTCTATGTGATTCTTTTTTTTTTATACTGTAAGAAAAATAGAAATAAATATAGCATTTTTCGATAATCCGATAATGATGTGGTCGGCTGCTTAATAAGCGATATTGTTAACTAATACGTTAGTGATCATGCGATTACAGGCATTATGGGAATACGCTAGACTGTCCCTATTTAACGGCAACTTTGTATCGAGACTCGACTTGTCCAAGGGAAGGTGAGTCTTGGTGATGAACGGGGGTGGAACCGCATTACCTACTTATCAAATTCTTGTCACGTGAATTTGTCTTGGGGTGACAACTTATAACTTATTTTGGACAATTGTTATGTAGTATTAGAGGTCCCCCCGCTAGCCTTCGATTCTTTAGATTCGAAGGAGATATATGTTCTTGAGATCTGGGGCACGTGGCCTACTCAGATTAGTTTTTAGCTGCTCACGGCATTTCTCCTATCCAGTCCCTCAATGATGATTGTCCTGCTTATCGTGTCGTATTTAAAGCCTACTGTCAAAATCGTCTTATAAGAACCATACTTCTTCCCCAAATATTACTTTTGCTTTCACTTGTGATCTTTTGCTTTCAGAAAGACTCGGTCGCATCTTCTTTTCCATTTATACTTCCTATGGTAGTTTCTGTTTCCTTTTTTCTCTTCAAGATGAATAGGAATACTTTCACTTCTCTTACCCCTAGTGGAGATTCTGCTTCAAGCTCTTCCTCCGATGGTCCCATCTGTGCCCGGCCCCATCGTTCCATTGAGGGAGACTCCAGAAAGCGAGGGCAGTTCTATTAGTGACATCCCCTCTGTCTTATTGGAGCAAAATGTAGAACGCTTTTATGATACATACCAAATCCCTCGAGAGACCTTTCGCGCCTCTACCTCTTCTCCATGCATTAGTGTAAATGACTTGATTCCTGTGGAAGACACTATTATGGTCTTCGAGGAGCAACTGAAGGCGGGTTTTCGATTCCCTATAGACCCATTTTTTATCGACTTTCTTCGGTTCCATAAGCTTTCAGCTGCCCAGTTGCACCCTAATAGTTGGAAAATCTTCGTGGCCTTCTGGTTCATTTGCCTTAATAACAAAATTGAACTGAGTGTATCCCTTTTCTCTCAACTATACCAGTTGGGTACTGGCAAAAATGAAGAATTTTAGTATTTTAGTGGGTGGAAACACCTGACCATGTTTGACCACATATCTTCTTCATTGAAGTGGTGGAAAAATAAGTATTTTGTCCTTCATCACTGAACGTCTAGGGGTTTTGGGCGCCTTCAAACAAGCTGACACTTTTGGGTGAAATTGAGGAAGGATGGGGTCCCACCAAGGAGGGAGGATACAATGGCTAAGTCTCTGAAGAAAATTGACAATACCTAGATGGTGAGGAATGATGTTTTGTCCTAGCAGAGTCATCCTTAGGCGAGCCAAAATCGAGATCCTCACCCGCCTAGCCTCCCCAACTTTGGGGGATAAATTGACTTAATTTTCTCTTTTTGCAGATATGGTTGGGTCTAAAAGCAAACTTGCTGACATGGCGTGTGCTGCTCGTAAAGGCAAGACTGTTGCTAGGGCTATTGGTCCCCCTACTAAATGCACTCGCCCCACGAAAGAAATTATCATGCTTCCTCCTCCGCAGCCTAACCTACGGCAGAAGAGTCAGCTCACTTATAGCATGAGTCTTCCTCTGCTTCTAACCCAACTTCTAAGCTTCCTGCTGCTATCCCCACTCCTTCTGAACCCGATCCTGCGAACATGGGGGTTGAATCCTCATGGCCTCCGAGCATTCAGCGTCTAGCATTGGTGCTAAGCCCTCACTCTTTGATGATCCTACTTTGGGCATCCTGTTAATTAAAAGTGCCCTGAGACTCACTGACGCCACCGCATGAATGAGCTTGAGACAGATGAGCTTTTTGATAATGTCATGCACTCTATCCCGGAAGGTGTCCTCTGCGTCTATGTGGCCAAGGAGCACCATAGAGCCTTGAGACAAGAGTTTGGCATAAAGAGATGGATAGCAAGCTATTGGTCAAGGAGTGCTTGAGGTTGAAGTCTCGGGTCAATAAAGTGGAGAGCACCATGAAGGAGACCTTGTAGTCGGTGGATAAGCTCCAGGCTGAGCTGAATGAGGCCAATGCTTCCAAGCTGGTCATTGAGAATCGGGCAAAGGCTACTGAGGATCAAGTGGCCCTGTTGCATCGCCAAGTCCTGAAGTTACAGGCTCAAGCTAAGGAGGCCTGAGTTGCTTCTACCAGGGTTGCTGAGCTTGAGGAAGAGCTACAGAAGACGGTGGCCCAAGGTAGGGAGATATTCGTTCAAGGCCAAGACTCGGTAAAGAAGGAGTTGGTGAAATGGTTTCCTTTTGAAGACTTTTCTTGGATAGATGACATCTTTCCTGAGGAGGAGGGAGATGAGATTGAAGAGAGGGAGGGACGAGTTGAGGGCAGCCCCAACAACCGGATCTCTATAGACAACATAATAGATGTAGAAAATACTGATGTAATAGAGACTCGGGTAGAGGAACCTGAAGATATCTCTCCTCCTATGTAATCTTTTATGATTTTAATGAAAATATTTTCTCATATCTTGTTATTATTTTCACTGAGTGTATGCCTTTTGCTAGTTGACATCCCTCATTCAAGACTTAAATAATTTCTTTTAAAGAATTGCTAAGGGTTAACACGTGTCCACCATAGTAGTAATAAATAGCTTGAAGACCTTTGAACAATGGAGATAACACCCGGATATACGGCCTAGCATATACATGCCTTATGTTTGAAATATCCTATAGAATTTCTTATAATCTTGAGGCTAATACTCGTCTATGTACACCTGTCCTATGGCTTGGGCCTAGAATATCTCAAAAGTCTTATATGAGGCTATCACCCCGTAATTGAGTCTGGAGAAACTTGCCTCGTGGACTGGCACAAAGGCCTTGATTAGTAGGACCTTCGCTCGTTCTTTGGGCCTGCTTATACTTGCCCTGTGGCCTTGGGCATGCCTTAGGGTTTTTTTATAGGGGATTAACACCTGGTGAGACCCGTCTTGTGGCCCTTTATGATCTCTTTTGGTGAGTGAGACTAATGCCCAGATGGTCTAGCGGAACTCGCCTTATGGTCTTGTTTAGTGGGACCAATACCTGGATGGTCTGGCGGAATCCGCTTTATGACCTGGCTTGGCGAAACCCGCCTTGTGGCCTTGTGCATGCCTAGGAATTTTTTTATAGGGGATTAACACCTGGTGAGACCCGCCTTGTGGCCCCTTATGATCTCTTTTAGTGAGTAGGACCAACATCCGAATGGTCTAGCGAAACCCAACTTGTGACCTAGCCTGATGCAACCCGCCTTGTGGCCTTGTTTAGTGGGACCAATGCCCGGATGGTCTGGCAGAACCCGCCTTGTGACCTAGCCTGGTGGAACCCGCCTTGTGGTCTTGTTTAATGGGATCAACACCCAGATAGTGTGGTGGAAAAAACCTTGTGACTTGGCCTAGAGAAATCCGTCTTGTGGTCTTGTTTAGTGGAACCAATACCCGGATAGTCTGGGGGAAGCCTGGCCTAATGGAACCCGCCTTGTGGCCTTGTTTAGTGGGACCAATGCCTAAATGGTCTGGTAGAACTCACATTTTGGCTTATTCTTGTCTCCTTAATTCTTTTGAAAAAGACAATTCCATCGTTCCTTATCACTGAAGAACACAACATATGAAAATACCTCATTAACTTTATTATTGATAAAATTTTCCTGTGTTACAAATATCTCGAGAGTGGGGAATCACTCAGCCAACTTATAAGATTTCTGGAGAAGGACTTTTGAGACTTTAAAAAGTCATTTTCAGTTCTCACCCAACTTATCAGACCGGTAATTACATCTGTATCCTGCTTACTTTCCCTTATCATCCCTAGGTCCTTTCGTTATTACATGTATAACCCCTACAGGTTCTCGATCAGGGTGGTTTCGGGAGTTATTTCCTCGGGCTCAGGTCTCCTCTCTTCCTTGCCTTTCTTGGTGAACTTTTGAAGAGTGTTGTCTCTTATCAGCCTCCCGATCTCATCCTTTGGTTGCCGACACTCTTCCATTGTATGCCTGTGATCTTTGTGGAACCGACATTACTTGGTCCTATCTTGTTTCTCTACTTTTTCGGGGTTGAGCTTGGTGGCTACCTGATTTCCTTATCATTTTTCTGATTTACATTAAAATATGAGTCTGTGAGTTATCCAACGGAGTATAATTCTTATACTTACTTTGATCATCCCTCATTTAGGAGATGGGATAACTCCTGTGATCTCCTTCATGTCCTCGCCTGATATACTTCTGAACTTTGTCCATCAAGCGGCTAGATTTTTAATTAAGGAATCCATGAATTTAATGTTGCACATTCCTTTCTTTAATACTTTACACGCTATCTCATGATTTGATTCTTCCACCTATATGGCTTCAGCATTGAACTGTGAGATAAAACTGCTCAAAAAATCGCCCTCTTATTGGCGGATCTTCCATAAGTCAGAGGAAAGTTTTTTAGGAGGTATACGAGTAATAAGTCTAGATTTAAATAATGTAGCAAATTGTGTAAATTTTGAATTAAACCTGAGCTCAAATGTTGGTACCATTTTTGAGCCAAACCTGTGAGTGTTGATGGAAATACTCGACACAACACAAATTCGTTGACATCCTAAAACTGCATAGTCGTCCTGAAGATTGCCAGGTGGCTTTTGGGATCTGCTATTCCATCATACTTGTCCAAGCTAGGTAACTTGAACTTAATTGGAAAGGTTTATGTTAAGATTTCTTCCAAAAGAGGCGAGACACCATCTAGGCTGAAATCCTTTTCTTGTTCCCTTTGGTACCTTTACACGGCCCTTACTAGCTTCCAATCAATACCTTTCAGAGTTTTGTTTGATTCAGCTTCGAACTCGACCTTTTCTTTAGGCTGTATTTTGATTGCTTCTGCCCGGGCCTTTGGGGTGTCTATAGATGTGACTGTGCGGTTGTTGAAGCCGATCAAAAATAACCTTTTCAGTTATCAATAATTTTACAACTGCAGATAGTGGTGAAAGGATCGAATCCACATGGAATTGATACTTACCTATCTTTCTTATCAAGACCAAGAAAACAAACTGAAAGTAAAATAAAAATAAACTGCAAGTAAAGTAAAAAGGGGGGTGTTTGAGATTGATTCAATTAAACTAATGATGAAAGCAATAAAGTCAGCGAATAATAAAAATAAAGAGATTCAATTATGAGAAAAGCTCTAGTTGAAGAATTGGATCCACCACTTAATTGTTGGGATTGATCATTAAAACTTAAGTTCCTTTGTTTGATTCAATAAATTAGTTATGGAGATGGAAGATGCTTCTCACCACCATATCTCTCCTTAAGCATAAATTAATTAGGGAACGTCCTCTAACCAATCACTAATCAACAAGTTGCCAAGGAACGTCCTTGGGCCTTAGGCATCTAACAACTGTCAATTGCATTAAGAAATAGAGAGAGCTAATTCTAGCTATCCAAACGTATGGTGATATCGCTAGATCATACAATTTCCTTAGTTTTTACACCAAGAGTTACTTATGTTTGAACAATCTAAGCAATTACGGACTTAAAACTATCCAAACTAACAATTTATTACCTTGCAATCAAGAATCAATTGGCCATATTGATCAAAATAACAAAACAATAATGGAATTAAACATGAGATTGCATGAATATTGAAAAAATAAAAGATAATCAATGTGTGTTTAGATCTCCCAATCCATAAAACAACTAAAGTATCAATCAATCTTCAACTAGAAATAAAGGTTTCAGCCACTCATGGCTGAAACAAAACCAAAAATAAAGAAAGAGATGAAGAAGAGATGTGGCCACTTGCAATCCCGTATGTGTGTCCAAGGGAGAGTAGAAAAAGCATGGAGAGGCTCCTTATGTGTCTTTTTATAGTTGAAAGTGTTGCCCTAGGTCTCCTTGCTGTCCAAGTTGGTCTTCCTTGCTGTCCAAGTTGCTGCCCTTGCCGCCCAAGTGTACATTAGTGAGGTGGAGCCTCTTTTTGAATTTTGAATTTTGAATGTGCAAGACTTGGGGGTAAGTATGTCTTCTTTGGCTTCCTTAACAAGCTGAATTTTGAATTTCAAATTTTAAATGTGCATCTTCTTGAGATTTGGCTTCCTCAATAAGGAAAGGGATTCTTGAAGATTTGAAATTTAAATTTGAAATTGCTATGCTGACTGCACTTTCCTTATTTGCCACTTTCCTTAATAAGCTGAATCTTGAATTTTGAATTTTGAATGCCCTTGGAGATTTGAAATTTGAATTTCAAATTACTTTCCTTGTTTATCTCCTCTTCAGTTGCAACTTGGCATACTTGCTCTCCTTTGTTTTATTTTAGGCAGTTTTAAGAGCATTTTCTCCAAATTACCCTTTTACACCATTTTCTGCAAAATAAGTTCAAAATCACAAAATTAGGCAGAAAAAGTGTAAATTAACATTAATAACATCATAATAAAATGGTCCCCCTTCTTTCGGGAGTCATGTTTGATACCTCCTCTTGAGCTTTATACTGCTTGAGAGTAGCCTACAGTCTTTCGATGTATTGGAGTATCTATTTGTTGTTTAAATTATTGAGGTCTGCTTCATTGACTATTGGGGGCATGTTTTGTCTATTGTCAGGGGCGGAAGGAATGATGATACCCTCGTTGATAGAAATATTAGCAGCAGCTTAAAAACTACTAGCTATTTTGAGAGTGAAAGGAGAGAGAGGTACTTTTCTACGAGAGAAAGAGTGGGAGACCGGTCGTAATCCAAATAAATAGAAAAGATTCAATGGAAATTCTTGACAACGGAACCAAATGGTGTAGTCGAAAAATAGAGATGTACTGTGATTGGCTAGACCTATAAGGAAGAGAATGTGAGGTGGTGGTGGGTGCTCACGGCAACCACTTCGATGCTCAAGTCAGTATACTAAAGAATAGAGAGAATGCTATAAATTGCTTAGAACTTGAATAGTGTAAGAGAACAGTGTACCTTTGTCTTTATGATTCTTCTCTTTTTATACTGTAAGAAATTGGAGATAGATATAGCATTTTTCTATAATTCGGCGATGATGTGACCGACTATTTGATAAAGGATATTGTTAGCTAATAGATTGGTGATCCCGTGATTACAAGCATCACGGGGATACGCTGGACTGTCCCTGTTTAACGGTAACTTTGTACCGAGACTTAACTCATCTAAGGGAGGGCGAGTCTCGGTAATGAACCGGATGTTAAGGTGTTCAGATCTTTCTTTTCTCGAGTGGAACCGCATTACCGCATTACCCGCTTATCAAATATTTACCGCATGGATCTATCTTGGAGTAACAACTCATAACTTATTTTGGGCGATTGTTATGTACCATCAATAAGATAGAATAAATATAACGTTTACTCTATGCTTTCTACATTCTCTTTTTATTTTTTGTATCCTAAACTTTATTTAGTTACTACAATCTTCTCATTTAAGTATTGGAGTATTAGTGTGGGATGTACCCTTCTATCCCTTTGACATGGAGATCACTCGAATTAGCTGATCTACTACTTGAACCACCCTTTAGTAAGTTGGACTGCATATCTAGGTCACAAGGCATATTTTGCATATCACTCGAATAAGATGTTCTACTACTTAACTACCCTTCTAGTTAGTTGGACCACTATTTAGGTTTCTAGTAAGTTGGACCACTATTTAGGTTTCTAGTAAGTTGGACCACCAATCTATAATAAAACATGTAATTTTGAAGGGTCGGCCCTTCATATGCTTAACAAGTGTATATGAATCAAAATAGCTAGATACATCTGCTCATATAAATTCTTTGATATTTTGTTTTTATCTCAAACGTAGATAATCGCATGTATATGGGTTAGAAATAAGATACCTTCTTTGATAAAATCTTGATAATTTTATCAAAGTTTCTCGACCTAGGTACACTCCTAATATAGAGGGAGTATTCAATTGGCTCAGTTTAAAGTAAAAATTTTAGTATTTATAAAATTAAATCAAATCGATTTTAATTAGAAATTAAATCGAATCAGTTTGATTCAGTTTAATTTGATTTGGTTTGATTGATTTGGATGTTTAATAAATTTTTATTATTTATCATTTATTTTTAATATTTTAAAATTTAATTAAAATATTTTAATTTTAATATGTTCGGATCTCTCTATATTATTAAAAATTATATATTATTATCACTAATCGGTTCGATTTAATTTTTTTATTTTTTTAATTAAAATCGAACCAAACTGAAATAATTAAAATTTTTAAAATTAAAAACCAAACTAAAGTGAAATAAATAAAAAATAAAACTAAAATTTTAAATTAATTTAATTCGATTGATTTTTTTTAATTTGAATCAAATACTGATCATTTTTATGTCATATAAAATCGATATGAGATTTGAGAAAATTTATATTTCTTAAAAAAATTACTGCTTTTAAAAATATAGGCAGGTTATTTTTCTTAAATTTAATTTAATTTTTTATAAAAATAATTATTTTATATTAGTAAATTTTCTGAGCATTTAAAAATTCTTAAAAGATATTTTCTATTAAATAAATGCAACCTAAAAACTGAATAATTAAGGAGGAAGAATTGAGACGCGGAGCAATTTAAGTTTATGTAATAGGGGATTGAAATACGTGTGGTTGAGAAGGAAAGGCCCAAAAATATCACACTTCATGTTCGTGCAAAATGATATAAATATTCTGATTCGTCTGAATTGAATATTATGATTCGTCTGAATTGAATATTATGTTAGTCTTTTATGAATTCCATTAGAATTAATGATTAATTAATTATTGCATTTATTTTATATAAAATAGTTGAAAATAATGAATTTTTTTTCGAAAAATATTTTCTTTAAAATATTTTTATATTTTTAATTTTTAAAACATATAAAAATTGATAAATAAAGAAAAATTTTAATCAAAAGAAGAATAAAGTTATTTTTTAAGAAATAATAAGAAATAACTTCCTTTTTCTATTTCGAAATTTTAGAAATTTTATAATCACCTCTACATAATAATTTATTAATATCAATTTTAACATTATAACTAAACAATGAAATAAGTTATTTTTTTTATAAATTATTCTTTTAAAAAATAAAAATTTATAAAAATATTTTTATATATAAACTATTTTATGCAAATAAATAATCTCAATATAAAAATTTATTTTACCAAGTAGACATTTTCATGCCAAAATTGAGTGTATTCTATGTAAATTTATTTTATATTGTCTCATCTTTATAATAATAAAGACTTATTTTTTATTCGTAAAATGAGTGGATATTATAACCGAGTCAACTATATTATTAATAGAATGAAAGAAAAAATTCTTCAGAGAGCGACAGAAAGAGAAAGTTTCAATTAGGATTTTGTAGGTATAGATGGGGAAGGGAATTCGATCTCGAATTCTCCTTTTCGTCAACTTGTATATAATTTTTTTTTTTTATAGATCGATATTATTTAAAGATTTTTTGAATTTGAATTTATTCTTTTTGGTGTTTGTGTAGTTTTAGTTCTTTTCAATCATTTTGTTTTTGCTCGGAAGGACGATGATATTTTGATAATCGCACAACTACTTTCGATGACTCCTATTCTCGTTTGCCGTTGAGATTGTGAACTCTATCGTGTTTTTTTTCTTGTGAGTGTTTGGTATGCTGGAGTTTTCAAGTTTTTATCTACTATAGTTTTTGAATGTTTGACTTGATAGTTGAAGGTTTTGGATAATGATTTTTTATTTTATTATAGTTTCTAGAATCTTTTTCTTGAATTGGATTGTACATATCTCTATTTTGATACTTGTCTTTTCATTTTTCATTGTTCTGGACATATATCGATCGGTGAAATTTTCTGAACTTCTTCCTCTTTGATTATAGCTGAGATGGACGTGCTGGTGGTGTTAACCATGGTAGTTGTTGGCGGCACTGATCTAGGATTATTAGTCCGTGTGGAGGTTGGATATAGATCAAACCGGGTTTGAATCTCTTAATTATGTATTTAGCACACTGAACTTTTAAATGCAATAGAATTTGCATGTTAAAAACAAAAAAAGTTGGATATTATAATTTTATTATATTAAATATAATTTTAAATTATAAAAAAAGGAATAATTTTGAATTTATTTAAAGAATAATCCATAATCATTATATATAAAATAATTAATAATTTTAAGTTTTTAATTTTTAAACTAGTTAATTAGAGCATGATATATAAATATTTTTTACCATTAAATTATCTTAGACCATTTTAATAAAATTTATTTAAATTCTGATAATTTTTTAATTTACTTTAATAATTATAGTTTTTTTACTTTGACATGAATTTCCCAGATGTTAGATACATTTAAATAAACATTTATATAAAAATCATTATGCAATGACGTGGTTGAATTTATATTTACAACCCACACTAATTTATGGTTAACCTATTTAATTTAAATTTATAAAAATTATAATAATTAAATACAAATTAATTATATTTTTATATTTTATCTTAAAAAATAAAAATTAATTATATGTATTAGTAATTATATTTTAATTTTTTATTACTCAGTAAATTAAATGAAATCAATTTTATCATTTTTTATAAAAATTTTGATTTTCATTAGAAAAATTTTGAATACAGTTATAGATAGTTTATAACTAATTTATATTATAGTTCTTAAAATTTTAAAAAAAAATCACAAATTTATTTATATTTATTTAATAGTAAATAATTTAGTATTTAAATTTTGATTTTATTAATAAAATAATTATTTTATTAAAGGAAAAATCTTAAAAATTAAATTATTTAATATTAAAATATTAGTGAATTAGTGATTAAATGATAAATTTTACTAAATTTCAAAAATTATGTTATAAAGAGCTAATAGCTAAAAAATTTTTTAAAGTTTTCAACTTTTAGCAAATATGCTTAGATTTAGTTCTAATCAAAAAAATCGATTGAATTAAATTAATTTAAAAATTTAATTCAATTTTTTATTTATTTCGATTTAGTTTAATTTTTAATTTTAAAAACTTTAATTATTTCAACTTAATTTGATTTTAATCATCGAATCAAATCGATTAGTGATAATAGTATATTATTTTTAATAATATAGAGAGAATAGATTTTCAATAATATAGAGAGATGAGATCATATTAAGGTTTAAATATTTTAATTAAATTTTAAAATATTAAAAATAAAGTATGAAAAATAAAAAATTTATTAAAAATTTAAACTGATCAAATCGAACTGAATTGAACTAAATCAAATCGATTCGATTCAATTTCTGACTAAAATCAATTCAATTTGATTTTTATAAATTCTAAAATTTTAATTTTTAATTTATTCGATTTGATTCAATTTTAAACTAGACCGATCGAATATTCACCTCTAACATGGCCTATAATTTATTTTTACTGTATTTTACTAACATTATTAATGGATAACGGTAGTGTAGGTCTGTTAAATATATTTCTGAAGGTATAATTTTGATTTTTCTTATTTTTTAAAATTATAATTTTATTATTTTTTATACTTTATTTATCTTTAATTTTTTTTTAAAAAATAACTTTTTTATTATTATTACTATTATTATAATTAGCTTGTATTTTATTTTTTATTCAAATACAAGTAAAGAATATTTAATTAAAAAATACTGTCTTATTAACTTTAAATCCAATTTTTATAATTTTTTAATTATTGAGAAGAAAGAAATACTATATTTTATAAAATAGAACATTACTGAATTTAATATACGTAAAAATAAATTTAATTTATTAATGTGACTAATTTTAAAATTTTGATTTTATTGATAAAAAATAAATTTATAATATAAATGTATTTTTTCATAAATATTTAAATTATTTTATCTAATAGCTTTAAATAATATATATTTAAAATATAATTATAATTATAATTATAATAATAATTATTATTATTATTATATTTTTTTGTATTTTTAATAGATGTAATAATAATATATCAAATATTTCCTTTATTATTTTATTTATTTTTTATTAAGGAAAATTTTTAATTTTATATTTTTATAAATATAAAATATATTTTTGTACTTTAAAAAATTTACCTTCACAGTTAACAGCGTTAGTAAATGTAAAAATCAATTACTTATCAAAATATAGGGTATATTTGTTAAAAAAAATTAAGATAAATTATTTAAAATAAAAAATTTCATAATTTTATTTGCTATTAACCCTATTATAAATTATCTTTATAAATAATACAAAATACTTTTGAACTAGTTTAATAAGTTATTAATGATATAATTAATTTATATTTAATTGTCATAATTTTTAATAAATTAAAATTTTAATTAAAAATAATATAAAATAGTGTATATTTGGAGACATCCAAAGTAACAAATTTATATTTTGGTAAATAAATATGAAAATATGACGTCACCACAAACAGGTCATTAAGCTAAGACAGAATGATGTATAGACTGGGGACCAGGAGGGTGGTGAAGAAAAGGAAACCTCTGATTAAAAAAAAAAAAAAAAAGAGGGAAAACAGAGATGGATATATGGAGTGGACACGTGGCGAAATCTGGTTGAATAAAAATGCGGTGGAGACTTTGGAGTCCTCGTGTCTATACAAAAACTTTACGTTACGCGGAGAATCTTATTATTCTAAAGCGTAGACTTTGAAAGTTGAAAATAAGATCAATCGAGTTGACTCATTCAACACACCACTCGCTGTCCCCCATCCCTTCTCACTCTGTCGCATAATAATTAAAAATCTCAAGGAGAGAGAATTTTAAAAATAGAGAGAGAGAGAGAGAAAAAGAGAGAACGTAAGAGCAATTATTTGATGAGAAGGGCTTTGGATTTTTCCAGTCAATCCGCGTTTTGTGTATAATTTTTCTATGTACCTTTAATTTTTTTAGATTAGAATGTTCTGTTGATTTTCGTAAAATAATTTTAAAATTTAGTGATTTTAAGCACATTAATTTTTACTTAAAAAAATAATTTTTATTATCGATATCGATATTTTAAAAATTAAATTGACACATTCGTCTATTAATATTTATTTAGATTGATTGAACAGTCGAATTCTATCACATTCCTTTTTATCTAAACAATGGCTTTATGTTTTGAAAACTCAAACGTTTGATTTTAATGGTTTTTGTGGTCTATACTGTCTACTATTTTTCTAGTTTTCTAGTGGTGCATCTTTGGTTGTTTGCTAGTGCCGGTGACGTGATATCTGCTTGTATGTATTACCTTTTGATTTCACATGTTTAGTTTTGTCATCTTATGATTTTTTAGAGTTTTATTTTCTGAGTTTATTTATTCAATTCGCTTTTCTTTTTTGTTATTTTTTTTAGTAATATTTATCTCTCTGTGATCTATCTCGATTGTTATTTCTAGTTATAGCATTTAAAAAAAATAAATTTAAAAAATTAATAAATTTAGATTAAAATTAATAAATTTAAAAAATATATAGTTTAATAAAATATAAAGTCAAATTAACTATTAAAAAAATAATTTAAAATACAGATAATAGGTTTCACATCAATTGCTTATCAAATATCAGCAGTATGTATTGAAAGGTCGACTACCATGTGGATGGTTTGGTATAGAAAAGAGCTCGTCCTCTCTGTGATAGTTTCAGGGCAATTGAGTATTCTAGCTGAATGGAGAAAACAAATCGAGGACCTATCCCTGGTGCTGTTTTTTATATAAATTATTTATTCATTATTTTATTTAATTTTATACACCATTATTATTAATAAAAACTTATTATTTTTATTATTTTATCTCATTCAGTTGTTAATTTATTTATATGATTAAATTTATATATTAAACGATTTAAATTTAGAGAATATGAATTTTAATTTTTTTTAAATAAAGTGTTTTAGGAAAATGTTAGATTATTTAGTGAGTTTTATAGACAATTTAAATTTTTGAAAAGTAAAATTTAAATCTAAAAAATATAATTTTAATAGGCAATAGTTTTTTTTTTTAAAAAAAAGAGTGATAGAGCCCTTTAATTTATTATATGATTATGAAAAATATTCATATAGTCAGCATTCAAGAGGAGCTTAATACTAGATGAAGGCAAATCAATAAGACTCGTACCAAAAACTCCACCATGCGCACTATTCGCAAGATAATCAGCTACCATATTAGCTTCCCTATATATTTGCACGACCTTAACTTCTCATTCCCGCCGGATAAGAGCTCTGCAATTAATAACTAGACTGCAGTCTATAAACACCACTGAATAGGCAATAGTTTAGACAATTTAAATTTAAAAATCTTAAACATAAGCCAATTTAGTTTTTGTGAGTAATAAATTAGACTATTTAAATTTAAAAAAATAAAATTAAAATGTTGTTTTTATGGTAGTGGATTAGAATATTTAAATTTAAAAAAAATAAAATTTAATTGTAAAAAATTTTTTATATTATTTCAACAATATTTTTTTTCTTTTCATATTTCAAACAAGTTGAAAGAGTTTTTTTTATAGTAGATATTATTAAAAGTTGACTCAATAATAAAATGAAATATGCGCTATTAAATGATTGATTAGTAATTTAAATTGAAATTTAATGATATACTTATTATTTTTTTTTTTTGAAATAACAAGAAAACTTCATTAATTCAAAGAGAATAAAGAAACAATATGAGGAGGAGGGATATCAATACAAACTCCTTGACCTGACTCAGAATGAGCCGATGTTGCTAGAACATGAGCAACATCATTCGCAGATCTATGAACAAAAACATACTTTGCTTCCTCATAACTAGATAGAAGCAGTTTACAATCTTACTTATAAATATTGGTAATGAAATTATTATGAATATATTTTAGTTAATAAAAAATAAATAAAAATAATTGTAATTATAATATTTTTTTTAAATTCTGAATATGTATTTTTTTCATTAATTTTATTTTTTAATCGCTAATTTAAATTGGACCCTTAATTAAATTTTTGCATTCTTTGCCGTATGAGATTATTGTAGATTTCAAGTGTATTGATTAATAGTAGGTTAAGAACTATTATTTTAAAAGGGAGTTTGAATTTTTTTTATTTTATTTTGAATAAGTTTATATGTATAATTTATCGATTAAATTGTTTATAAACTGATTAAACTTTCCATTTAATCTATCAATGTTTATTATAAACACTAATTTATAAGTGAATTTCTTTGGTAATCCAGTGATTTCTTATAGTAACGGACTTTTGATATTTTAGAATATTAATTATATTTATAGAATCATATTAATAGCTAAATATAAATAACTTAACTATATATTAATGTAGATTCATATAACTAGAAATTATAAATTATTTATTATTTAACACCCATAATTTTGAATTTTTTTTTTCAACCGAAAACACAATTTCAATCTTTAAAAATTTTCAAAGTTGAAACGTTTCATCAAAATGAAAACAGCATGGAGGATAATCTTTGATCATAAATAGTACTCTTCTTTTACCTTGAATTGACAATACTTCTTCATTATCTCAAGATTCCTCTAATTCAGCATAAGCACTGGCCAAGAATCTAGCGTTTTATGATCAAAGTGTCGACCATGTTTGTATTAGCTATGATGCAAATTTAAAAGGTTAAAGGTTGTAAAATCCAAGCAATGACAAGATTGTGGTGAGTTAGGATATTGAATTCAATGAAGAGGCAACTTAGAATTGAAAGCATTAAGAAGAAAGTGTCTGTGATTTCTTCCTTTATTTTGAAAAAGAAAGATAAGAAAATATAGTGTCTATGCAAGAGTCAACTCCACCTCCTACAAATTTGTATCAGAGTATTTCAAACAAATTATTAACCCATCTCGCTTTCCCAACAGAGTGGTATTAAAGATTGGTTGACCCTGATTTAGAAGAGTCAAGATTAAATATTAAGATTCAGTTTGGTTCGCAATCTTAGAAGGTTGAGGAGATATAGAGCCAAGGATTCAGAGTTTTATTAAATCCTAATTAGTTAGAGTTAAGAGAAGTTTAACGGTAAGTTGCTTAGTATCAAGAAGGCTATTTGGCTATTTTTATGTATTGCATCTCTAGATTTGAAAAGAAAAGATTTATTAAGAAAGTAGTGTGAAATTTTCAAGTAGGCCTGTTAAGAGACTATGAGATCTTCGGGTAAAGAGAACTTATTGATTGAGTATTGAGTGGTGGCTCCATTAGAAAAAGACGAGAAGTCTTCAAAAAACAGTGAGGTTAAAAGGAGAACCTCAAAAATATTTGCAGAGCTAATGGAGAATGAAGAGCCTTTTGTTGTGACTCTTCAATTTAAAGCAATACTTAAGGAATTATTAGAAAAGTTGAGTTTGCTTCTAGCAAAGTATGTACATGAAAATTTTGGTCCAAATTATCAACTAAGCTTCAAATTTGGTCTACATCATCAATTAAATATCTTGACAAAATTAATATTTGAAGATAAATTTGGATGGAATGAATAATATGATTTCAATGTGTACACTAAGAAAGAAGCTGAAAATAAAGATATTTTGCATGTGATAAGGTATTTAAAATGCTTTTATAAAATGGTCATTAATGATGTGAATGAAAGAGAATTATACAAAGCAAAAAATGACTTAGAATATTTGAAAAACTCAAATGAGAATTTAATGAGAAGTTTAGATGTGGTTATGTATTGAAGACAAAAATGGAATAAAACAATAAGAGAAATCTGGAAGTAATGAAAAGGTGTTGCCAATTCAAGCCAAAAGAAGAGTAGCATTTGTAGTTAGAGATTTTCCTTCGTGTTGCGAATGTTCTGATGAAAGCTCTCAAATTTGAAGATTTTGAAAGATTGAGATCGTATCTTGAGATGAAGGAGAAATTACAAATTAAGGGAAACTATTAAATAATAAATAATTCATAATTTATAGATGCATAAATTTTGATTAGTGTGTGATTAAGTTATTTTTGTCTAGCTATTAATGTAATTTTTCCTCCCTCTTCCTACTATTTCCTTAAGTAGTATTCCTCTCCCTTCTAAAAAAAGTAGTATTAAAGCATTTCCAACCATCTCATTTTCCTAACAAAGTGATATCAGAGCTTGGTTGAGCCTAGTTTAGAAGAGTCAAGGTTAGAGCTTCGTAGAACCGAGTTCAAAGGAATTAGAGTCTAGGATAAAAGATTCAAAGCCTAGTTCGCAATCCAAGAAGGTATGGGAGATTCAAAACTAAGAATTCAAAGCTTAGTTAAATCCTGTTTAGTTAGAGTTAAGACAAGATTATTAAGAGAAGTTTAGAGGTAAATGACTTGGTATCAAGAAGATTAAGTAGCTATTTGCATGTGTTGCATCTCTAGATTTGAAAAGGAAAGATCCATTGAGAAAGTATTGTGAAATGTCTAGGTAAAGTATATATGTTGAGAAACTATGAGATCTCCAGATAAAAAGAACCTAATTAGAAACTATTAAATTATGACTGTACTAGAAAGAAGACAAGAGAAGTCTTCAAGAAATAGTGAGGTTAAAAGTAGAACCTCCAGAGTATTTGCAATAGCCAATGGAGAATGAAGAGCCTCTTATTGTGACTGTTCAATTTAAAGTGATACTTAAGAAAAAAACACTAAAAAAAAGTTGAGTTTGCCCCTAGAAAAGTATGTGTGTGAAAATTTTGGTTCAGATCATTAGCTAAGTTTTCCGGCAAAGGTAGTATTTGAAGACAAATTTAAACGACCCGAAAATCGGACCGCTACCGGCGCTAGGATCCGGGTCGACTTAAGGCCGCCGGGACCCGTAGCAAGCCAAACATACATCCTGTAAACCTGTTTAATCCCATACATGATCAACAATCATACATAAAAAAAAATATTAAAAACTTTTCTTTCAACATTTCTCATACACCAACTCAACCTGAACATACATGTACATAGACATGACCATAATCATGATCCCTCTGTGGGACCTCATCAATGCCCCAACGGGCGATACAACATAAGATGAGTTGGCTAACATCTGTATCATCAAATATCTAAGATCATGCATCAACAAGGGATTACAATACTCATAGGGTCAAGCACATCTATAACCTCAATATACCTCATTACATAACATACTGAAATCTCTTACATTACATCATAGTACAATCGTCATGTCCACAATTCTACCTATTACATGAACATACTTCAAAACTCTGGCTAACCTCCTGGTCTACCCTGTACCTGCACATCTGGGGTTAGGGGAGAGGGGTGAGCTACAAAGCCCAGTGAGCAGAATAGTGGAAACAATATATTAACATTTCATGCTTTCATGGAATGCAACACATCACAACAAATCACATCTCGGATGGTATTGTCACCTATAGTCCTCTACATAGGTCCAACTGTGCCGGGACGTAGAATGGATCAACCGGTCTTTCCCTTATCATAACATATCATATGGACCAACTGTGCCAGGGACGTAGAATGGGTACAACCTGGACTTTCTCTTACATCGTGCCAGGGACGTAGAATGGGTACAACCTGGACTTCCATACCATATCATGCCATAACATCAATCATATCATAGGAGGACTAAAGGATCATCCAATAACCAATCCACATCAACATCAACATCATAAATGCAATGCAACATATTCGTGAATACTAGTGCAAACAACCTACTATATCTCATGGCATTCATGATGCATGGATTATGCTCAAAATTCATACTTCATTTATTTTAAAACTTTAAGGTTTATTCCACTCACCTCTGGCTAGCTCTGACAAACTCTGTAGCAGCTGGCTCACTGCTGGGGTCCTCGGTTCCTCGGGTCCGAACCTACACAGGTGGACTCCAATGAGGGACCAAACATACATAAACATGACTCTAATATATTCCCCAAAAACCCCCTAAAACATCCTGAAAATATCACAAAGAGATATGCATGAAGTGGCTGAACAGGGCACTTTCGGCGGCACCTTCGGCGGCCGAAAGTCCCGGACAGAGACGAAACTCAGGTAGGTTCGGCGGCACCTTCGGCGGCCGAAAGTCCCAGACAGAGACGAAAGTCTCCTTTCGGGGGCAACTTCGGCAGCCGAAAGGCCTGCCTCACCAGCCATGTTCGGCGGCCGAAAGCTCCTTCGGCTGCCGAACCTGGTTTCTGCAAAAGGGCAGGAACTTGGCTCCTAAATGCACATTTGCCTCCCAACTCTCAAATCATGCATAAATCTCAACCAAAACATGCATACAAGTTCCTAGGGGCCTCAACAAGCATATACCCCAACTACAACACTTCAAACATACTCAAACATGCCACATTGCTCAAAAAATCCCATAAAACCTAACATTAGCTTAAAAACTCATACAACCCTATACATGCCATTCTACCCCATAAAATCACTTAAAACTTACTTCAAACACATGAGGAGCTTAAGATCGGCTCTTACCTCTTGAAGATCGAGAGGGAGACGACCTAAACTTGGAGATCCACGAAAATGAGCTCCTGAGTTCCCAAAGCTCCAAAACTTGGTTTAAAAGCTCAAAACCTTCAATGCAAGCTTAAAACTCAAGAAAAAAGGTAGAGATTTGGAAGAAAAACACAAGAGTTGCAAAAAGGGAAGGTCGGAAGCTTGCTGTGGCCGAAAATGGGAGAAAGCTCGCCCATTTCGGCTAAGTGCCCCATTTATAGGTGGCTGGCCAGGCCACGTTCGGGGGCCGAATGTGCCTCCGCATCCATGCAATGTTCGGCGGCCGAACTTGACTTTCGGCGGCCGAACCTGAACTTCCCTAACTCATGCTTTCGGGGGCCTAACGTGCCTCCAAAACGCATGCATGTTCGGCGGCCGAACTTGACTTTCGACGGCCGAACCTGGGTTTTCCTCCAAAGACTTTTCATGCAAAAACTCATTTAATTTCATACTTAAAACCATTAAAACATGAAAACATTTTTATAAAACATGATTCTACCCTTCTAGAGGTCTCCAACATCCGAGATTCCACCGGACGGTAGGAATTCCGATACCGGAGTCTAGCCGGGTATTACATTCTCCCCCCCTTAAGAACATTCGTCCCCGAATGTACCTCAACTAGCACACATAGCATGGCATAAAGCATAACACACATACAAGGCACATAAACACATAGGGATCTAACCTTAAAAGAGATGAGGGTACTGCTGGAGCATAGACTCCCGTGTCTCCCAAGTACATTCCTCCAAATTGTGGTGGTTCCACAGGACTTTCACCATCGGGATTTCCTTGTTTCTTAATTTTCTGATCTGGGTGTCTATGATCCGCACTGGCTGTTCAACATAGGTGAGATCCTCTTGGACCTCCACATCAGGCTCACTAAGAACCTTGCTCGGATCTGACACGAACTTCCTCAACATTGAAACATGGAAAACCGGATGGATTCTTTCCATTGAAGCAGGTAAATCTAACTTGTACGACACATTCCCAATCTTTTGCAAGATTTCAAAGGGTCCGATGTATCGTGGGGCTAGTTTACCTTTCTTCCCGAAGCGAACCACTCCCTTCATTGGAGACACTTTGAGCAATACCAGATCCCCCTCCTGAAACTCTAACTGTCTTCTGCGGACGTCTGCATAGCTCTTCTGTCTGCTTACAGCAGTCTTGATCCTTTCTCTAATTATGGGTACCACCTTGTTGGTAATCTCTACTAGCTCAGGCCCTGCCAAGGCCTTTTCTCCAACTTCCTCCCAGCAAACAGGTGACCTGCACTTCCTCCCATATAAAGCTTCATATGGAGCCATCCCGATGCTAGCATGATGGCTGTTGTTGTAGGCAAACTCCACCAAAGGTAGATGCTGCCTCCAAGAACCGCCAAAGTCCAGCACACACATTCTGAGCATATCCTCGATAGTCTGGATGGTCCTTTCTGACTGTCCATCAGTCTGAGGGTGGAAGGCAGTACTGAAATCCAACCTAGTACCCATGGCATTCTGCAGACTCCGCCAAAACCTGGAGGTGAACTGGGGCCCTCTATCTAACACTATCGAAACAGGAACCCCATGCAGCCTGACGATCTCATCAACGTACACCTGCGCCAACTTGTCCACAGAATAGCCACTCCTGACAGGGATGAAGTGAGCAGATTTGGTGAGTCTGTCCACAATCACCCATATGGAGTCCAATCTGTTGGACGTCGCCGGTAACCCCACTACGAAGTCCATAGCTATATTTTCCCATTTCCATTCTGGAATAGGTAGCGGGTTAAGCATTCCAGCCGGCTTCTGATGTTCCAGCTTCACCCTCTGATACACTTCGCAGGCTGACACGAACTGTGCCACTTCTTTCTTCATAGCTGGCCACCAATAAACCTTCTTTAGATCTTGATACATCTTGGTGGCTCCGGGGTGAATGCTGTATCTTGCACTATGAGCCTCTCTCATAATGTCTCCTTTTAGCCCAATGTCATCTGGTACACATAGTCTGCTCCCATAGCGGAGGATCCCCTTACTGTCGAATCTATACTCGCTATCATTGCCTGACTGAACAGTCCTGGCAATCTTCACTAACTCCGGGTCGTCATGCTGTTTCTGAGCCACCTGCTCCAGAAACACGGGTGCCATTCTCATCTGGGCCACCAAGGCACCTGTACCAGATAACTCCATCTGTAGACCTTCCTCAATAAGCTTGTAAAACTCCTTCACCACTGGCCTCCTCTCTGCCGATACGTGGGATAAGCTACCGAGTGATTTCCGGCTTAAGGCGTCTGCCACAACATTCGCCTTACCCGGATGGTACTGAATCTTGCAATCATAGTCACTCAGCAACTCTACCCATCTCCTCTGTCTTAAATTTAGATCCCTCTGACTCAAGATGTACTGCAGGCTTTTATGATCTATGAAGATCTCACATTTCACCCCATAGAGGTAATGCCTCCACATCTTGAGTGCAAAGATTACTGCTGCCATCTCAAGGTCGTGTGTGGGGTAATTCAACTCATGCTTCTTCAGCTGCCTAGAAGCATAAGCAATCACCTTCTCATTCTGCATCAGTACACAACCCAGTCCCACACGGGACGCATCACAAAAGACTGTAAAGTCCTCTCCACTAGATGGCAGAGCTAAAACTAGTGCTGAAGTCAACCTCTTCTTGAGCTCTTCAAAACTCTCCTCGCACTGGTCGGTCCACAGAAACTTCTGATTCTTCCTGGTTAGTCTGGTCAGAGGAGCTGCTATGTAATACCCGGCTAGACTCCGGTATCGGAATTCCTACCGTCCGGTGGAATCTCGGATGTCGGAAACCTCTAGAAGGGTAAAACCATGTTTTATGAAATGTTTTTAATGTATTTTATGTTTTAAACAAAAAGGAAATTGAGTTTTTGAATGAAAAAGACCAAAGGAGGCTTTGCCAGGTTCGGCCGCCGAAAGTGAGGTTCGGCCGCCGAACATGGTGGGGTTTTGGGAGCGCTTTAGGCCTCCGAAAGCCTTGTTTGAAAGACTCAAGGTTCGGCCGCCGAACCTCATGTTCGGCCGCCGAACATGCATGAGATGTGGGGGCACGTTAGGCCGCCTAAAGGTGACAGAACCTGCCCTATAAGAGACCCCGTGACCGAAACAGGCGAGGTTTTCTCTCCCATTTCGGCCGACGGTAAGCTTTAGCCCTCCTATGATCATTTTAAGTGTTTTCCCTCAAATCCTTTAGATCTTAACAAGTTACATCTTGTTTTTGAAGAGTTTTAAAGTTTAAGCAAGTTTTGGAGCTTTGAGGTTCAAGAACTCGAATCTCCCCATCTTCGAGCTAGGATCGTTTCTCTCTCGATCTTCAAGAGGTAAGAGCCGATCTCTAGTTCTATATGTGTTTTAAGTAAGTTTTATGCAAGTTTTTGGGGTAGAAATGCATGAGTAGGCTTGATGAGTTTTTATGAAAAATCCATGGTTTAATGTGTGTTTATGTGCAATGTGGCTTGCTTGTGTGTTGTAGTTGGGGTTTAAGCTTGTTGGAGGCCCCTAGGAGTTTGTATGCTTGAGTATGATTGTTGTAGAATAGGTTTATGCATGATTGGTTGTGTAGGGGGTTGTTTTGGGCAAGAGGAACCAAGTTTCTGCCCTTTGGCAGAAACCAGGTTCGGCAGCCGAAGGTACTTTCGGCCGCCGAACCAGCGTGGGAGGCAGCTTTAGGCTGCCGAAGCCTGCCCCCGAAAGTTTGAGTTTCGGCTCTGTCCGAGACTTTCGGCCGCCGAAGGTGCCGCCGAACATGCATGAGTTTCGTCTCTGTCTGGGAGTTTCGGCCGCCGAAGGTGCCGCCGAACCTGCCTGACTTTCGGCTCTGGAGGGACTTCCGGCCGCCGAAGGTGCCGCCGAAAGTGCCCTTCCCAGCCTTTTCTTGCATGTTTTCTAGGGATGTTTTGAGGTGTTTTTAGGAAGTTTTTGGGGGTATGTTTAGAGTTATGTTCTTGTTGTTTGGTGCCTCATTTGAGTCCACCTGTGTAGGTTCGGACCCGAGGACCCGAGACCCCCGGTTGTGAGATAGTCTTTCAGAGTCCGTCGTTAAAGCTTCGGTCACCAGGTGAGTGGGATTATTCCCTAAGTTTTTAAGTAATGAATGAATGAACAAATGAATGAATCTGATAGCATACTCATGCATCATTAATGCCATGTGATGTTCAGGATGTTTGCATTAGAAATTCACGAATATGTTGCATTGCATAATTTGATGTTGATGTGGATGGTTATTGGGTGATCCATAGTCCTCTAATGTTATGTTATGATGATATGTTATGGAAGACCAGTGAGGCCCATTCTACGCCCCTGGCACTATGTAAGAGAAAGACCAGCGAGGCCCATTCTACGCCCCTGGCACTTTGGAATGTTATGATATGTATGTTATGTAAGAGAAAGACCAGCGAGGCCCATTCTACGCCCCTGGCACTTGGAGATGTGAGGACTAATGGTGACAATACCATCCTTTATGTGATTAAATGTGATGTGTTGCATTTCATGAAAGCATGTGAAGTAAAAGTTAAGTTATTCAATGTTAATAATAAAATGAATAATAATATACCTAAAAAGTGTGGAACTAAATCAAATGATAATAATAATAAAATTAAGAATAAAATACCTAAAAAGGGAGGAATTAATATCATGTTTTTACTTTTTACTCACTGGGCTTTTTAGCTCACCCCTCTCCCCTAACCCCAGTCTTGCAGGTACTGTGTAGATAGAGAAGTCAGCAAGAGTAAGAGAAGTCTCTGTAATAGCATAGAAGTGGACATGGTTTATTCATAATGTAAAAGTATGTTATGTAATGTAATGTAAGTTATATAGTGTGCTTGACTAGAGTCTGTTGTAATCCCTTGAATACATGAGATAAATGTTTTATGATGTTTATGTAACCCAAGCCTGATATATGTTATGTACCCCATTGGAGTATTTGTTGAGAACTCCAATGAGGGGTTTATGTTATGGTTATGCTTGCACAGGCTAGGCTGGGTAAAGAAATGTTTAAATGAAAGAAAAGTTTTAATTTTTATGTATGGGATTGAACAGGTTCACAGGATGTATGTTTGGCTTGCTACGGGTTCCGGCGGCCTTAAGCCGACCTGAATCCTAGCGCCGGTAGCGGTCCGGTTTCCGGGTCGTTACAAAATGGTATCAGAGCCCTAGGTTCATATGGTCGGACCTAGAGTGTCGGGCTCATAGATGTTATAGAAAGGTCAAGCACAATAGGAAATCATGTCCACTAGGATAGGATGTAGAGTCCTGTCTAGAATGCAAGTATGTATGCCATGAGATATGCTATGATTATGATGTGTATATGATGTGGGTTCATGTGTTTCCACATGAACCATCTGATGCTAATGTTTTGTTATCTGTGCTGTTTTTCAGTAAACAGAATGCGAGGAACTCGTCGATCAGCTAGATTGACTAGAGTACCACCGGAGGATGAGGGCACGAGCGCCCGTCCTCCAGCATTGCCAAGGGCAATGTCAAGCAGGTCCAACAGAGACAGAACAGTGAGGGACCCTAGAAGGTCCTTGGATCTGGGTAGAAGCAGATCAGTAAGGGGTACAGTTCAGGAAAGAATGTCAGTTGATGGAGAAGAAGAGATGGATGTGGAGCAGAGGAGGGACGGTAACCTTGGTGTAAACATGCCAGAAGAGGGCATGGGTGAGTCTCAGGGAGGCACTCAGGCCTCGGGGTTTGTTCTACCACCCCAGTACCCACCTTTTTCACCATACCCCGGGTATTCGATGGGAAGTACATCGGATTACCCCAGTTTTAATCATTACCCTTCTCACATGCCATACCCACCTTTCTACCCACAGTATCCACAATACCCTATGTACCCACCTCCATCCTTCCATCCAGGCACGGCAAACCCTATCCCAGGGGATGTCGCACCACCACCACCAGCAGAACCCACAGTTCCAGAAACCCAAAGACCTCAACCTACCTCATCTAGAGGGAGCAAGGCCAAGATGACCGACTACATGAAGTTGGGTGCTCCCCAGTTTGATACAGGTGATGATCCGTTTGTGTACCTGGAGAAGGTCAAAACAATTACAGATGAGATAGGTGCTGATGACAGCAGAGCCATTCAGATGGCTGGTTTCACCCTGAAATGCAAAAAGGCCCGTGAATGGTTCAAGGGCTATGTGAAACCGAGGGTGGACAATCTTTCATGGGAGGAGTTCGCGACTGAGTTCGCAGGTTGGGCTTTCCCTGACAGTTCAAGGGAGTTGAAGATGATTGAGTTTGAACAGCTGAAACAGACAGATGAGATGGGTGTCGATGAGTACACCGATAGATTCTTAGAGTTGTTGCCGTTTGCTGGGCAACATCTGGACACAGATTCGAAGAAGTCGAGGAGGTATACCATGAGGCTCAATTCCAGGTATTCCTCTTTGATTCAGTCAGCCGATAGAGAAAGTTTCCATGCCATTATAGACATGGCCAGGAGAATGGAGGCTAGTGCCGTAATAGAGGGAAAAGTTAAACAGTCAGTGGCACAACCTTCTGGTTCTAAGACCCCAGGTGGGGGAAGGATAGATCCTTCATCCTTGAGTTCAGCTAGTAAGAAGTGGAGCAGTACCACTAAGAAACCAAAGAAGAATAAGTTCTGGAGCAAGATCAAATCAGGTCTGGGACTAGGAAGTGGCTCAAGCTCTGGTGCTGATAATGCAGTGTGTGCACGGTGTGGTAAGCTACACAGAGGGGTATGCCGTTTTGGGACAACAGCCTGCTACAGGTGTGGGCAGGAGGGACACATGTCCATGGAGTGTCCTAGAGCAGTTCCTATGGCACGGCCCCAGCAGACTACTTCGGGTAGTGTGGCACAGCCAGCAGCTTCAGCCGCGACACAGGCCAGTGGCAGAGGCCGAGGGAGAGGGTCAGCCTCTTCTTCATCAGCTTACAGAGGGGAGGGTCCGTCAGCTCCAGCACGGATCTTCACTATGACACAGCAGGAGGCAAACGCATCCAACACCGTGGTGTCAGGTAATATCATCATTGGTTGTTCAGATGCTTATGCCTTAATGGACCCGGGTGCATCCCATTCTTTTGTTTCTCCGAGAGCGGTCGAGAGGTTGGGTTTGATGGTCTCTGGGTTAGAGTGTCCCCTATGGGTTAGTGGACCCAAG
The DNA here is from genome assembly GCF_001659605.2 of Manihot esculenta. NCBI lineage: Eukaryota > Viridiplantae > Streptophyta > Magnoliopsida > Malpighiales > Euphorbiaceae > Manihot > Manihot esculenta. Next base: position 3,242,433 of record NC_035166.2, read on the forward strand.
TGTGACCCGTCAGTGGCGGAGTCAGTCTGCCAGTACAGTCCAGTTTTCATAGAGGGAAGATGCCTATCCGCCGACCTTGTGGTTCTAGACTTGACAGATTTTGACGTCATTCTAGGGATGGATTGGCTATCTACCCATGGTGCTACCTTGGATTGCAGAGACAAGGTAGTTAAGTTCAGATGTCAGGATGGGTCAGAGGTTGTCTTTAGAGGAGACAGGGGGAGTACACCTAGAGGTTTGATATCAGCCCTACAGGCTCGTAGGCTGCTCAGGAGGGGTTGTCAGGGTTATCTAGCTCATGTGAGAGAGCTAGACAGAGATGTCAGAGAGCCCGCCTCAGTGCCTGTGGTTAGAGAGTTCTTAGATGTCTTCCCAGACGAACTGCCAGGTTTACCGCCTCCTAGGGAGATAGAGTTCGAGATAGAATTGATGCCAGGAACCAGACCGATCTCTATCCCTCCCTACAGGATGGCGCCAGCAGAGCTGAAAGAGCTTAAAGAACAGTTGCAGGAGCTGGTAGATAAGGGTTTCATCCGACCGAGTACCTCACCCTGGGGTGCTCCAGTGTTGTTCGTGAAAAAGAAGGATGGATCCCTTAGACTTTGTATCGACTACAGACAGTTGAACAAGGTCACTACCAAGAACAAGTACCCGTTGCCTAGGATCGATGATCTATTCGACCAGCTAGCAGGAGCAGGTTGTTTCTCCAAAATAGATCTGAGATCTGGGTATCATCAGCTGAGGATCAGAGATGAGGACGTGCCGAAGACAGCTTTCAGAACCAGATATGGGCACTATGAGTTCCTAGTGATGCCGTTCGGGTTAACAAACGCCCCTGCAGCATTCATGGATCTCATGAACAGAGTATTTAGCCAATACCTGGATCACTTCGTTATTGTCTTCATAGATGATATCTTAGTGTATTCCAGGAATGCAGAAGAGCATGCCCATCATCTGCGGTTGGTCTTGCAGACTTTGAGGGAACATGGCTTGTATGCCAAGTTCTCTAAATGTGAATTCTGGCTGAGGAGCATTTCGTTCTTGGGGCATGTAGTGTCAGAGAATGGTATTGAGGTGGACCCCAAGAAGACAGAAACTGTGGCTAACTGGCCTAGACCCACTTCAGTGACAGAGATTAGAAGTTTCTTGGGTTTGGCTGGTTACTACAGGAGGTTCGTTCAGGACTTCTCAAAGATAGCAGCTCCTCTGACCAGGTTAACCAGGAAGAATCAGAAATTTCTGTGGACCGACCAGTGCGAAGAGAGTTTTGAAGAACTTAAGAAGAGGTTGACTTCAGCACCAGTTTTAGCTCTGCCATCTGGTGATGAGGACTTTACAGTCTTTTGTGATGCGTCCCGTGTGGGACTGGGTTGTGTACTGATGCAGAATGAGAGGGTGATTGCTTATGCTTCTAGGCAGCTGAAGAAGCATGAGTTGAATTACCCCACACATGACCTTGAGATGGCAGCAGTAATCTTTGCACTCAAGATGTGGAGGCACTACCTCTATGGGGTAAAATGTGAGATCTTTACAGATCATAAGAGCCTGCAGCACATCCTGAGTCAAAGAGATTTGAATTTGAGACAGAGAAGATGGGTAGAACTGCTCAGTGACTACGATTGCAAAATCCAGTATCATCCGGGTAAGGCTAATGTAGTAGCTGATGCCTTAAGCCGGAAATCACTCGGCAGTCTATCCCACATCACGGCAGAACGAAGACCAGTAGTAAAGGAGTTCTACAAGCTCATCGAAGAAGGGCTACAGTTAGAGTTGTCGGGTACAGGTGCCTTGTTGGCTCAGATGAAAGTGACACCCGTGTTCCTTGAGCAAGTTGCTCAGAAACAGCATGAGGACCCCGAGTTAGTGAAGATTGCCAGGACTGTTCAGTCAGGCAATGATAGTGAGTTCAGATTCGACAGTAAAGGGATCCTCCGCTATGGGAGTCGATTATGTGTACCAGACGACATAGGGCTAAAAGGAGACATTATGAGAGAGGCTCATAATGCAAGATACAGCATTCACCCCGGAGCCACCAAGATGTATCAAGATTTGAAAAAGGTTTATTGGTGGCCAGCAATGAAGAAAGAAGTGGCACAGTTCGTGTCAGCCTGCGAAGTGTGTCAGAGGGTGAAGCTGGAACATCAGAAGCCAGCTGGAATGCTTAACCCGCTACCTATTCCAGAATGGAAATGGGAAAATATAGCTATGGACTTCGTAGTAGGGTTACCAGCGGCGTCCAACAGAGTGGACTCCATATGGGTGATTGTGGACAGACTCACCAAATCTGCTCACTTCATTCCTGTCAGGAGTGACTATTCTGTGGACAAGTTGGCGCAGGTGTATGTGGACGAGATCGTCAGGCTGCATGGGGTTCCCGTTTCGATAGTGTCAGATAGAGGGCCCCAGTTCACCTCCAGGTTTTGGCGGAGTCTGCAGAATGCCATGGGTACTAGGTTGGATTTCAGTACTGCCTTCCACCCCCAGACTGATGGACAGTCAGAAAGGACCATCCAGACTATCGAGGATATGCTCAGAATGTGTGTGCTGGACTTTGGCGGTTCTTGGAGGCAGCATCTACCTTTGGTGGAGTTTGCCTACAATAACAGCCATCATGCTAGCATCGGGATGGCTCCATATGAAGCTTTGTACGGAAGGAAGTGCAGATCACCTGTTTGCTGGGAGGAAGTTGGAGAGAAGGCCTTGGCAGGGCCTGAGCTAGTAGAGATTACCAGCAGGGTGGTACCCATAATCAGAGAAAGAATCAAGACTGCTGCAAGCAGGCAGAAGAGTTATACAGACTACCGCAGAAGGCAGTTAGAGTTTCAGGAGGGGGATCTGGTATTGCTCAAGGTGTCTCCAATGAAGGGAGTGGTTCGCTTCGGGAAGAAAGGTAAACTAGCCCCACGATACATCGGACCCTTTGAAATCTTGCAAAAGATTGGGAATGTGTCGTACAAGCTAGATTTACCTGCTTCAATGGCAAGAATCCATCCGGTCTTCCATGTTTCGATGTTGAGGAAGTTTGTGTCAGATCCGAGCAAGGTTCTTAGTGAGCCTGATGTGGAGGTCCAAGAGGATCTCACCTATGTTGAACAGCCAGTACGGATCATAGACACGCAGATCAGAAAGTTAAGAAACAAGGAAATCCCGATGGTGAAAGTCCTGTGGAACCACCACAACTTGGAAGAGTGCACTTGGGAGACACGGGAGTCTATGCTCCAGCAGTACCCTCAGCTCTTTTAAGGTTAGATCCCTATGTGTTGATGTGCTTAGTATGTATGTTATATGTTTGCCATGTTATGTATTGTTTGGTGAACATTCGGGGACGAATGTTCTTAAGGGGGGAAGAATGTAATACCCGGCTAGACTCCGGTATCGGAATTCCTACCGTCCGGTGGAATCTCGGATGTCGGAAACCTCTAGAAGGGTAAAACCATGTTTTATGAAATGTTTTTAATGTATTTTATGTTTTAAACAAAAAGGAAATTGAGTTTTTGAATGAAAAAGACCAAAGGAGGCTTTGCCAGGTTCGGCCGCCGAAAGTGAGGTTCGGCCGCCGAACATGGTGGGGTTTTGGGAGCGCTTTAGGCCTCCGAAAGCCTTGTTTGAAAGACTCAAGGTTCGGCCGCCGAACCTCATGTTCGGCCGCCGAACATGCATGAGATGTGGGGGCACGTTAGGCCGCCTAAAGGTGACAGAACCTGCCCTATAAGAGACCCCGTGACCGAAACAGGCGAGGTTTTCTCTCCCATTTCGGCCGACGGTAAGCTTTAGCCCTCCTATGATCATTTTAAGTGTTTTCCCTCAAATCCTTTAGATCTTAACAAGTTACATCTTGTTTTTGAAGAGTTTTAAAGTTTAAGCAAGTTTTGGAGCTTTGAGGTTCAAGAACTCGAATCTCCCCATCTTCGAGCTAGGATCGTTTCTCTCTCGATCTTCAAGAGGTAAGAGCCGATCTCTAGTTCTATATGTGTTTTAAGTAAGTTTTATGCAAGTTTTTGGGGTAGAAATGCATGAGTAGGCTTGATGAGTTTTTATGAAAAATCCATGGTTTAATGTGTGTTTATGTGCAATGTGGCTTGCTTGTGTGTTGTAGTTGGGGTTTAAGCTTGTTGGAGGCCCCTAGGAGTTTGTATGCTTGAGTATGATTGTTGTAGAATAGGTTTATGCATGATTGGTTGTGTAGGGGGTTGTTTTGGGCAAGAGGAACCAAGTTTCTGCCCTTTGGCAGAAACCAGGTTCGGCAGCCGAAGGTACTTTCGGCCGCCGAACCAGCGTGGGAGGCAGCTTTAGGCTGCCGAAGCCTGCCCCCGAAAGTTTGAGTTTCGGCTCTGTCCGAGACTTTCGGCCGCCGAAGGTGCCGCCGAACATGCATGAGTTTCGTCTCTGTCTGGGAGTTTCGGCCGCCGAAGGTGCCGCCGAACCTGCCTGACTTTCGGCTCTGGAGGGACTTCCGGCCGCCGAAGGTGCCGCCGAAAGTGCCCTTCCCAGCCTTTTCTTGCATGTTTTCTAGGGATGTTTTGAGGTGTTTTTAGGAAGTTTTTGGGGGTATGTTTAGAGTTATGTTCTTGTTGTTTGGTGCCTCATTTGAGTCCACCTGTGTAGGTTCGGACCCGAGGACCCGAGACCCCCGGTTGTGAGATAGTCTTTCAGAGTCCGTCGTTAAAGCTTCGGTCACCAGGTGAGTGGGATTATTCCCTAAGTTTTTAAGTAATGAATGAATGAACAAATGAATGAATCTGATAGCATACTCATGCATCATTAATGCCATGTGATGTTCAGGATGTTTGCATTAGAAATTCACGAATATGTTGCATTGCATAATTTGATGTTGATGTGGATGGTTATTGGGTGATCCATAGTCCTCTAATGTTATGTTATGATGATATGTTATGGAAGACCAGTGAGGCCCATTCTACGCCCCTGGCACTATGTAAGAGAAAGACCAGCGAGGCCCATTCTACGCCCCTGGCACTTTGGAATGTTATGATATGTATGTTATGTAAGAGAAAGACCAGCGAGGCCCATTCTACGCCCCTGGCACTTGGAGATGTGAGGACTAATGGTGACAATACCATCCTTTATGTGATTAAATGTGATGTGTTGCATTTCATGAAAGCATGTGAAGTAAAAGTTAAGTTATTCAATGTTAATAATAAAATGAATAATAATATACCTAAAAAGTGTGGAACTAAATCAAATGATAATAATAATAAAATTAAGAATAAAATACCTAAAAAGGGAGGAATTAATATCATGTTTTTACTTTTTACTCACTGGGCTTTTTAGCTCACCCCTCTCCCCTAACCCCAGTCTTGCAGGTACTGTGTAGATAGAGAAGTCAGCAAGAGTAAGAGAAGTCTCTGTAATAGCATAGAAGTGGACATGGTTTATTCATAATGTAAAAGTATGTTATGTAATGTAATGTAAGTTATATAGTGTGCTTGACTAGAGTCTGTTGTAATCCCTTGAATACATGAGATAAATGTTTTATGATGTTTATGTAACCCAAGCCTGATATATGTTATGTACCCCATTGGAGTATTTGTTGAGAACTCCAATGAGGGGTTTATGTTATGGTTATGCTTGCACAGGCTAGGCTGGGTAAAGAAATGTTTAAATGAAAGAAAAGTTTTAATTTTTATGTATGGGATTGAACAGGTTCACAGGATGTATGTTTGGCTTGCTACGGGTTCCGGCGGCCTTAAGCCGACCTGAATCCTAGCGCCGGTAGCGGTCCGGTTTCCGGGTCGTTACATGCTATCTTAGAGAAGTCCTGAATGAACCTCCTGTAGTAACCTGCTAAACCCAAGAAACTTCTAATCTCTGTCACTGAAGTGGGTCTAGGCCAGTTAGCCACAGTTTCTGTCTTCTTGGGGTCTACCTCAATCCCATTCTCTGACACTACATGCCCCAAGAACGAAATGCTCCTCAGCCAGAACTCACACTTAGAGAACTTGGCATACAAGCCATGTTCCCTCAAAGTCTGCAAGACCAACCGCAGATGATGGGCATGCTCCTCTGCATTCCTGGAATACACTAAGATATCATCTATGAAGACAATAACGAAGTGATCCAGGTACTGGTTAAACACTCTATTCATGAGGGCCATGAATGCTGCAGGGGCGTTAGTTAACCCGAACGGCATCACAAGGAACTCAAAATGCCCATATCTGGTTCTGAAAGCTGTCTTTGGTATGTCTTCATTCCTTATCCTTAGCTGATGGTACCCCGATCTCAGATCTATCTTGGAGAAACAACCCGCTCCTGCTAGCTGGTCGAATAGATCATCGATCCTTGGCAATGGGTACCTGTTCTTGGTAGTGACTTTGTTCAACTGCCTGTAGTCGATACAAAGTCTAAGGGATCCATCCTTCTTTCTCACAAACAAGACCGGAGCACCCCAAGGTGAGGTACTCTGTCGGATGAAACCCTTTTCTACCAGCTCTTGCAATTGCTCTTTCAACTCCTTTAACTCTGCTGGGGCCATCCTGTAGGGAGGGATAGAGATTGGTCTAGCTCCAGGTACCAACTCTATCTCGAACTCTATCTCCCTAGCAGGTGGTAAACCTGGAAGCTCATCAGGAAAGACATCCTGAAACTCTCTGACAACTGGCACCGAGGCCGGCTCCCTGACCTGATTGTCTAGCTCTCTCACATGAGCTAAGTACCCCTGACATCCCTTCCTAAGCAACCTATGAGCCTGAAGAGCTGATATCAGACCTCTAGGTGTGCCCCTCCTGTCTCCTCTGAAGACGACCTCTGACCCGTTCTGATCTCTGAACCTGACTACCTTGTCCCTGCAGTCCAAGGTAGCACCATGGGTAGATAGCCAATCCATCCCTAGAATGACGTCAAAGTCTGTCAAATCTAGAACCACAAGGTCGGCGGAGAGGCATCTTCCCTCAACAAAAACTGGACTGTACTGGCAGACTGACACTGCCACTGACGGGTCACACTTGGGTCCACTGACCCATAGGGGACACTCTAACCCAGAGACTATCAGACCTAACCTCTCAACGGCTCTCGGAGCAATAAATGAATGAGATGCACCCGGGTCCATTAATGCATACACATCAGAACACCCAATGACGAGATTACCTGACACCACGGTGTTGGATGTGTTAGCCTCCTGCTGTGTCATGGTGAAGATCCTGGCTGGAGCTGATGGACCTTCACCTTGGGAACCAGAAGAAGAGGCTGCCCCTCTCCCTCTACCTCTGCCACTGCCCTGAGTTGTGGCTGGAACTGCTGGCTGTGCCACACTACCAGAAGCTGTCTGCTGGGGCTGGCCCATAAAAGGTGCTCTAGGACAATCCCGAGCCATGTGTCCCTCCTGTCCACATCTGAAACATGTGTTAGTCCCAGCTCGACACACTCCCCTGTGCGGTCTTCCACACCTCTGGCATTCTGTACCATCTGAGCCTGAGCTCGAGCCACCGCCAAATCCCAAACCGGATTTCAACTTGTTCCAAAACTTATTCTTCTTCGACTTCCTGGTGGTGTTATCCCACCTCTTCTTACCTGAGCTCTGAGAAGAGAACCCTGGTCCTCCTCTGCTTGGGGTCTTAACCCCTGAAGACTGGGTCACTGACTGCTTCACTGACCCCTCAACTATAGCACTTGCCTCCATTCTTCGAGCCATATCCACCACAGTGTGGAAACTTTCTCTCTCAGCTGACTGAACCAACGAGGAGTACCTGGAATGCAGCTTCATAACATATTTCTTGGCTTTCTTCGTATCTGTATCTAGAGCTTGCCCTGAAAAAGGCAATAGCTCCAAGAATTTATCCGTGAACTCCTCTACACTCATGTGCTCTGACTGCCTCAGTTGTTCAAACTCAATCATTTTCAGTTCTCTGGAACTGTCTGGAAAAGCCCATCCAGCGAACTCATTCGCAAATTCTTCCCATGTCATACCGTCTAGTCTCGGGTCCACGTAACACTTGAACCATTCCCGTGCCTTCTTGCACTTTAAAGTGAACCCTGCCATCTGAATGGCCCTGCTGTCACTTGCCCCTAGCTCATCAGTTATTGTCTTTACCACTCTCAGATACTTAAAGGGGTCATCCCCTGACTTGTATTTGGGAGCATCTAGCTTGAGGTAATCTGTCATCTTTACCTTGCTCCCATCGACTGAGCTAGGTCTAGGAGGTTGAGTAACTGGGGCTGCTGGTTCTGTAGGTGGTGGAGGTGGAGGTGCAGCATTCCCCGAGGCGGGGTTTGCCGGGTTTGGATAGAAAGGTGAGGGTGGATAAGCTGGGTACTGTGTATAGGGCGGATAGAAAGGTGGATAAGGCATGTAAGTAGGGTAGGGGTGAAAGCTGGAGTAATCCGATGTACCTCCCATCGGATACCCTGAACCCTGTGGGAAGGGTGGATAATGGGGTGGAAAACCATACCCCGAGGCCTGAACGCCTCCCTGTGACTCCCCTGTCCCTTCTTCCTGCATGCTCACATCCAGGTTCCCATCCCTCCTCTGATCCTCTTCCATAACCTCCCTCACATCTGAAGAACTTCCTCCTCTATCAGTCCCCCTTCTGCTAGCATCAAAAGACCTTCTAGGGTCCCTCGACACTCTTTCTCTGTTGGCTCTACAAGACATTGCCCTAGGCAATGTAGGAGGACGGGCGCTCGTGCCCTCATCCTCAGGTGGCACTCCAGTCAATCGCGCAGATCGACGAGTTCCTCTCATCCTATTCTCTGAAAAACAGCTCATAACAAGCAAACATTAGCATCATATGGTTCATGTGGGCACACATGAACCCTCATCACATGCATCACATAGCATAGCATATCATTAATGCACATGCATAAAGTCATGGCATTTCACATCATCATACAAGACAGGACTCAACATCCTATCCTAGTGGACATGACCTTCCTATTGTGCTTGACCTTCTATAACATCTATGAGCCCGACACTCTAGGTCCGACCATATGAACCTAGGGCTCTGATACCATTCTGTAACGACCCGAAAATCGAACCGCTACCGGCGCTAGGATCCGGGTCGACTTAAGGCCGCCGGGACCCGTAGCAAGCCAAACATACATCCTGTAAACCTGTTTAATCCCATACATGATCAACAATCATACATAAAAAAAATATTAAAAACTTTTCTTTCAACATTTCTCATACACCAACTCAACCTGAACATACATGTACATAGACATGACCATAATCATGATCCCTCTGTGGGACCTCATCAATGCCCCAACGGGCGATACAACATAAGATGAGTTGGCTAACATCTGTATCATCAAATATTTAAGATCATGCATCAACAAGGGATTACAATACTCATAGGGTCAAGCACATCTATAACCTCAATATACCTCATTACATAACATACTGAAATCTCTTACATTACATCATAGTACAATCGTCATTGTAATACTCGGCTAGACTCCGGTATCGGGATTCCTACCGTCCGGTGGAATCTCGGTTGTCGGAAACCTCTAGAAGGGTAAAACTATGATTTTATGAAATGTTTTAATGTATTTCATGTTTTTAAGTAAGAATTAAATGAGTTTTTGCATGAACAATCTTTGGAGGAAAACCCAGGTTCGGCCGCCGAACATGCATGCTTTCGGAGGGACTTTAGGCGCCCGAAAATTTTGAGTGAGGGAAATGCAGGTTCGGCCGCCGAACTCCAAGTTCGGCCGCCGAACTCCAAGTTCGGCCGCCGAACCTTGCATGCATGCGGAGGCACCTTCGGCCCCCGAACGTGGCCTGGCCAGCCACCTATAAAAGGGGCACTTAGCCGAAATGGGAGAGTTTTCTCCCATTTTCGACCTCAGCGAGCTTCCGACCTCCCTCTCCCAAATCTTGTGTTTTTCCTTCAATCCCCACCATTTTCTTTGAGTTTTAAGGTTCCACAAAAGTTTTTGAGTGTTTTTAAGCAAGTTTGGAGCTTGGAAGTCTTGGAGCTAAATCCCTCCATTTTCCGAGCAGGGTCGTTCTTCCTCTCGATCTTCAAGAGGTAAGCTTCGATCTATGCTTCTTTTATGTTTTATGAAAGTTTTATGCAAGTTGATGGGGTAGAATACATGTTTAGGCTTGTTGTTAGGTTTATGGGTTTATGTTGTGATTTGAACAATGTATGTTGGAAATGTGTTGTTTGAAGTGTTGTAGTTGGGGTATATTATAGTTTGAGACCCCTAGGTGTGATGTATGATGTGTATGCATGTGTAGAAACAAGTTTATGCATGTTTTGAGGCGTTTTGGAGGCTGTGGACACAAGGGAGCCAAGTTTCTGCCCTTCGGCAGAAACTCAGGTTCGGCCGCCGAAGTGACTTTCGGCCGCCGAATCCCCTTGTGGAGGCAGTTTCGGCTGCCGAAGCCTGCCCCCGAAACTCAAGTTTCGTCTCTGTCTGGGAGGTTCGGCCGCCGAAAGTGCCGCCGAACCTGCATGACTTTCGGCTGCAGAGGGACTTTCGGCCGCCGAACCTGCCGCCGAAAGTGCCCTGTTCAGCCATTTCTTACATGTTTTCATGTGATATTTTCAGGATGTTTTAGGGGGTTTTTGGGGAGTATTTTAGAGTCATATTCATGTATGTTTAGTCCCTCATTTGAGTCCACCTGTGTAGGTTCGGACCCGAGGAACCGAGACCCCCAGCAGTGAGCCAGCTGCTTCAGAGTCTCTTCAGAGCTAGCCAGAGGTGAGTGGAATAAACTTTAAGTTTTAAAGCAAATTAATGAAATGTTTTAGCATGATTCACGCATCATGAATGCCATAAGATATATTAGGTTGTTTGTATTAGAATTCACGAATATGTTGCATTGCATACCTTGTTGTTGATGTGGATGAATGTTGAATGATCCATTAGCCCTTGTATGTCATGATAGCCTATGTGAGTCCAGGTGTGCCTGCTACGGCTCTACGCCCCTGGCATTATGACCGATTATGGAAGTCCGGGTGTGCCTGCTACGGCTCTACGCCCCCGGCATGTATAAGTAAGAAAGATAGGGGCTAAATGGTGACAAGTTCATCCTTGTTGTGAAATGTTTGTGTTATGGCGCATACATGAAAGCATGATTTAAATTGATGTTTTATTATTCTGCTCACTGGGCTCTAGTAGCTCACCCCACTCCCTTTATCCCCAGAGTTGCAGGTACAGGATAGATCAGGAAGTCGGCTAGAGTGAAGTTCAGTCATGTATGTTGTAATAGATAGTAGTGGACATGAATATGATGTAATGAGTAATTATGACCATGTAATGAATGATTTGATGATGTATTGAGGATTATAGTAGTGCTTGACCTAGAGGTGTGTGAATCCCCATGATGTACAGAGTGTTTAATGAGTAATGATGTTAATGACCATGATTATCCAAGCTGATATGTATGATGATGATACCCCATTGGAGTATTTGATGAGGACTCCAGTGTGGGGTTTATGTATGATTTTGTGCATGCACAGGTTTTGCTTGGATAAGAGAAAAGAAAAATTTTTACAGATCATGTATATGTTGTTATGTGTGGGATTCCACAGGTTTACAGGAGGTATGTAGGCTTGCTACGGGTCCCGGCGGCCTTAAGCCGATCTGGATCCTAGCGCCGGTAACGGGTCGGATTTCCGGGTCGTTACAGAGTGGTATCAGAGCCCTAGGTTCATATGGTCGGACCTAGAGTGTCGGGCTCATAGATGTTCTAGAAGGTCAAGCACACTAGGAAAATCATGTCCACTAGGATAGGATGTGGAGTCCTGTCTATATGATGATATGATATGCCATGATGATATGCATGTGCATAAATGCTATGATGTGATGCTATGTATGTGATGAGGGTTCATGTGTTTCTACATGAACCATATGATGCTAATGATTGCTTGTGCTATGTGCTGTTTTTCAGAAGATAGAATGAGAGGAACTCGTCGATCTGCACGATTGACTGGAGTGCCACCTCAGGACGAGGGCGCTGATGCCCGTCCTCCAGCATTGCCTAGGGCAATGTTCAGTAGGTCCAACAGAGACAGAGTAGCTAGAGACCCTAGAAGGTCTTTGGATCTGGGTAGAAGCAGATCAGTAAGGGGAACAGTGCAGGGAGGAATGTCTGAGGATATGGAAGTAGACCAGAGGAGGGATGGCAGTCTCGGTGTGAGCATGCCGGAAGAGGGCATGGGAGAATCAGAAGGAGGCACTCAGGCCTCGAGTTATGTCCAGCCACATCACTACCCACCCTATTCACACCATCCAGGGTATTCGATGGGAGGTACATCGGATAACCCCAATTTTAGCCCTTATCCTCCACATATGCCATACCCACCTTACTACCCACCATACTCTCAGTACCCCATGTACCCACCTCCACCTCCCTATACCAGTACAGCAAACCCTACCCCAGGGGATGTTGCACCTCCACCACCACTAGTACCTACTGTCCCGGAAACACAAGTACCCAAACCTACCTCATCTGGAGGGAGCAAGGTCAAGATGACCGACTACATGAAGTTGGGTGCTCCTCAGTACAGAGCAGGTGATGACCCATTTGAGTATCTGAGCAGGGTCAAGACTATTACAGATGAGATAGGGGCCGATGACAGTAGAGCCATTCAGATGGCTGGGTTCACACTGGAGTGTAAGAAGGCACGTGGTTGGTTTAAGAACTATGTGAACCCGAGAGCGGACAGTATGTCCTGGGAGGAGTTCGCAAATGAGTTTGCAGGATGGGCTTTCCCTGAGAGCTCTAGAGAGCAGAAGATGATAGAATTCGAGCAGTTGAGGCAGACTGATCAGATGAGTGTGGAGGAGTACACAGACAGGTTCCTGGAGTTGTTGCCATATGCTGGACAGAATTTGGACTCAGATCAAAAGAAGTCAAGGAGATATATTATGAGGCTGCACTCCAGGTATTCCTCTTTGATACAGTCAGCAGAGAGGGAGAGTTTCCATGCCATAGTAGATATGGCTAGGAGAATGGAGGCTAGTGCTATCGTTGAGGGGAAGGTAAAACAGTCAGTGGCACAGTCTTCTGGTTCCAGGACCCCAGGTGGGGAAAGGTTAGACTCTTCTTCTCTGAGTACAGCAGTTGCAGGCAGTAAGAAGTGGGACAGAGGCCACAGAAAATCTAAGAAGAATAAGTTCTGGAACAAGATCAAGTCAGGTCTGGGTTTAGGCAGTGGCTCAAGCTCTGGCGCAGAGGTTACAGCATGTATGAGATGTGGGAGACCACACAAGGGAGTATGTCTGGCAGGGACAAACACATGTTTCAGATGCGGACAAGCGGGTCATTTGGCTAGAGATTGTCCTAGAGCAGCCTTTGCAGCACCGTCTCAGCAGACAGCCTCCGGCAGTGTGGTACAGCCAGTAGCTCCAGCCGCAACACAGGCCAGTGGCAGAGGCAGAGGGAGAGGGTCAGCCTCTTCATCAGCAGGATACAAAGGTGAAGGTCCATCAGCTCCGGCACGGATCTTCACTATGACTCAGCAGGAGGCCAACACATCCAACACCGTGGTGGCAGGTAATCTCATCATTGGTTGTTCTGATGTGTATGCCTTAATGGACCCGGGTGCATCTCATTCTTTTATTGCTCCGAGAGTCGTGGAGAGGGTAGGATTGATGGTCTCTGGGTTAGAGTGTCCCCTATGGGTCAGTGGACCCAAGTGTGACCCGTCAGTGGCAGAGGCAGTCTGCCAATGTAGTCCAGTTTTCATAGAGGGAAGATGCCTTTCCGCCGACCTTGTGGTTCTAGATTTGACAGATTTTGACGTCATTCTAGGGATGGATTGGTTATCGACCCATGGTGCTACCTTGGACTGTAGAGACAAGGTAGTCAGATTCAGAGATCAAGATGGGTCAGAGGTCGTCTTCAGAGGAGACAAGAGGGGTACACCTAGAGGTCTGATCTCAGCTCTTCAGGCTCGTAGGTTGCTTAGGAGGGGATGTCAGGGGTTTCTAGCTCATGTGAGGGAGTTAGATAGTCATGTCAGAGAGCCCGCCTCAGTGCCTGTGGTGAGTGAGTTCTTAGATGTTTTCCCAGACGAGCTGCCAGGGTTACCACCTGCTAGGGAGATAGAGTTCGAGATTGAGTTAATGCCTGGTACCAGACCGATCTCTATCCCTCCCTACAGGATGGCACCAGCTGAATTGAAAGAACTGAAGGAACAGTTGCAAGAGCTGGTAGATAAGGGTTTCATCCGACCGAGTACTTCACCTTGGGGTGCTCCGGTTTTGTTTGTGAGGAAGAAGGATGGATCCCTCAGACTTTGTATCGACTACAGACAGTTGAACAAGGTCACTACCAAGAACAAGTACCCTTTGCCGAGGATCGACGATCTATTCGACCAGCTAGCAGGAGCAGGTTGTTTCTCCAAAATAGATCTGAGATCAGGGTACCATCAGTTGAGGGTAAGGAATGAAGATGTACCGAAGACAGCTTTCAGGACCAGGTATGGGCACTATGAGTTCCTTGTGATGCCGTTTGGGTTGACCAACGCCCCTGCAGCATTCATGGACCTCATGAACAGAGTATTCAGTCAGTATCTGGATCACTTCGTTATTGTCTTCATAGATGATATCTTAGTGTATTCCAGGAATGCAGAGGAGCATGCCCATCACCTGAGGACAGTTTTGCAGACCTTGAGAGAGCATGGCTTGTATGCCAAGTTCTCCAAGTGTGAGTTTTGGCTTAGGAGCATTTCATTCTTGGGGCACATTGTGTCAGAACAGGGTATTGAAGTAGACCCCAAGAAGGTAGAGGCTGTAGCTAACTGGCCTAGACCCACCACAGTGACCGAGATCAAGAGTTTTCTGGGTTTAGCAGGTTACTACAGGAGGTTCGTTCAGGACTTCTCAAAGGTTGCTGCTCCTATGACCAAATTGACAAAGAAGAATCAGAAGTTCATATGGACCGATCAGTGTGAGGAAAGCTTTGAGGAGCTTAAGAGGAGGTTGACTTCAGCACCGGTGTTAGCTCTGCCAAAAGGTGATGATGACTTCTCAGTATATTGTGATGCGTCCCGTGTGGGACTGGGTTGTGTGCTAATGCAGAATGAGAGGGTGATCGCTTATGCTTCTAGGCAGCTGAAGAAGCATGAGTTGAATTACCCCACACATGACCTAGAGATGGCAGCAGTGATCTTTGCACTCAAGATGTGGAGGCATTACCTTTATGGGGTAAAGTGTGAGATCTTCACAGATCATAAGAGCCTGCAGTACATCCTGAGTCAGAGAGAACTGAACATGAGGCAGAGGAGATGGGTAGAGCTGTTGAGTGACTATGATTGCGAGATTCAGTACCATCCGGGTAAGGCGAATATTGTGGCAGACGCCCTAAGCCGGAAATCACTCGGCAGTCTATCCCACATTTCAGCAGAGAGGAGGCCGGTGGTGAAGGAGTTCCACAGACTTATGAGTGAGGGATTACAGTTGGAGTTGTCTGGCACAGGTGCCTTAGTGGCTCAGATGAGAGTGACACCCGTGTTTCTGGAGCAGGTAGCTCAGAAACAGCATGAGGACCCAGAGTTGGTCAGGATAGCCAGAACGGTTCAGTCAGGCCAGAGTAATGAGTTCAAGTTTGATGATAAGGGGATCCTCCGCTACGGGAACAGATTATGTGTGCCAGATGACATTGGTCTGAAGGGAGATATTATGGGGGAAGCCCATAATACCAGGTATAGTGTTCACCCTGGAGCCACCAAGATGTATCAGGATCTGAAGAGAGTGTATTGGTGGCCAGCTATGAAGAAGGATGTGGCACTGTTCGTGTCAGCCTGCGATGTGTGTCAGAGGGTGAAACTAGAGCATCAGAAGCCGGCTGGAATGTTGAATCCACTACCGATTCCAGAGTGGAAATGGGAGAATATAGCTATGGACTTCGTAGTGGGGTTACCGGCGACGTCCAACAGATTGGACTCCATATGGGTGATTGTGGACAGACTCACCAAATCTGCTCACTTCATCCCTGTCAGGAGTGGTTACTCTGTGGACAAGTTGGCGCAGGTGTACGTAGATGAGATTGTCAGACTACATGGGGTCCCGGTATCTATAGTGTCAGATAGAGGGCCCCAGTTCACCTCCAGGTTTTGGCGGAGTCTGCAGAACGCTATGGGTACCAGATTAGACTTCAGTACTGCCTTCCACCCACAGACAGACGGACAGTCAGAGAGGACCATCCAGACAATAGAGGATATGCTCAGAATGTGTGTGCTAGATTTTGGCGGTTCTTGAAGGCAGCATCTACCTTTGGTGGAGTTTGCCTACAATAACAGCTATCATGCTAGCATAGGGATGGCTCCATATGAAGCTTTATATGGAAGGAAGTGCAGATCACCTGTTTGCTGGGAAGAGGTAGGAGAGAGGTCCTTAGCAGGACCCGAGCTAGTTGAGATCACCAGCAGGGTGGTACCCATTATCAGAGAGAGGATCAAGACTGCTGCTAGTCGGCAGAAGAGTTATGCAGATATCCGCAGAAGACAGCTAGAGTTTCAGGAGGGGGATTTGGTTTTGCTCAAAGTGTCTCCTATGAAAGGAGTGGTTCGGTTCGGGAAGAAGGGTAAGTTAGCTCCACGGTACATCGGTCCTTTCGAGGTGCTTCAGAGGGTCGGTAATGTGTCGTACAAGCTAGACTTGCCTGCTTCAATGGAGAGAATCCATCCGGTTTTTCATGTTTCTCTGTTACGGAAGTACGTGTCGGATCCTGGAAAGGTTCTTAGTGAGCCTGATATGGAGATCCATGAGGATCTCACCTATGTAGAACAGCCAGTGCGGATCCTAGACACTCAGATCAGAAAGCTGAGGAACAAGGAAATCCCGATGGTGAAGGTCCTTTGGAACCACCACAACTTAGAGGAATGCACCTGGGAGACCTGGGAGTCTATGCTCCAGCAATACCCCCATCTGTTTTGAGGTGAGTGTTAGTTGTTTTGAGTGTCTGTATGTATGCTATGCGGTATGTTATGTTTATGCCATGTTGATGCCATGTTTCATGTGTTAGTTGAGGAACATTCGGGGACGAATGTTCTTAAGGGGGGGAGAATGTAATACCCGGCTAGACTCCGGTATCGGGATTCCTACCGTCCGGTGGAATCTCGGTTGTCGGAAACCTCTAGAAGGGTAAAACTATGATTTTATGAAATGTTTTAATGTATTTCATGTTTTTAAGTAAGAATTAAATGAGTTTTTGCATGAACAATCTTTGGAGGAAAACCCAGGTTCGGCCGCCGAACTTTGAGGTTCGGCCGCCGAACATGCATGCTTTCGGAGGGACTTTAGGCGCCCGAAAATTTTGAGTGAGGGAAATGCAGGTTCGGCCGCCGAACTCCAAGTTCGGCCGCCGAACCTTGCATGCATGCGGAGGCACCTTCGGCCCCCGAACGTGGCCTGGCCAGCCACCTATAAAAGGGGCACTTAGCCGAAATGGGAGAGTTTTCTCCCATTTTCGACCTCAGCGAGCTTCCGACCTCCCTCTCCCAAATCTTGTGTTTTTCCTTCAATCCCCACCATTTTCTTTGAGTTTTAAGGTTCCACAAAAGTTTTTGAGTGTTTTTAAGCAAGTTTGGAGCTTGGAAGTCTTGGAGCTAAATCCCTCCATTTTCTGAGCTAGGGTCGTTCTTCCTCTCGATCTTCAAGAGGTAAGCTTCGATCTATGCTTCTTTTATGTTTTATGAAAGTTTTATGCAAGTTGATGGGGTAGAATGCATGTTTAGGCTTGTTGTTAGGTTTATGGGTTTATGTTGTGATTTGAACAATGTATGTTGGAAATGTGTTGTTTGAAGTGTTGTAGTTGGGGTATATTATAGTTTGAGACCCCTAGGTGTGATGTATGATGTGTATGCATGTGTAGAAATAAGTTTATGCATGTTTTGAGGCGTTTTGGAGGCTGTGGACACAAGGGAGCCAAGTTTCTGCCCTTCGGCAGAAACTCAGGTTCGGCCGCCGAAGTGACTTTCGGCCGCCGAACCCCCTTGTGGAGGCAGTTTCGGCTGCCGAAGCCTGCCCCCGAAACTCAAGTTTCGTCTCTGTCTGGGAGGTTCGGCCGCCGAAAGTGCCGCCGAACCTGCATGACTTTCGGCTGCAGAGGGACTTTCGGCCGCCGAACCTGCCGCCGAAAGTGCCCTGTTCAGCCATTTCTTACATGTTTTCATGTGATATTTTCAGGATGTTTTAGGGGGTTTTTGGGGAGTATTTTAGAGTCATATTCATGTATGTTTGGTCCCTCATTTGAGTCCACCTGTGTAGGTTCGGACCCGAGGAACCGAGACCCCCAGCAGTGAGCCAGCTGCTTCAGAGTCTCTTCAGAGCTAGCCAGAGGTGAGTGGAATAAACTTTAAGTTTTAAAGCAAATTAATGAAATGTTTTAGCATGATTCACGCATCATGAATGCCATAAGATATATTAGATTGTTTGCATTAGAATTCACGAATATGTTGCATTGCATACCTTGTTGTTGATGTGGATGAATGTTGAATGATCCATTAGCCCTTGTATGTCATGATAGCCTAT
The DNA here is from genome assembly GCF_001659605.2 of Manihot esculenta. Classification (NCBI taxonomy): domain Eukaryota; kingdom Viridiplantae; phylum Streptophyta; class Magnoliopsida; order Malpighiales; family Euphorbiaceae; genus Manihot; species Manihot esculenta. The sequence continues at coordinate 3,260,877 of NC_035166.2, forward strand.
GTGAGTCCAGGTGTGCCTGCTACGGCTCTACGCCCCTGGCATTATGACCGATTATGGAAGTCCGGGTGTGCCTGCTACGGCTCTACGCCCCCGGCATGTATAAGTAAGAAAGATAGGGGCTAAATGGTGACAAGTTCATCCTTGTTGTGAAATGTTTGTGTTATGGCGCATACATGAAAGCATGATTTAAATTGATGTTTTATTATTCTGCTCACTGGGCTCTAGTAGCTCACCCCACTCCCTTTATCCCCAGAGTTGCAGGTACAGGATAGATCAGGAAGTCGGCTAGAGTGAAGTTCAGTCATGTATGTTGTAATAGATAGTAGTGGACATGAATATGATGTAATGAGTAATTATGACCATGTAATGAATGATTTGATGATGTATTGAGGATTATAGTAGTGCTTGACCTAGAGGTGTGTGAATCCCCATGATGTACAGAGTGTTTAATGAGTAATGATGTTAATGACCATGATTATCCAAGCTGATATGTATGATGATGATACCCCATTGGAGTATTTGATGAGGACTCCAGTGTGGGGTTTATGTATGATTTTGTGCATGCACAGGTTTTGCTTGGATAAGAGAAAAGAAAATTTTTTACAGATCATGTATATGTTGTTATGTGTGGGATTCCACAGGTTTACAGGAGGTATGTAGGCTTGCTACGGGTCCCGGCGGCCTTAAGCCGATCTGGATCCTAGCGCCGGTAACGGGTCGAATTTCCGGGTCGTTACAGTCATGTCCACAATTCTACCTATTACATGAACATACTTCAAAACTCTGGCTAACCTCCTGGTCTACCCTGTACCTGCACATCTGGGGTTAGGGGAGAGAGGTGAGCTACAAAGCCCAGTGAGCAGAATAGTGGAAACAATATATTAACATTTCATGCTTTCATGGAATGCAACACATCACAACAAATCACATCTCGGATGGTATTGTCACCTATAGTCCTCTACATAGGTCCAACTGTGCCGGGACGTAGAATGGGTCAACCGGTCTTTCCCTTATCATAACATATCATATGGACCAACTGTGCCAGGGACGTAGAATGGGTACAACCTGGACTTTCTCTTACATCGTGCCAGGGACGTAGAATGGGTACAACCTGGACTTCCATACCATATCATGCCATAACATCAATCATATCATAGGAGGACTAAAGGATCATCCAATAACCAATCCACATCAACATCAACATCATAAATGCAATGCAACATATTCGTGAATACTAGTGCAAACAACCTACTATATCTCATGGCATTCATGATGCATGGATTATGCTCAAAATTCATACTTCATTTATTTTAAAACTTTAAGGTTTATTCCACTCACCTCTGGCTAGCTCTGACAAACTCTGTAGCAGCTGGCTCACTGCTGGGGTCCTCGGTTCCTCGGGTCCGAACCTACACAGGTGGACTCCAATGAGGGACCAAACATACATAAACATGACTCTAATATATTCCCCAAAAACCCCCTAAAACATCCTGAAAATATCACAAAGAGATATGCATGAAGTGGCTGAACAGGGCACTTTCGGCGGCACCTTCGGCGGCCGAAAGTCCCGGACAGAGACGAAACTCAGGTAGGTTCGGCGGCACCTTCGGCGGCCGAAAGTCCCAGACAGAGACGAAAGTCTCCTTTCGGGGGCAACTTCGGCAGCCGAAAGGCCTGCCTCACCAGCCATGTTCGGCGGCCGAAAGCTCCTTCGGCTGCCGAACCTGGTTTCTGCAAAAGGGCAGGAACTTGGCTCCTAAATGCACATTTGCCTCCCAACTCTCAAATCATGCATAAATCTCAACCAAAACATGCATACAAGTTCCTAGGGGCCTCAACAAGCATATACCCCAACTACAACACTTCAAACATACTCAAACATGCCACATTGCTCAAAAAATCCCATAAAACCTAACATTAGCTTAAAAACTCATACAACCCTATACATGCCATTCTACCCCATAAAATCACTTAAAACTTACTTCAAACACATGAGGAGCTTAAGATCGGCTCTTACCTCTTGAAGATCGAGAGGGAGACGACCTAAACTTGGAGATCCACGAAAATGAGCTCCTGAGTTCCCAAAGCTCCAAAACTTGGTTTAAAAGCTCAAAACCTTCAATGCAAGCTTAAAACTCAAGAAAAAAGGTAGAGATTTGGAAGAAAAACACAAGAGTTGCAAAAAGGGAAGGTCGGAAGCTTGCTGTGGCCGAAAATGGGAGAAAGCTCGCCCATTTCGGCTAAGTGCCCCATTTATAGGTGGCTGGCCAGGCCACGTTCGGGGGCCGAATGTGCCTCCGCATCCATGCAATGTTCGGCGGCCGAACTTGACTTTCGGCGGCCGAACCTGAACTTCCCTAACTCATGCTTTCGGGGGCCTAACGTGCCTCCAAAACGCATGCATGTTCGGCGGCCGAACTTGACTTTCGACGGCCGAACCTGGGTTTTCCTCCAAAGACTTTTCATGCAAAAACTCATTTAATTTCATACTTAAAACCATTAAAACATGAAAACATTTTTATAAAACATGATTCTACCCTTCTAGAGGTCTCCAACATCCGAGATTCCACCGGACGGTAGGAATTCCGATACCGGAGTCTAGCCGGGTATTACAACCTAATTAGAAACTATTAAATTATGACTGTACTAGATAGAAGACAAGAGAAGTCTTCAAGAAATAGTGAGGTTAAAAGTAGAACCTCCAGAGTATTTGCAATAGCCAATGGAGAATGAAGAGCCTCTTATTGTGACTGTTCAATTTAAAGTGATACTTAAGAAAAAAACACTAAAAAAAAGTTGAGTTTGCCCCTAGAAAAGTATGTGTGTGAAAATTTTGGTTCAGATCATTAGCTAAGTTTTCCGGCAAAGGTAGTATTTGAAGACAAATTTAGATGACATGAACAACATGGTTTCAAAGTCTACACTAAGAAAGAAACTGAAAATAAAGTTGTTTTGCATAAGATAAGGTATTTAAAATGTTTTTATAAAGTAATCATTAATGATATGAATGAAAGGGAATTATATGAAGTAAAAAATGACTTGGAATATTTAAAGACACTAATAAAGCTTTAATGAGACGTTTAGATGAAATTATGATTGAGCGACATGAAGTGAAGTGAAGACAAAAATGGAAGAAAGAGAATAAGAGGAATCTAGTAGTATTGAAGAGGTGTTGCCAATTTAAGCTAAAAGAAGAATAGCATTTGCAGTCAGATATATTCCTCTATATTTCGGTCACTCTGATGAAGCCTCTTAGATTTGAATATTTTCAAATGTTGAGATTATGTCTTGAGATCAAGTAGAAATTCAAAATTAAGGAGTATTAAATAATAATCTATAATTTCTAGGTGCATATATGTGGTTAAGTTTGTGGATAAGTTCATTGTATGTATATGTTCATATTTAGCTATTATGGTAAATCGAGATTATTGATAAAGGCCATACTCCATTCGAAGATGAAGCATCATTGACTCAAAATAAGAAGGATACTTTAGCAGAAACAAGAAAGAAGGATCAACAAGCCCTTGCTCTTATTTATCAAAGTTTAGATGAGTCTATGTTCATGAAGGTGGCTGATGTTATCAATGCAAAGCAAGCTTGGAAGATTTTGAAGAATTCCCTTTAAGGGGTTGACAAAGTGAGAAAGGTGCAACTCCAGTCTTTACGAGGTGAATTTAAAACTTTTCTGAATGGCTATATTGAAGAGTAGTTTTTAATAAAGAGTGCTCTTATTACTTATAATATATGTGTGCTTTCATATTTCCTCTCTCTTCCTAGTATTTTCTTGGTTAATATCCCTCTCCTCTCCAACTAAGTGGTATTAGAGTATCTTTGAATATCTCCACTTACATTTTTCTTTACCTTGAAGATCCATTTGACCCTAATATCTTCATGACCCTTGGGAATAGTTGATAATTCTTAAGTATTGTTTTTCTCAATTGCTTTGGTCTCTCACTCTCTCAACTGGTCTATTTTATCTAGAGATTTCACAACACTTGCTAAACGGATCATCCTTTTTTAAATATGGAGATGCAACACATGCAAATAACCAAATAATCTTCTTGATACTAAGCAACTTACCTTTGAAATTCTTTTAATAATCTTCTCTCAACTCTAACTACCCAAGATTTAACTAAGTCTGAATTCTTGGCTCTGAATATCCCACACCTTCTTGGATTGCGAACTCTAATCCCTTTAAACTTGACTCTACCAAGCTCTGATCTTGTCTCTTCTAAACCAAACTCAACTAGGCTCTAATATCACTTTGTTAGGAAAATGTTATGGCCTCTGTTACTAATTTGTTGGAAATACTCTAATATCACTTTATTGGAGAGAAAATGGATACTAATCAAGGAAACATTAGGAAAAGACAGAATATATAAAAACATGCATATATTATAAGTCATAAGAACACTCTTCACTTAAACACAAATATTGTAGCGATACAATAGTGACCCTTGAACACTCATGACTTTTAATATTCTAGTAAGATTCGAGAAAAGACGAACGGGGGAATGAGAAAGAGGGCAAAGAGAACGCAAAAGAGAAGTCCCTTTGTCTCCAGTATGAACAGAACAGTAGGAATAAGATAGAAACAGTTGGAGTGGATTGCGCTTTTAAAAGGGGGGACTCATGTCATGCTTGGCTCGTTGAGAAAATACTCTTGATATTCTAAGATATTAACCATATTTATGAAACCACATTAATAGTTATGAGTACTAACACACAAAGAACTTAACTATACACTATGTTTAGATTTATGTATCTAGAAATTATAAATTATTTATTATTTAGTACTCTCTCTTAATTTAGAATTTATTTTTCATATTAAGACACAATCTCAACCTTTGAAAATCTTCAATTTGATAGGCTTCATCAAAATGACTGCAACATATAAGAAAACCTCTTATTGCAAATATTAGTCTTCTTTTGGCATGAATTGGAAACATCTTTTCATTATTTCCTGCAGGCAACTTAATTAATGATATGGATCAAATTTCTCACATACATACTTTACTAGGGAAAAACTCAACTTTTATAGTAATCATTGAGTCATTGCTTCAAATTGAATAGTGACAACAACAAACTCTTCATTCTTCATTGGCTACTGCAAATATTTTGAAGATTCTGCTTTTGACTTCACTATTCTTGAAAACTTCACTTATCTTCATTTCTAGTCGAAGAAAGTAAAGCTTACTAAATTTTATTGGCTTTATTTTAAGTGCTTACTAAACTTTATTGGCTTTATTTGAAGTCCTATTATTGGTCGGATTAAAAAATGCTTAGTTATAAATTAATGAGTAATTATTTATTACACTAGATTCACTATGGATTTAATATACAATCATGTATATCCCTTCATATGAAAATTAAATAAAATTCATATGTGTACGCTGAATTTACAGTAAATCAAATTTAGGTAAATTTATTTTTTTTTCATAACTTAATATCAAAATACATACATAATTTCTTTTCTACGAAATAGTTACTAATTTCTAGTTTAAATTAATAAATAATATTACTTACGTTTATTTGACTATGTTTTTCCAATTAGCAAGATATTTACACTTAAAAAAAATTATAATTAAAAAATCTCCATATAATGTATATATTTTTAAAATTAATAAAAAATAAAATAAATGACTAACTTATTATTATTATTTAATAAATTATTTTTCTCTTATTCCATCACATAGATTTCTCGATATTTGATCTTAGAAAAGAAATCTGTAAAAATAGAAAAAAATAGTCAATAATATTTTTGATAAAACCCTCCAACGATCAAGTTAAATTTGTGAATTATAATAAAATTTTAGCGATCAATAAGAGATGCAAAAAAAATAATTGAGAAAAAAAGAAAGTTGAGAAGAAGAAAAAGAAAAGAAAAAACCTTATTGTGTGTGGATAAGTCCCTTAAAAGGGAGAGAGAAGCTCAAATACACCTATCTTAAAAAGAAAGCTCTCATTTGCCTTGTCAGTTATTGTTTATAGAGAAATTTAACAGTATTTTTTAAATAAAATAATATTATATTTTTTTTATGTATTATCATTATTATTATTATTTTCTAGGTCTCGATTCTCAAAGTGAAAATAGGAATAACAAAATCTCATCTGATTGCCATTATTTTTGGTCCATTTGGAAAGTTGCCTCCGTCGAAAACTCAAATTTGAGATTTTACAGACTTCACAGACCAAATATCATTGAGTTGAGCTAACCCAATGGTACTGGAAACGATGCTCGTACCAATGGTTAATCCACTGCCGTTCTTAGTCAAATAAGTTCATATTCTCTTTGTCAAACTAAACTATTTTTCAGTTTGATGGTTCAGCATTGCTCTTGACTACAAGGAAGGAAAGATTCACAGGAGAACAACAAGGATTGTAAGTAAAAGCCCCTATTTTCAAAACATAACTAGAACTTAATAATGGTAATTTGAAGATACAATAGAACTTAGACAACAATTTGTTTTGAAGCAAGTAAAGCTACTCATTAAGCTGAAAAAAAAAAAAACAAAGGCCATCAGCTGCAGTTAGAAGTCAGAAAATGGCTTCAATTTGCAGCATATTACCTTAGAATTGAACCTTGTCAGAAAGTTGAGCCATTAAAGCCAAAGAAGGAGCGCTGGATAACAAAATTTTTTTTAAAAAAAAGATGAAGAATCAATATCAGTGAAGTAAAATTAAATAAATAACTAGTGCATTTAAAAAGCTAAAGAATTTTCTCTTCATTGCACAGAAAGACAAGACAGGAATAAATAGGGCCACAGAAACTGGAAAAAAGGTTACATGATGCTTAAAATACAGAACTGAAAATAGGAACTGGTAAAGTTTAATTTCACCATTGGTAAATAAATCTTATTATTTATTATCACTAACCTACAATTTGTATCAGCAACCCAACTTTACTTTGTTTCAATTAGGTCAACATTGCTAGGTGTTGATAGGGTTTTCAACATATTTTTTACATGGCAGCAAAATAAAACTTTTCTAATCTCCTTCTACTCATAAAAAAATGTGGCTATAGGACTTGATTTTCCCGTATAAAAAAATGACAATAGCAGCATTATTGAAACCAAAGTTGAGTTATTTATTTAATGCAAAAGAAGGTCAGGGACTGTACTAGGGTACACTGATAACTTCATAAACCTATGTTGCTCTACGGGTGGTAAAAGAAACGATTATCAAAGGTTGCTCTAGCATTTGGCTGAAGACTTTCTACTCCTCATTGTATAATTATCAAATACAAAATCTCAGTTAAGACCATTCATTCGTCATGTAAATGTGCACAAATTCACATATTCATTCATTCATCATGTAGATTTCATGCATACAAGGAGCTTCCATAAAGAAGCTTACAAAAGTAAAGTGGTTTGCACAGAAGCATGCAACTAACACCATAGAAATTTTCACAAAAATTTCCAAGCTGCAAAGGAATAGAATGATTTCATTGTACAAAACTAAAATGTCAAAAGCATGATAGTTAATGTGAATCAGATGAATGCAGTGAAATTAATTATTTAATTGTCATAAATAAACAAAAAATTAATATATATTCACAGCAGATGCACTGTGTTAGAGACTTTCTGTTTCCTTTTTTCCACTTTTTCTCAAATCACAAGAAATAGGCCCTTGATAATTGAACACTTGTAACAGAGAAATTTTCTGATAATTCCTACTTCAAAGAAATTAAGGAAATTTAGGTTGCAGTTTCTATAAGTCACTTCTTTCAGACCATGCTAACATTGTAATTTATAGCAAAGTTAATCAAGTTTGTTGATTTGTAATGGTTCGGTCACTTTAACTTTGACCTTTTTTCTTTTCCGATGACAAAATATTCATGTGGATGTCCTGGTTCAAGTCGATATGAAGCTACAAGCTCTAGAAAAGAGACAGAGCAATTCAATTATAGCATGTTTGCAACAACAAACCTTGCAACCACAGTATGCTTTTACTTCCAAGTATGTATTTCTTACAGAGAATAAAAAAAAATCATTAGACCCGAACTTAGCAATAACAAAGAAGTAATTATGTACCTGAACATCATAAAATTTTATGTAGAAGCGAGAGCTATCTATAGAGAGCTTTGTTTGAAGGATTTCTGCAATAGTTGAACTCAATTTTCCATTAACACTAGGCCCAAGGCCCCCAATTGAGATCAACTCTCCATATGCAGCTGGTTCTTCAGTGCCGGCAAATGCAATAGGCACTCCACCATTCAGCACAATCATTACATACTGAAGAATAAGGAGGGGAAAATCAATATACAACTATATGTGTATTAATATTTACAAGAACTTTTCCATACAAATTCCTAATATATCCTATATTACCATTTTTTTTTCTATTTAACAAACACATCTTGTCCAAGGCATCTAGGCCTTTTGATGATACGTCGCATGGAGAAACAAAGTAATTTCAATACTTAGTACCTTTCTTATTCATCTAATTTTCTACTTCTGCATGAGAATGTGAATGAGGATTTTTCCATAGGATGGAGTGCCTTAATACTCCCAGGTGAAATTCTTGAATTTACTAATAGCCTCGAAGCACCCAAAGGAAAACAAGATAAATTTAATAGTTAATGACATAAGAGCTTGAAATTCTGTGGGCAAAACAGCCATTGAAAATAGATAACTTCCAAGCCTCGAGCCCAGATATGTAGACATGGCACAGGAAACCCCCAAAAAATACCAGGTTAAATCCAACAAAGCTAGTTTTTGCTTTCGTTAGCAATCAAAGAACACTGAAAATGCGGAAATTATAAGAACCATGGTAACCAAGATTCATTGAGTTATTTCATCGAACACTAAAAAGTCATAGACGAAAATAACAAAAAGAAACAAACCCATCAAAAGAATCAAGAGAACAAAAGAAAGCAAGCAAAGAAAGGAGAAAAAAGAGAAGGGGACCGAACGGATTCAGGCTTGCCAATAATTCTAGAAACAGCTTTGGTGGCATCTTTGAGAATATCAGAGGTGGTGACTGCATCCACTGGTAGGTTAGTGAAGAGATTCAAGGTAGGCATTTTTCTATTTCAATGAGGTTTTGGGTGAGTTGGAAGCTTCTCTACTCTAAACGGGTGGTTTTAATTTTTCACTTTGGAGATAACGGCTCCTAGCTACCTTCTCCTCTGTTTGTTTCTGTCCTTTTATCTTCTCAAATTATTTTTTTTCAACCAAAAAATAGGAAAAAAAAATTTAAAAAATAACAAAAACATGTGACTTTAGCATTTTTCAATTAATTTTTTTTAAAAAAAATCTCATAGTTATACTGCATTTGTAAACAAAGGCATTTTGCCTTTACGTCCTTAGTATTTGTTGATACACTATAAATTAGGAGAGATTTACTATTTAGCTTGTATGTATGGTAATTATTTATATGTTAATTTCTATATTTTTTAAAATTTATTAAAATATTTTTATATTTTTTTATAATAACTAAATAGTTATCTCTTCCAATTTTAACTATTTTTTTTCATTAAAATTGTAGTTATTGTTAGGGGTGAGCACTATTTGGTTCAAACTGAAAAAATCGATCGAACTGAATTAATTTTAAAATTTGATTTAATTTTTTATTCAATTCAGTTCGGTTCGATTTTTAATTTCAGAAATTTCGATTATTTTAATTCGGTTCGATTTTGATTAGAAAAAAATCGAAAAAATCGAACTGAATCGATTAGTGATAATAATATGTTATTTTTAATAATATAGAGAAATTAGATTATATTAAAATTAAAATATTTTAATTAAATTTTAAAAAACTAAAAATAGAGTGTAAAAAATAAAAAGTTTATTAAAAATTAAAATTGATCAAACCGAATCGAATCGAATCAGACCGGTTCGGTTTGATTCGGTTTCTGATCAAAATCAGTTCGGTTTGATTTTCATAAATACTAAAATTTTAATTTTTGATTTATTCAGTTCGGTTCGATTTTGAATCAAACCGACCGAATGCTCAGCCCTAGTTATTGTTTAGAGAAAAATTTTAAAATCCTAAACTACCCTTATAATCACTAAGCATCCCCTCCATAAATACTACTGCATTGAATCAAATTCACCGTATTCTCCACCATCTTCTTTGCATATTAGATAAGTAGGAGAATACTAGAGTTTCTATTCTAATATAACATATTAGTAAAATTCATAACAACAATCTATACACAATATTCCATTTTAAAAGCAAATCAGAACCCATTACAGTAGCTTAGCCATGGCAAAAACTCAACATTTCACTCGTTATAGCAAAATTAAATATTATATCCAGCAGAATAAAAAATCTCTCATTTACAGCAAAACTGAAAACGCTTTTAAATTGAAACTTTAAATCAACGCACAAATCAATAATCTCAACAAATCAAATTAATTACCCTAAATTAAGAAAATCTAAAGTATATCTAAAAACCAATATTAAAATCTAAATCCCAATAAAAATCAAAGAATATAAAAACCGCTGACATTCAGAAGAGGTGAGCATCACTATTAATGATGTTGATATATGGAATTCAATATAGGTTAGACATAACACAAGTTGATGCTCACCTCAAGTGAACTTGTTCACTGCCTTAACCCATCACCATCTCCTTGGCTTCAACTTCATTTTTGGACTTCATCTTCACTTGAGTATTTATTCTCATTCTCGCTCAGATCCAATCACACTTTCCTCCAATTACGCCTTTACACTAGTTCAGTGTTCTATAATTGGACGTGGCGATTCCATCTGTGTCAAGAGATGCCTCTACTATATGTAAAAAAGCTATCTTTTGACTTAATATCCATACCAATCTCTAAGATTCTGTCTGCATTAGCGTCCTTCTCCATTGCCGTCGAAGGGGTGACACTGACAATTCAAGTGGCTTATGAAGAAGCGCAACCGGAGAAGAGAAAAAAGAAGAAGGAGAAGGCAATGAAAGAGTGAGAAATAGGGAGAGAAGGGTTAAAAAAAAATTCATCTTAGTTGTGTGAGATTTAAAAAAAAAAAAAAGAAAAAAAGGAGAGATATCAAAGTTCATTACTTTATTTTAAAATTTTCAAGTTGAATTCAATGATTCCATGAAAATTTTAGAGAAAGTCATCTAGAATGCAAGAGCCACCGATTGTGATATCATTCAATCTAATCAAGGGCGATAAATTAAATTTGAGTTGAGTTTGGAAGATTGTTTTTTTGAAGAAATTCAAGAAGTTGAGATTCCAATTGCCTTTGAAATTCTTGCATAAGATAATATGTGTAGAGATGATTCCGTGTATTTTGATCCTTTTCTTACCATTATGGTTGTTGATTCGAAAATAAATCATTATAAGGAGGGAGGAATTGATGCATGCATAAAGAATGCAATAATTTTCAACAATTTGAAGTGCATTAGGGTTGTCATAGTAATAAAGTATTCAATTAGCAAAACTCCAAATCATGAAAAATCAATTTACTATCAACTAATTCAATACTTAAGAGATGAGAACTATATTGGAATAATGCGAAAACAAGCCACAAACTCTTTAACACATGTGGACGCATAATATAATTTTAGATTGTGTAATGCATGTATAGTCGAAACGCATATAAGTCAATTTTGTTATTTTAGTATTATAGTAGAATTATTTTAAATTAATTTGGCCTACTTTAGAAGCCAAATTTGTGCACCTCATTTAGAAAGAAGATTTCTCAAATACAATTTAGGAAAATGACCTTTAATGTAATTTAGATTTGACTATTTGACTAGATACCCTTCCTATATTAAAATTAAATCTTCCTACACTAGAATTAGGGTTTTGAAACTATAAAAACACTTTTAAGGTGGGAGCCACGAATGAAGAAGATGTTATGAATAATATTGTAATTTTCTTAATACAAAGACGAGACTTCTTTGTATGTCTCCATGTTTAGCAAACTTATCAAGGTTTTCCTTGTGGTGTTTTTAACTAATTTATCACTCCATAATCTTTGTTTCTAATGATATTAGTTGATTAAGGGTGTAGTAAAGTAACCTCTAGAAATTATCTATGTCTCGTTCATTGTCAAGTATGTATTTAGAATTCTTGATCGCAAGTTAATTCTAGATTCCACATCACTAATGTATTTTCAATTTTTCAAGCCTTCTTTAAGTTACCATTGGACCTAGTGCCTACCACATAACTAATAATATAGAGAAAAAAACAATCACAATTTCCTAAACTTCATTTAAGCCTGTGTCTCCCCTTCTCCTCCTCCCCCTTCTCATTCTTCTCCTTCATCTTTTCTTTCTTTTCTTTTCTTTTTCTCGTTCTTTCTCTCTCTCTACTATGTTGCTAGTACCTCCCTCATTTCTTCTTCTCTTTCACATGACCAACTTCGTAGAATGCATCAGATATGTATTATATATCGTATCATATGTCGTGTCAATACTAATATGGTTTAGCTTTTTAGCAAGTCCAAGTATCATTGATAAGAAGTAAGGACATGCACGGCCTAGGGATATGCCCAATCTTTTCCAGAGGCATTCAAAATTCTCCTTATCTTCTACTCGATATTTCCACTAGCCCCTCTTTTGTGGATGGTATAAGATACTACATCTACATGATGGGTGACACCATATTTGGTTTGTAGGATATCCAAGCATATATAAATAAAGTGCTTACCCAGTTGTGGTAATGGCTCTAGGGTTACAAAACCAAGTGATTGTGAATTTTCTTCAAGAAAAAAAAAAAAACTTGGCATCATTGTTTGGAAGTACCCTCAACCCATTCGGAACATAGTCCACTGCTACCAAATTGTATCAGTTTGCGTAAGATAATAGGAATGGTCCCATGAAATCTAACTTCTTACATCGAAGAGCTCTAACTCTAAGATATTATTCAAAGGCATCAAATCTGTTAGATATGCTATCGATTAGTTGACAAAATCACAAGTAGAAATAAAGGTAAATTCATTCATTAGGTGCCGAAATTCTCTTTTTTGGCTCAGAAACCTAGGCCTGGACAAAAAATTAGTGAGCCAATCTCCCCATTACAAGCATCTTATTTTTCATTTCTAGAGCAAGCAACCCTAGAGAAGATACCAAATTTAACACCAACCACCATCTCCTGCAAAAGGGAAGAGAGTGAAATATTGGAGAGAAGTAGCAGAAGTAGATGTTTGCTTCTGTTGATAAGAGTTTTTCCTCTTCTCAAATTTGATTTTTACCAGTATTTTTGTTGTGCTTTGCAATGGAGTTGAGTTTAGGATTTAGCTTTTTTCTTCGTGTTTTTAAATTTGTATAACATAAGCACTAAAAAAATTTAAGTATTAAAAAAATTAAAAACAAAGATAATCGTTAAAATTTATGAATACAATACAACACATTTTGCTTTCTCTGCCTAATAAGCCTTTCTTTTTCCTCCAACTCACTCCACTAAATACAAATCTGCAAAAATATTTCACAAGCTGCAACAGGAGTCCACAACAAGTACACTTCAGAAACTAATCCGATTATTAGAAATTTTGACGTAAATTCAATACACATGAATTAAAATACATTAAAATATATTAAATCCTAATATTAAATCACCTAATTAGAAGTTAATATTTGATTTGATTCAATTTTAAAAATTTAATTTACATATTTTAAATTGATATATCTAACCTCTCTATACTATTAAAAATAACATATTATTATTACTAATTGATTCAATTCACTTTTTCTTTTTTTTTTTTTTATCAAAATCAAATCAAATAGAAATAATTAAAATTTTTAAAATTAAAAATCAAACCGAACCGAAATGAATAAAAAATCGAATCAAATTTTCAAAGATCGAAAATAAAATTAATTTACCAGGATTCAAGTTAAGACAATACTAAACAATTCAATTAACAATGTGATTAACCGAGCTACTATTAGGGATGGCAACGGGTAGGGTACCCGCGAAATTCAGGGTACCCAAATCCGAACCCGATTATATTTACAAAATCCGAACCCGTCCCAAATCCGTTTAATATTTTATTTTTACTATCCGAACCCATCCCGAACCTGTTTAGCAATACCCGCACAATACCCGAACCCGATTTTTTTAATTCAATTCGATGAGAAAAACTGCCAAATAAACTACACCTAACAGTTGCACAACCCAGCAAACCCAGCAGTGTGTTCAATAACAAGAACCAGCAACTCAGCAACCCAGCAAATAATGATTTATAATCATATAATCAGATTAATTCCATAAATTCTAAAAATCAACAGTATTACATTAATCAAATAGTAAATAATTAGATTTTTTAACAGTATCCAAATAATTAGATAAATAGTTCCTAAATTCTAAAAATCTTTAATAGCAACTAAAAATTTTTCAAGAACATACACACAAAAGATCTTGATTATCAAAAAATTTGATTGTAAACCTGAAGAGAATTCCAGGAGATGTCGCCGACGCCGATTGAGGAGGGGAAGGGTTGTCTCTAGCATCAGTGAAGTGGAGGAGAGAAGCGTCAATTGAAAAGAGTAGATGTCACCGACTGGAGAGAGAGAAGGAGATATCGCCGATGCCGACCGGGGAGAGGGAAGAGTTGTCTCCAACTGGGAAGTCGGAGATGTCGCCGCTGGAGAGAGAAGGAGATATCGCTGACTGGGGAGATCGCTGACTGGGGAGAGAAAGGAGACGTCGCCGGTGCCGACTGGGCTGCCGGCAGTGAAGTGGGGGAGAGGCGTGACTGAGAACTATGGGAAGGGAAGCGAGGGAGAGAGGCACCGACGAAGAGAGGAAAGCAGAGTAAAATGAAAAAAAGAATTAGGGATTAGGGTTACTTCACTTAGTTTTATTAATATAGCTAATCGGGTTCGAGTAACAGGTATCCGAGCACCTATTCCCGAACCCTACCCGAATCCAAGACGGGTAGCATTTTTCAAATCCGAACCCGCCCAAATCCGTTTTATAAAAACCCAAATCCGTCCTAATAGGGTTTGGGCGGATCGGGTACCCGCAAAAACCCGCCCGACTGACATCCCTAGCTACTATGACAAAATGATATGCTCCTACTTTGTTGGGAACAATTCAACCAGAAAAAGAAAGTCCCAACAGGAAACATCAGTTCGAGCCGACCTACCTGTTTCTAGACAAATATGCAAAGACGGACAAGCTGATAAATGAAAAATAGTTGACAGACTAACCCTCCATGTACATGATCCTAAATGAAAAAAACAATCTTAGCTAGATCAAATCTATATGTAGATGTCTATTAAATCAGCATCAATAAATGAACTTCAGTGAAGCATTGATCGAAACATATCGGTGATTTTACATGATTCTATGAAACACTAGATGTAAATAGGTACAATCATAAATTATGATGATAAGACGTCAAGGAACTTATCTTACGTTACCAAGACAGGAACAAACAAGGCCCCCAAACTATCGATTACTACAAAAATGGTTTAGACCCAAATGATGATATTAACTATTAATTTTTTGGTTGGTTGACACGGAAATTCTCCTCAGGCTGTCTTTGCCATAAATAATTTGCAGCCTCTATCCACCGTGGATGGACCAAAAACTTATTGTTCTTCAGAGCCCAACGAGACTTCTCGGTCCCGGCTTCTTGGGAGACCACATGTGTAACTGATGGGTCGAGTTCTCTGAAGCACGTGGCTCCCAATTGCTCAGCCGTCTTCCAGAGGTGGTGATTATCAGCCTGAAATTGGGTAGGAAAAACTCTGCTAAAGACAATTTTACATCCCTTCAGCACATCCTTGCGAACTGTTTTCAAAACCTGCAAAACAAGATAGAAAATCTGATTAATAATCTTAAAAATACACAAAAAACGCAGACAAAGAAGGGTTTTTTTTTTTTTAATTAGGAGAGAATAATTTCATTAGATTGTAAAACAAACTGCAGATTCAAAAGTCAAAAGCAGGAAACTGTCTGATTCAGAACATGAAATCTAGTGCAAGGTACGGAGGCCAGATGTCAACAATCAATCTAGGAAATAAAAGACATGGGAATAGAAAGAATTCAGGAGAACATAACTTGGCAAGAGGGCCAATAAATAAAATGTTAGTCCTTCAGAAGACTGTGTGTGCGTGTCCGACCCTTGAGACGAGTTTCTGAATCAAACCATTGACATTAATGATCTCCTAGTTCAGGTCATCAGTAAACTCTCTATTGATGAGCCAATTTCAAATTATATACAACTCAGTCAGTCCCAGACTGATAGGAGTTGGCTACAAGAATCATATTTCGACATTCAGCTAAATTTGAAACTAATTAATTCCAACATCAATATCCAAAAATTGTAAATCTTTTGGTACTAATACCCTCATGTCATTTTATTTCCCCTCGTTTCCCTTCTCATTCTCTTCAACCACTAATTTATTGTAGTTCCAATATTAGAGTATTTGATGCTCTATGTTAAACATGATCAAACTATTTAATTGAACCTCTCATTTTATCCTGAATATGTGCTGTATGCATTCTCTGGCAGAAGTCATTTCTAACATTATCCATTATTAATTATAATAGCAGACATTCATCTTAATATCCACAATTTTACCCCATTCGTCTTGTGCATATGTTATGCGTTAGATGTCCAACATTTACTCTTAGACAACACAGATAGCTGACTACAGTTCTATAGACATTATTGTTAGAACTATATTTTAATTATTAAATAGAACTTCATTAAATATATTAGTTATAAAATATTAAAAATTGATTTAAAATTATATTTCACATAATTTAGTTCTAAGACTCCATTTACAAAAATAACTTGCATATAGAAAATATTTTCTAGGAAAAATGTTTTCTATGGTAAATGCTTTCCAACAAAATAACTTGTTTTCCATTAAAAAATAAAAGATATTTATAAATTTATATAATAATAGTATTAATAAGATTCTCAAAGGAGAAAGTTATATTCCCTTAAAAGTGATCTAAGTTTACCTTTGACCAAAAAAATATTTTTTATCAACCAATTTTTTTGAATGCAACAAACATTAGAAAACTTCCGTGAAACAAATAGAAACTAAAAATATTAAAATAATAAAACAATATTTCTTTAATATGCTTTTTCTAAACTTTTTTTTACACCTAATCATAATGCAAATCAAGCACTTTTCTTAGACTATGATAATAACCAAGCAAATTTCAGAAAAAAAATAATTTAGTAGGTGAGTGCAGTCAGAATTAGATTAAAATAAATTGTTATTTTTAAATTATTGATAAAAATAAAAAAATATATATAATAATAAAAAAAAATAATTTTTCAATATAATTAATAATAAAAATTTATAAAACTATATCCTCTATAATATGAAAAAGTCTTATAAATTGTAATTTTAGGGAAATGACCAAAAAAATCTAGAACTTTTAAAAAAAATACAATTCCACCCTTATCCTTAAAATTGCAAATTAAACCCTAAAATTTTAAGAAATTACCAATTCTATCCTGAACTCTGTTGGCGTGGCAAACTAATGTGACGATGACATAGCAATTCCATTAGTCTTTAACAACATAGGTAACAGTAACCTAAGGTACATTTAGAAAAAAAAAAGTTCATAGTTTAATTGTTAATAAATTTAGCATAAAGTAAAATTGCAAAAATTTGAAAAGGACAAGATTTCTTTTGGTGATTAACTCTTTCAAGTCAAAGTAAAATTAATTATTTGATGTAGCAATAAAATTAGAAAGCTTATAATACTTTTTTAAGATTTTTATTAAGATTTTTATTATGATTTTTAAGGTTTTATGATTTTACAACTTTTAAAAAAAGAAATTAACTTTGATTTCTTTGCCTAAAAGAGAATTTTACTTGAGAGCATTGTTGCACATGTACATGCATAAGCACACATCACATGCCTGTTCTCAAACTGGGGAGACATGCAGGATAATAAAAGGTAGACATTGAAAGAAACCACTTTCACTAGTTCTTCTTACCTCTCTCACATCTCTGCCATCAAGATTGTCCACCAGCTCCTGTAAGAAGGTATACAGTATATCAGAATCAGGCACCAAAAATAGGGTGTTCTAATAAAAATATTGGAAGAATGGCCATACATCAAAGAACATATGGTGAATTTTCCTCAACACTTTAAGAACAGATGCGAGTGCTCCATCAGAGTCACTCTCATCACTCTTTAGCTCCGAAAGAGATTTACAATTGAAGCCAAATTGGTGACAACTTGAAGCAAAAAAATGGTATCTTTCCATCAATATCAAATTGTCTTTGTGCTTTGACCATGCCTAAATTAAATAAAACAAGCTTATAAGAAAGAGAATAATCATTTACCAACTCAAGAATACCTGCAAAAAATATTGCAATACATAGAAATGAAAGCTAGAAGCATCTTTCTTCAAGTATGAAGTGGTGCACCAAATAGTTGGCTTATTATACAAGCATGAAGAAAACAATAGGTAATTTGAACTCCAAAGGCAAACAACTACACTTGAGATCTAATTTCCCTGTCAGCTTCATTTATTAAGAGTGAAAGTTATGTTGTAAAGTATACGTTGGCATACTACATGGCCAACTTAAGATAGCTTTACATCCCATGGTATTAGTCTCCTACAAGAGAGATTGATGTTAGATAACTTCCACAAACCTTTTAGGGTATGTTTGGAAGTCAAAAAAAAAAAAGCGCAACAATTCATTTTTATTTGATTAGTTTTCATCTGTGGAAATATATAATACTATATTTAGATTCTTTCAAGTTAACAACTAATACCAAAAGATATAAAATATAAGGGAAAAGTAGTATGATTTTGCAAAAATTCTAATCATTTAGCATTAATAGTATTGAAAACACCAGAACATCTCTAACTAAAAAAAAAAAAAAAATCTTAGTAAATAAGGATAAAATAAGAAAGCAAATAAAATTAGTTTACTCCAATTGTTCCAGACGGTTTTAGAAAAAGTATACGTAAAAAAAAAGTCTTTTGACAACTCATACAATTACCATTATCATGCTTGCAGCTTAATGACCACCTTCAAATGAGAAGTCTTAACTTACTGTAAACAGCTAGTATTCAATTCAAAATCAAGTAATGAATTTAAAAGATGGATATAGACAAAGTAACCACAAAATCATCCTCCATTATCTTACAAGTCAAACACCTATTCTATACAAATGCTTTGTTATGATAAACACCTATATATTACATCAATATGACAAAGAATATTTACTAGAGCAGAAGACTTGGGAAACAATAGTAGTATCCCTCCATCCTTATGAAGACAAATTAAGGCCAAAGCAACCAAGTCATACTAAAAGTTTATACAAATGGACAAGTTGTCTTGATTTGCTCACAGCTAAAATAACTTAACCACATGCAACAACCAATTTATTTTTCAGAAAGACCTTCAGTCTTCATAAATAACTAGAAATATACGGGAAAGGTAATGCAACAAGAAGGGAAGACATTTCACACAAATCTCTAATTTGAAGCATTCCAATGCATTCAACATTTGAGCAACATAATGAGTTTCAAGGTGGTGCAAGGCATACAGATCTCTTATATTTTGCATCTGAAAATATACAAATAAAAAAAAATATCAAACTGAATGATGAATAAAATATTGTTAAAAATTAGAAGAAATGACAAAATCAATTTATCCTTTTTACAACCCTTCTGCTGCCAATTCTAGTTGTTTCATATCAAGGGGCCCATTACTAATCATCCTCTGTGCATGCAAATATGCACATTTCACCTTCTGCTGTCAGTTCTAGTTGTTTTCGTATCTAGGTGTCCATAATTAAATCATCTTCTGTTCATGCAAATATACACATTCATACACAAGGAAATTAGTGAAACATTAGAACGAAAAGCATGTTCACTTCTTGTTAGAATGCAAGATGCTAAATTTACCTGCAATTATGTTATTGATTGACTGTAATTGATCATATGACCACACCTATAAAGAACAATAGTATACTTGATGTATCTCTAAAATGTACATATACACCCTAGAGCTTGAGGGAATGATCAAGTTGTTTATACCATTTCTCTTCTCCTTATTCTGCTGCTTCTACAATTGCAATGCAAAAAGAACCCCAAAAGCATAATTGCTAAATGTGCAAGTTGGACACTGATGTGTGAGCCATCCATATGTCAGATTTTATGCAATATGCACCTTAAAAGCTTTGTAAACCTTCTTAAAAACTCTCATTGGGGGGGGGGGGGGAGGGGGGGACTTAATGATAAAGCAAAGAAAACCTATTGATATGAACTTGGTCAATATTTATTTCAATTTGGCTTGCAATTCAAATCTATTGCCATGCGTTCACATCAATGTGTTGATTGAAAATTTAGTAAATATAGCTAGTTTCTTATGCACTCACAGTTTCTGTATCATCAAGGATCAGAACAGCACTTTCTTGCCCCAACACAATATCAAGACCTTTTTGATTTCTTTGAGTTCCATCATCACGTGAAATAACTCTAGCATTGAAGTACTCTCTTCTAGGGTCAAGCAACTTGGCCATTTCCAGTGCATATGCTCTATCACCCATAGTGTATATGTACATTTCAAACATTTGACTGGCTTCCTTCAGAAATGTGCGTACAAAGGGCCTTAACTTGGTCATCATGTGCATGAAGTCCAACATGAAGAGGCTACCATTTGAAACATCTAACCATTTCACATAAATATAAAGTTCATAAAAAGCCCTAGCTGTTGAGGATAATTATAACTAAACTTTGTCAAAAATAGGATGGCCACAATGTTTGGCACAAAGAATAAAAATACATATGCCATCAACAAGATATACAATTACAATGGTAAGGGTAAATGCAAACTAGCTGAAAGTTCCTTTACACCCCACATGATGTGATGCATTTATTCATTTACATACTATCTATAGGATTTTTAGGAATCACTTGCTGTGTTTCTGTTCTAGTTTATGTTCCATTAACATCTTCCCCAGTTTATACCCTTTCTTAAGTTTTTGCTGTTGATAAATGTGAATTGGTGCATCTATGATGAAATTTGGGGGTCATTTTGAGGGTTTAGAGGCCAAAGACAGCGCTTTTAATGTTTGGGCCACAGGAATCAACTTCAACTCACATCCAAGTCATTTAGGAAGAGAAATTTTCGAGAAAGAGAAGCAGAAGAACTCACAGCCTGACCGTAAGAAATAGCTAAGCCATGAGCCTTAATGGCTACACTTTGGGGAGGTAGAATGACTCATGGCTAGGCCATAAGAAGCGTTACGGGGACTCAGGTACAGGTGTCAGAAAATGGATACATATCTATGTGTCCAACTTATAAACTTCCTAAATAGAAAATACAAAGATATGAATCCAAATCTAGACATGGATGCTCGTGTACATTATGTAAATAAAATAAAATATATAAATTATGTAAAGATAATTAGTCTAGATAAATTAATATGTTTATTAAAAATTTAATTAATATAAATTTTTTATCATGATGTAAATATAATCTAAGATTTAATATAATAATATATTTTAAATAATAGAATTAATAATATCCATATTTTATGGTGATGATGAGTTAATTATTCACTACATGTTATTAAAGTAACAAACAAAATAAAGTCTCATGGCCTATTAAAATAGAAAAGAGAAAATAAAGTCTCATTCCACATATTTTGTCCACATGTGAAGCCTAGTTGATGAGTGCATAAAGGGGCCAATAATTTTCAACAATTTGAAGTGTATTGAAGTTGTCATAGTAATAAAGTATTCAATCCGCAAAGTTCCAAATCATGGCAAATCAAATTACCATCAACTAATTCAAGGCTTACAAGATGAGAACTACATTTGGGAAGCATGAGATAATGACAAAACAAGCCACACTTATACATGTGGATGTGCAACACAATTTCAGATCGCGTAATGCATGTATGGCCGAAATGCACTTAGATCAATTTTGTTATTTTAATATTTTAGTAAACTTATTTTAAATTCATTTAGTCTACTTTAGAAGCCAAATTCGTGTAACCCATTTAGGAAGAAGATTTCTCCAAAATAATTTAGGAAAAAGATCTTTAATGTAATCTAGGTTTGACTATTTGACTAAATACCCTTCCTATATATAATTAAACATTTCTACAGTAGAATTAGGGTTTTGAGACTATAAAAACACCCTTCAGGTGGCAGCCACGAATGAAGATGTTATAAATAACATTTTGGTTTTCTTAATACAAAGATAAGTCTTCTTTGTGCTTCCATATTTAACAAACTTATCAAGGTTTTCCTTGTGTTTCTAACTAGTTTATGCCTCCATAATCTTCATTTCTAATTACATTAGTTGATTAGGGGTGTGGTAGAGTATCTCTAGAAATTATTTAAACTACGTTCGTTGTCAAGTAAGTGTTCGGAGTTTTTGATCACAAGTTGATTATGGGTTCCGCATCAATTAGTTTTAGAGCTTGGTAGTAGATAAATTCTTATTTATCTATGTTTCCTTGTATTATTACTTACTTTCAGTTTCGTTATTTTATTTTAGCGATTAAATTCATTGTTCATTTATTTTAGTTTCTATCTTGTTTGTTTTTTTTTAGAAAAAAAAAAATTCAATTTCAATTGTGAGATTTTTTTTTAAAACAAAAGAAAAAACATGAGAGAAATCAAAGTTCATTGCTTCATTCAAGAAATTTCAAGTTAAATTTAATGATTTCATGAAAATCTTGGAGAAAGCCAACTATGAAGAGAATGCAAGAGCCACCAATTATGATCTCATTCAATCTGATCAAGGGCAAAAAATTGAATTTGAGTCGAGTTTGGAAAATTGTTCTATTGAAGAAATCCAAGAAGTTGAGATTCCAATTGCCTTAGAAATTCTTGCAAAAGACAATGTGTGTGGAGATGATGTTGTATATATCAATCCTTTTCTTACCATTATGGTTGTTGATTTGATGACGAATCATCTTGAGAAGGGAGAAATTGATGTGTGCATAAGGAGGCAGTAATTTTCAACAATTTGAAGTGTATTGAAGCTGTCATAATAATAAAGTATTTAATCCGCAAAACTCCAAATCATAACAAATCAAGTTATCATCAACTAATTCAGGGCTTACGAGATGAGAACTATATTTAAAAAATATAGGATAATGAGAAAACAAGCCACACTATCTTTAACACATGTGGACACGTAACACAATTTCAAATCGCGTAATGCATGTATGGCAGAAATGCACTTAGGCCAATTTTCTCATTTTGGTACTTTAGTATTTTAGTAGACTTACTTTAAATTAATTTAGTCTATTTTAGAACTCAAATTCGTGGAGTCCATTTAGGAAGAAGATTTCTTCAAGACAATTTACGAAAATGATAGTTAATATAATCTAAGTTTGACTATTTGACTAGATACTTTTCAAATATTGGAATTAAACCTTCCTACACTAGAATTAAGGTCCCGAGGCTATAAAAACACCCTTAAAGTGGCAGCCACAAATGAAGATGTTATCAATAACATTTTGGCTTTCTTAATACAAAGATGAGTCTTCTTTAGGTGCCTCCATGTTTAGCAAATAGCTTGATAATCTTCGTTTCTAATTACATTAGTGTGTGTTCATTATAAAGTGTGTGTTCGAGGTTCTTGATTACCAGTTGATTCTGGATTCCGCATCGATTGGTATGAGAGCTTGATAGTAGATAAATTCCTATTTATTTATGTTTCCTTGTTTTATTACTTACTTTCAGTTTCATTATTTTATTTCAGCTATTGAATTCATTATTCATTTATTTTAGTTTGTATCTGGTTTGTTTAAAAAAAAAAAATTATTCCAGTTGTGTGAAATTTAAATAAGAAAAAGAAAAAAAGGAAAGATGTCAAAGTTTATTGCTTTATCGAGAAATTTCATATTGAATTCAATAATTTCATGAAAATCTTAGAGAAAGTCATCTATGAAGAGAATGCAAGAGACACCAATTGTGATCTCATTTAATCTGATCAAGGGCGAGAAATTAAATTTGAGTCGAGTTTGGGAGATTGTTCTATTGAATAAATCCAAAAAGTTGAGATTTCAATTGTCTTTGAAATTCTTGCACAAGCCAACCTCCTTTTCTTACCATTATAGTTGTTAATTAGAGAACGAATCATCTTAAAGAGGGAGGAATTGATGAGTGCATAAAGGACACAATAATTTTCAACAATTTCATGTGCACTGGAGCTGTCATAGTAATAAAGAATTCAATCCGCAAAGCTCCATATCATGACAAATCAAGTTACTATCAACTAATTCAAGACTTACAAGATGAGAACTATATTTGGAAAGTATGGAATAATGAGAAAACAAGTCACTCTCTTCAATACATGTGGACATGCAACACAATTTCAGATCATGTAATGCATGTATGGCCGAAATGTATTTAGGCCAATTTTATTATTTTGGTATTTTAGAATTTTAGTAAACTTATTTTAAATTAATTTGGTCTACTTTAGAAGCTAAATTCGTGTAGACCATTTAGGAAGAAGAATTCTCAAACAATTTAGGAAAAGAATCTTTAATGTAATCTAGATTTGACTATTTGACAAGATACCCTTCTTATATTAGAATTAAACCTTCCTATACTAGAATTAGGGTTTTAAGGCTATAAAAACACCTTTAAGATGGCAGCCACGAATGAAGAAGATATTATAAATAATATTTTAGTTTTCTTAATACAATGATGAGTCTTCTTTGTGTCTCCATGTTTAGCAAACTTATCAAGGTTTTCCTTATGGCGTTTATAACTGGTTTATCACTCCATAATCTTTGTTTCTAATGATATTGGTTGATTCGAGGTGTGGTAGAGCAACCTCTGAAAATTATCTAAGCCTCGTTTGTTGTCAAGTGTGTGTTCGAAGTTCTTGATTACAAGTTGATTCTAAGTTCTGCATCACTAGTGTATTCCCAATTTCCCAAGCCTCCTTTAAGCTAGCATTGGACCTAATGCCTACCACACGACTAATAATATGGAGGAAAAAAAACAATCCCAATTTCCTAAGCTTCATTTAAGCTTGCCTCTCCCCCCCCTCCTCCTCATTCTTCTCCATCTTTTCTTTCTTTTTTTTCTCATTCTTTCTCTCTCCTACTATGTTGCTAGTACCTCCCTCATTTCTTCTTCTCTTTTGCATGACCAACTTCGTTGAATGTATCAGATATGCATACATGTATCCTGTGTCATGTCAACACTGATGTGGCATAGCTTTTTAGCATGTCTAAGGATCAAAGATAAGTACGGACATGCACAGCTCAGGGATATGCCCAATCTTTCCTAGAGGCATTCAAAATTCTTCTTATCTCCCTACTCGATATTTCCACTAGCCCCTCTTTTGTGGATGGTATGAGGTACTACACCTACATGGTGCGCAATACCATATTTGGTTTGTAGAATATGCAAGCATCTATAAAGCGCTTACCCAGCTATGATAATGGCTCTAGGGTTGCAAAAACACGTGATTATGAATTTTATCCAAGAAAAAAAAAACGTGGCATCATTTTTTGGAACTACCCTCAACCCATTTGAAACATAGTCCACAATTACCAAATTGTATTGGTTTGAGTAGGATAATGGGAATGGTCCCATGAAATCTAACCCCCAAACATCGAAGAGCTCCAACTCTAAGATATTGTTCAAAGGCATCAAGTCTGCTGAATATGAGACCGATTATTTGACACAATCACAAGTAGAAACAAAGGTAAATTCACTCATTAGGTGCCGAAATTCTCTTTTTTTGCTTCGAAACCTAGGCCTAGACAAAAAATTAGTGAGCCAGTCTTCCCATTACAAGCATGTTATTTTTCATTTTCTACAGAAAGCAGCCCTAGAGAAGACACCAAAGTTGACACCGACCACCATCTCCAGTAAAAAGGAAGAAGATAGTGAAATGTTGGAGTGTAGCAGAAGTAGAGGTTTGCTTCTGTCAACAAGAGCTTTTCTCTCAAATTTGACTTTTACTGGTATTTTTGTTGTGCTTTGCAATGGAGTTGAGTTTAAGATTTTGCTTTTTTATTCAAGTTTTAAACTCGTGTAACTAAACTCTAATCTAGAGTGCCTTGTATAGCTTAAACCCCTTTTTATTCCTAGCATACATATTAATTTTATTTATTAATGCAAATATCTATACTTTATACTTGATGCTTTTGAGCTCTTTTATGGTTCTTGAATGGCTTGAGTTGTGACTGTTACTAGGTAGGAAATTTGTGAATCTATGGAAAGTGTTAGGTACCACATAAATATTTACCTAGTGGGAACAAAATTATTTGACATATGGTGTTTGCATCATAACTTGGACTTGATGAATGATTGGAATTTGTTATGCTATCGAGAAATACATTTTAGATTTAATTAACATTTCCACTGAAACTTAGAAGAGAACCTTGGATATATTAGATTATAAATCCTAGCATTGATAATTGCATTTGGATTGTTAAATTGTTGCAATTAATTTTAATTCAAATGAATTCAACTGCCTTAGGAAAAAAAAATTATCTACAGAAAAAGAAACTAAAAAAATGATGCAATTTTTGTAAAACACACACCATAATTCCATATTTGCACATAACAACATTTCAAAGAAAATTCCATTTCATATACAGGTTAGAAGCACAATGATACACTCCATTAAGAGAAAGGAATTGCAAGGCTTCTCAAACAAAGTGACTCAAGAAGAGGCAAAAAGATACAATGATCAAGCTTCCTCAAGTTCCACCGTATCAAAGGAATTTAGATAATTTATAAAATTGGGTAGCAAATAATACTACTTTGGAAGGCTATTGCTACTCAGAAAGGCTCATAGTAAATAACTTTCCTTTTAAGGTGGATGGAGTATGAAGTACATCACACTTTCAAAAACCTTCCCTTCATAACAGTTTTTCAATAATAAGCGAAACACAATATCTTTTTATGTAAACTAATTTTGCTTCGCCAAAGTTAAAACCCACAATACCCTGTAAATCAAATTCAGAGCACTTGGTCATAATAATCCATGAAGTACTTCTCAGAAGCATATATGCAAGTCTTTATTCTCTAGTTTTAAACTCACATCAATTTACAAAAGTTCAACTGCTGCATGGTAAATTCAAAGAAAAATATAACATCACAAAAAATACATTCCACGAAATTTGAAATCTGGAACAAGTCCTACTATCCAAAAAATTAAACAATCAAGTTAAAAGAGTGTACCTTGTAGAGAATCTATTTGACTCTTCAAATATTCCTCCTCTGAAGTCATATGCATAAGCTGAGTAGAATTAAGCAAAGTATGGTCTAAATCAAGAACTAAATAAAGCTTTTTGTGGCGTAACAAATTCTTCATATCTGTTTTACGTAACCGCATAATTTCATCATTGCCAAGCCTTAATCCCTGCATGTAAAATTGTTCATTACATTATAATTCCAACGAGGAAGTGATGGGCAAGCGAGCGACATTATGCTAAGGAAAGCAATCCAATTGGATGCAATTGCAAGAACACAAAACCCCAATATTTCTAAGTTTGCCAAGTACTTGTGTATTACGCATTTCTTTTTACACCTTACATGAGGGAAGGGTGGTTCATTAATTAGTTAAACCAACACAAAAATATGGTTCAATTTGGTTTCATTTGATTAACATCCAAATTCTAAAACTGGCTCTTTGAAGCATGTCCACCTCTCACCCTCTTACGATGCCGACACATCCAAGTGCCTCTATTAACAACATGCAACCTCCTGAAGCTCCTAGAGTTGGTGAGTCATCTCTTTTTATACATCCCTTTCCTTCTATCGACTATTTCTCTCTACAATTGCTTATTTTCTTATTGTTGGGTTTTTCTTTCACTTCTCTGCAACGAGATTTTATAGGTACTTTTATGGGTGCATGAAGACATTCTCTTGGTCCTATGAGTTTTACTTAACTATAGAAGATTCACTTATGTTATAAATTTGCAAGTTCCTTAGTTTGTTGATCCTCTTCGCTCTGAGATCTTAGACCCTCTAGTTCATCAAACTCCAAAATAACTAGGTAGGTGACTTTAAGTTTGTGGAAACAACTCTGGTAGGTGGAAATAAAAAGGCGCCTTCTTGGAACAAGATGCACACCTAAACAATCAAGGCATTAACATTAGAGGGTGATGAGCCTTGAGCCAAAGGCACACCTTTAATAACTATGAAAATTGCTTTTTCTCAATTTTCTAACACATTAATAATGCTAGCTGGATTTGTTTGTGTGAGTTTAAAAAAAAATAACATTAATGGTAAAGTCTGTATATATTTTATAATGTTTGTACCTATTAATGCTTTGTATAAAATTTGGTTAAACAAATCTATATTTTTTTCTTGAGCCTGACATCATGTAGGCACACACCTGGACTTTGCACCTACACCCCATGACCCTTTGCACCTTAATGCACTCATTTAATAATCAACAGCAAATAAAGAAATTCACTTGCTGGATGTGTTGAATTCACAAGCAATACTAAATTTCTTGGTGCTTATTCTATTTTCCACTCCATGGAATGTTTATTAAATTTATTGAATAAACTCAGTATGGGATATGAGCTTTCATGTGTCCATTCAAAGAACCAAAGAAGATGAACTTCTTGCAAACTCTATTGAAGATTGTGGCTTTGTCATTTTGTTGCAAACTTTGTTGAAGACTTGAAGGGCTATTCGATTAATGGGACTTCAAATGTAACTAAATTTTTTGAAGATTTTAAAACAAGAACAAAAATAGGCAAATTGTCAAATTCTGAAGGGATATTGGTCTTAAGCTATAAACTTCTATTCTCTTTCCATAACTTTTCAATCTTTCATGTGCAGAAACCAAAGCAATGACTGAAGAACATAAGGAAACAAATAAACAAAATTGTGTAGGGTCAACCCGACCCGAAATGATCCTTTCTGCAGTTGGATCAGGTTATATCAAAAA
Source organism: Manihot esculenta (assembly GCF_001659605.2). Lineage (NCBI taxonomy): Eukaryota > Viridiplantae > Streptophyta > Magnoliopsida > Malpighiales > Euphorbiaceae > Manihot > Manihot esculenta. The sequence goes on from NC_035166.2 coordinate 3,289,669, forward strand.
TCAACACAAGCCAATCAGGTCGAGTCAGCTGACAGCAAGTTAGACCCATGCATGTACACGAGGGGGTCATAAATCATAAATGGTCAACAAGAAAGATGAATCAACAAATTGAAGATATTTTCACAATATACCTTATGTATGTATCCAAATGTGACACCAGTTTCCAGGTTCAACTTTTGTCCACAGAGTATACACATGTCTCCAAAAGAACCTGGATGCAAGCAGGTCTCTTTACTTGACGATGCTACTAAATAACAAAAGGTGAGAAATAGTCAGCAATAACCAACTAAGAATGACTTTAAGTCAAAGTCAACCGTGGGGGTGAAAAAGAAAGATCGACATGTTTTAAGCTACTACTTGAAGAAACATGAACACTGAACCAAAATGCATATGCAGAAAAGAGTAATAAATTACCAATACATGATACTTCGTGGTACAACAATGATGTGAAAATACTCTGAAGTGTCAGGGCGAAACCACATGATATGTTTCTGAACAGGAATGTATTCATATTCTATATTCATGTTATCATGTGAGGGAAAAAAATTGCCAGTTAAAAAATTCTCAAAAATTAAAACAATAAGTGGAAGGTTGATAACTTCAATCCAAATTTTGAAGAACTCAAAATATAATCAGGATAATTCCTTACAATTACCAACTGATATTTAATACCGGCAACAAAAGTTCAAAACCAGCGACAGGATTTGACTTCATTCGATTGAAAACTTTGTCTAATTGAGGTCCAAAAAGTGCATTTTAATTTTTAACAACTCCAGCTTTTACTTTCACCAAAAGTGCACTTCAAATAGTTAGTTCAAAACAAATATTTTTTTGTCAGCTTTAACCAAATCCAGCAAATTTCATAATAAAACAAATAATGAAATGTAAAATTACTGTTCTAAGTCAACAAGTTAAAGTTGAATAATCAGGTCCAAATGTGCATTTTAGCAATGACCAACTCCAGAAGTACATAGATAGCAGGATACAAACTAATAGATCATCCAACCAAGAAAAGACCTTACCTAAGTTTTGCTCTAGGGATCCATTAGACATTGATCCTTTAGGATCTTCTATGTTCTCCCATGCCTCCACTCTAGACCTTTTTATCCTGTGTGTTATATTAGACGTTGATTCTTTAGGATCTTCTACGTTCTCCAATGTCTCCACTCTAGACCCTTTTATCCTGTGTGTTAATTCATAAAACCAAGTTTGTTATGCCTAAGATTTTATTTATAGAATAATTCAATAAACATAAAACCAATAGAATGAAATATAAGTATTTACTTGAACAATATTAAACTGAAACCAGCATAGATCCACAATTAGATCTGACATTCATCAATGATAACCAAATTGCAAAATAGATATTTTGTGAATTTTGGATTCATCCAAATCACAATTCCATGACTGTAGAATTATTAAGGCAAGGCTAGCTACACATAGCTAAAAGCAGTTTTCTTACAGAAAGTAGGTTCTCTAGACATCTTAAATAAAATAATCAGCATCATTTATGTCAAAGTAATAAGTATACATTGATGATACCAGCAAAGAAAAAGACAAATACTAAAGCTCCCATAAGCTAGTGTTAGGGACACATCTAAGTTCAAGGAGAAATAAGAAACAGAATGGAAAGGAAGAAAGTAAAGAATAGGTAGAGAAAATAGAGAGAAAAAGGGAGAGACAAAGAGATTAATGGTTAGCAATGTAAATCCATAAAATGTTTAAAATACTTCAATTAATAAATTCAAGACTCAGAACTCAACGACCCAAATCATATCAATGGTTTGGAGTTTGAACCAAGGTTGTGATTTGATTAATATTAGATCTTAATTTTCGCTAAAAATTTGACTGTTATAGTTTAGACATCCTTAAACACTCCAAATAAATGGGTAGAAATCCTAGTCAAATAAGAAATTATTCATTTCAGGAAGTTATCCTTATAGTATCCTAGTCCAAATATAATTCTATTATTTCATATGTTCTTAACAATATTCAAAGTCCATCTAATCCACTACATAAGGAGGTCATTGCCTCTATGTTCAGGTCAGGTATGATAATCTCTCTCTAGTCAACTCTATGTTTCTCTCAGTACCCATACTAACTTAAGCATTAGAGAGGTTGCCAAGCCAATCCACCAGTGTTCTCTGTCTTATTTTGCTGGTTATCCAAAGAAAAAAAAAAAGATGCAGACAGCATCAGTTAGAATCTAGCCACTTTCTTAGATAATTTATGATACAGCTCTTGGTGGCTACTTATAGAACTCTTGCCCACCTAAATAACTTTCCTAACTCCCTTAACCAACTCACCTTAGCTGCACGCACTTATTCTACTATTGTCCATATACAAAAGCAACTCTTTTATCTATTATTACTCTTTAGCCCTCGATTATTTCTCTTCTTAAACCTTGTTCTCCTATATGTGACAGCTACCCCTCTCTATCAGAAAATAACTAGTAATAAGCTCTGTTTACTTTCTAACCACCAATCCCCAAAATACACATGCAAACAATATAAACCTCAAAACAGTAACGAGTCTATTTTCTGATGCACCAAAAGAAAAACAGTTAATAAGTCAAATTCAAAAGAAATAAGTTCCAAACTAGAGCATTTTTACCATGATTTTTTACTTTTAAAAATATTTTCGAAGTATAGAAGGAACCTAATTTACCTCTTGCTTTTAGAGTCAGAATCATTCTCAGCTTCTTCATTCAGTGATGAGTCTGAAGAATCAGAATCAAATTCATTCTTAGCTCCTTCTTCATTCGGTGATGAGTCTGAAGATTTAGAATCCAACTCCGCATCAAGAAAAGCTGCAAAGTCATCGCTACTAGAGGAGTGTACTGGAGAATCAGTCATCAGACTCATCTGAAATATCATGGAGGCATGAACACCTTACTTAAGCATTCATATGTTATGAAAATATGAAAGGAAAAAAGTAACAGGTTGGTTGAAGGAGAATATAGCTTCTTCCTAAATATAAAGAGACAATATAACCATTAACATGAAGGGAGAACACATTCTTCTAGGTGTGAGAAGAGAAATGTGAAATAGAGAGGAATAGGGGGTAGGATAATAGTTGTGTAGAAGCAGTCATCCAGTTAAGGAGCTACTTAACAGTAGCTGGAGTCAGTTATAGCAGTTAACTTGAGATGGCAGCTGCTATGCAAAACAGGGAGAGATTCTTGTACACATTCATTCCCGGTTTCACCAGAAATAATTTCCTACTGACTTTATCCATATAACTTCAATCTCCAGCCCCCATGCCAACAAAGTTAGATACTTAAAATTCCACAAGTAATACGAAGAAAGACTTCACCGACTTACATACTCAAACAAATATAACCAATTCAGTCTTCAAACCCATTATGCATCAATTACTTAAAAAGTAGGACAAATCCAAAATCAATTTTGCACACCTAAAAAGAAAAGGAAAAGAAATGAAGAAACAAAAAGACATCATATCAACGGAATACAATTACATACTTTCTACTTCAAACACAGAATATATCTACTAGCTTGAATCGAAAAATCACCAATATATGTGCTTATATACTACACAATTTCAAACTCTTTAACCATATACCAAACCAAAAAGAACAACATAATAACTATAAAAAATTAAAAAAAAAAACCACTAAAGCGAGAGATTGAAGTATGAAGAAAATAAAAGAGGGGAGGAGCTATGCCGCATTTAGTGTCTCATGTCTGTCCTAAGATTGATCAGCAACCAACTAGTACCAATAAGGATGTAAACGAGCAGGATACCCGCAAAATTGAGAGTACCTGAACCCGATTATATGTAAAATTCCCAAACCCGTCCCAATTCCATTTAGTATTTTAATTTTACTGCCATATCCGTTCCCAATCCGTTTAACAATACCGGCATAATATCCGAACCTGATTTTTATAATTCAATTCAATGACAAAAAACTTAAGATTTGGGTATTATAACAATGACAATATTCTGGTAACCAAACTTTCTCACTTCTATGAGGAATGGCAAATTTACAATGACAATATTTCATACAACAAAACAAAAAATTTTGATAATTACTTAAAAAATCTTTAACAGCCACTAAAATTTTTTTAACAGTAACCACGTAATCAGTTTAATAATCCATAAATTCTAAAGATCTTTAATAGCAACTAAAAATCTTTAACAACACGCCCTTAAAAGATCTTGATTATCAAAATCTGATTACAAACCTGAAGAGAGTTCCAGTCACCTATCAGTTATTCAAACCTGAAGAGAGTTCCCGTCAAAGGAGATGTCGCCGACTGGGGAGAGGGAAGGGTTGTCTCCGACTGGGCTGCCGGCAGTCTCGGCACTCATCAGTGAAGTGGTGGAGAGAGGCGTCGACTGGGAAGTGGGAGATGTCGCCGACTGGGGAGAGAGAAGGGGATGTCGCCGACACCGACTGGGGAGAGAGAAGGAGATGTCGCCGACACCGACTGGGGAGAGGGAAGGGTTGTCTCCGACTGGGCAGCCGGAAGTCTCGGCACTCGTCAGTGAAGTGGGTGAGAGAGGCGTCGACTGGGAAGTGGGGGATGTCGCCGACTGGGGAGAGAGAAGAGTTGTCGCCGACTGGGGAGAGAGAAGAGTTGTCGCCGACTGGGGAGAGAAAGGAGATGTCGCCGACGCCGACTGGGGAAAGGGAAGGGTTGTCTCCGACTGGGCTGCCGGCAGTCTCGGCACTCGTCAGTGAAGTGGGGGAGAGAGGCGTCGACTGGGATGGGAAGGGAAGCGGACGGCAGCTGAGTATCTTCTGGGCTTTACGAAGTAAAATTGAAAAAGAGTTAGGGTTGATTTTTGGGAGAGTTTTGTTAGTATAGCTGAAACGGGTATCCGGTTAATTAAATTCCACCCGTATTCGAACCCCGGATAAAAATTTTTAAATTCAAACTCGTCCAAATCTGTTTTGAGCGGATCGGGTACTCACGAGAATCCGCCTGCCCGACATCCTTAAGTACCACCGCCGAAAGAGGAAAGAAAGAGAGGCGATTTAAAATTAAGGTATTGAAAATTTAGGATAATTTTTTTTCTTTTTCAATCTCATATTCAAAACCAAAACAATGAAAAGAAAATTCCAATCTCAAATCTATATCTATAAGTACATAATAAAGGGTGCTTTGTCCTCCTTGGCTCTATCGTCTCTTTTTTTTTATTCCCCTTTTCCTGCTAGAATGAAATCTCATTAAAAGGCAATAATGGGAGATAAAAATAGTAGGAATTCAGTTAAACACAATCTGTAAAACATCAATATATAGTAAAACGTTCTTAAGTCTATATTAATATTAATACACAATAAATCATTTGTCGTTGAAGAACTTTTAATTCTTAGACATTAGAACCTTCAACTCAATGACAAGCACTTCATATAGAGATTTTAAAATGGTGTAAACAGGTGATTTTTAAGGCATGATTGCAACAATTTAGTGTTCATTAAAAGTTGAGCGACATTTTTTTTCGAGCATTGGAAGCTCCATTCATTAAATAAAGTCCGAGCAAAAGAGTTACAGATATATGGCTTTTCAGTCAGAGTCCTGGATACAAATGTATTGAAATGTTGTTAAGAGATAATCACAAGCCATGATCTAAACACTGTACAGTACATTCCCTTACCATTTTTCAACAGGCCCCTAGATATTTTGAGCATTTAATGCAGCCTACTTCATCACACCTTTAACGAGGTGCAATTATATCTCATTGGTTGCCTTTGTTCAGGTTCTATACAGCAAAACACTGTTTATACTTTCTGTTCCCAAGGAGGTTACTTCTCTAGCCAAAATTCTATCACTTCACTGTCAGTATTTCCATTTTTTTATTTTTTATTAGAGGAAATGATTAGAACAGAGAAAATGAGAACCCTCTTTCCTTCCCTAATCACGCCTCTGAGCTTATTTATATGTCAAGTTTAGTTTTCCCATTTTCATTCAGCCCTCTTTCCTCTCAGGTTCTCTCCTTTCTTTTATTTTTTAACTCAGCTTCTCCTTTACTTCATTGTAGCCCTCTTTAATGCATTCTTCCTTTTCTTTTTTCAGTTGCCTCTCCTTCATCTTTCATAGATGCCTGAAAGCTTTGCATTAACTGATACCATATTTATTCTATAGCTCATCAATTAATTTCATTCAATGCTCTCATAATTGTTTATTTATTTTGTTTGTGGTTGTATTCCTCTTTATTGACTGTATTTCTTTGTTTTGTTCTTTATTTTGCTGCTCTTTTCTGTTCACTATTGTTTTGAGGTAGTTATACTCATTGTTTGGTTTTTTTTCTTACTTTTGTTAGTCTATGTAGAGACATACAGTTTTTGGCTTGAACCGAGAGCTATTATTGTTTGACTCAATGGAAACGGTTGAATAGAGACAAAAACAAAAAAGTTTAAAGGCCTCTCATATTATATTTGGAAACTATTTGATATGTATATATATATATATATATATATATATATAGATCCTTCAATATAACAAACAATATTGAAAGACATTATGGACATCTGCTGTATTAAACAAACTCGGATAGCTAGATCTGAACTCTTTAAAAAAGTAGAAAAGGAATGGGGTGGATTCAATGGTAAATGCAGCATTAGAAAAACTTTTTTTTTGGGAACTATTGTGGATACATGTTTTAAAGAAGTTGGGAATTGAGATTAACGCTCATGTGGGTAGGCTTTGCAAGAAATTTATATCGACATACATTATTGAGGCCCTTTTTATATGCAGAAAACATGATTTTGCAATATATACAACATGTTTGTCTAAAAAAAACTCAATTGCATAAGACGTTTGGTTGAATAGTGATATTTGTCATTGGCCTGTTTATGCTGTAGAAATATCTTTAGATTGAGGTTTTTATTGATTTCTACACATATGTTTTCATTCACTTATTTTTCTCTCCCTCTTCAGACATTGATCATTAGGATTACACTTGAAAACATGGTGTATGAAGTCCTTTCTGAGTTGGGTTTACCACCCCCTTCCTACTAGTTAGAGACTACAGACGAATGGAGCTTTTATGTTAAGTGCATTTTTTGCACCATGACTCACAAGGAAGTAAAGCTATGGCTGATAGAACTGGGATGAGTATTGTGAATATGGAAGAGGCTACATATATAGCCACAATGTCAGCTTTGGATGCTTTAAAAGTTGTGTATGAACTTGAAATATATGACTATAACTATAAAGAATTGTCTGTTGTGAAAGCTATACACAGGCTCCCGCCTATGTTCAAGCCAAGTACATTGATAGCCAGGGTCAATTACAAGCCTTGCAAGCATCGTATGCTTCCTTGGCCTGCAAATTTAAGAGGTTCAAGAAAAATGTCCAAAAGCTAACCAAAACTTTGAAGATTATTAAGTCTTTTGTCAATGATTTGGTGAATGACAATCTGTTTTGAATCAAAGATCCTTCTATGGCCCTTTTTATTATTTTGCCCAGGGTTTTGGGCCTTCTAGCTTATGCCTCTATTCTCTTTTTTATCTCTTCCCTAGATTTGCTCCTACTTTATATTTTTTATTTAGTTTTTGTACAAGGACTCTATGTATTAATCTTAATTTTATAGTTGTGTTGCTTTTTATGTTTTTAATTTTAATTTTATGGTTGCATCTCTTTTCCATTATGTTGCTTCTATCACTCATACTTTTATATTCACCACCACACACAGAGTTTAAAAGAGGATGTAAATTTTAATAAGTGGGTATTAATTAGCTTTTCTTTTAAATGACAAATATCATGATAAGCACATTCATTAGAAAAACATGTTGAGAGGGTTGAGATACTGCATAAACAGTATACATGGTCACCCACAACACGATTGCGTACAATACGAACCTTTATTTTGGAAGGTTGAATGCTTAAAGAATAATTTAAAAAGTTACAGAATTAGCTTATCCTCTTTGTTGCAAGAAAGGAAGAATTAAGTTGTCATTGCTTGCAAATCTTCCTTCATATTTGGCTTATTTTATGAATCCGCAATCAGGTCCAATAAATGGAAAGTTTAAGGAGAACATTCGTCTATATAATTTGTTGTTTGCTTTTACTTCTATGGATGAAAGAATAAATCATGATATTGTTCATGGCTAATGGCCCTTACATTTTTAAATTGAGCGGCCAAGTTTATCATGCTATTGGGTCTTTATTGCTTGTTGAAGGGGAAAAGCCAAGATTTGCCTAGTTATATGTATACAATACCGAGAATGAGTTACAAAATAGATTATCATTATTTTCGGGTGATTCTCCTCTAAACCAGGACATAGTTCAAAACCTTAGAATGGCAAGGTATAGATTTTCAGAGAAAGAGTGATCTATTGCTTATTAGGTTGAAGTTAATTGGTAGATGGCCTGGGGACAGCTCACAACATGTAAAACCAACTGCTTCCGAAACTGCAGGATTAGTTGTTGGAGACTTTAGTGTGCACGATAAGAATTAGGACATCTTGGTTAGCACATGGAAAATTAAAAAGAATAAGCATATTGCACCATAACTTGATGTTTATGTAATATCCTATTTATGAATACAGGGTGGACATTGAATATGTTAGTGGCGGTTCTACAAAATCAACAAAGCGCTTATATATAACTATGAGAGAATATTATGCTTACCGATTGCAACAAAGGTCATTGGAGGCAACTACATTATTGAATGGAGGCCGATTGTTCTAACAATTTATTGTTTGATGCATTTGCATGTGTGGAAGAAGAACGCATAAATTTTATTTGATATAATCAACAACAATTCCGATCTGAAATTTACTTTGAAATTAAGGAAGCATTCCTTAGAGGAGATCATGATGGAAACAATATTAGTAAGTCTATCATTTTATCATCGATTTACACAGGAGGTCCTAGATATATGTTAGAACATTACCATGATGCGATGGCTATATGTAAATTTTATGGACACCTAGATTTATTCATTACTTTTACATCTAATCCTCCTTTGATCGAAATAAAATGCATGCTAGGTAAGATTTCTGGCCAACGTCCAAAAGATAGGCTTGATATAGTTGCTCGAGTTTTCAAGGCTAAACTTGACTATTTAGTGGCTGATATAAAAAAACACGACTTTTTTGGTCATGCTATGGCTATTTTGTATACAATTGAATTTCGAAAAAAGGGTTTATCATATGTGCATTGTTTAGTTTGGTTAGAAAAAGATAACAAGATTAAAGCACTTTCAGAGATTGACTCTATTATATCTACTGAATTATCTTGCAAAAAAAAACAAGATCCTATTGGTTTTCATATAGTTTTTAACTTTATGATGCATGGACCATGCGGCGAAATGAACCAAGACTCTCCGTGTATGTATAAAGGTTGATGTTCCAAGTTTTATCCAAAAGAAATATGCACCTGAGATAACAATTGATAAGAATGGATTTGCAATATATAGACAAAGACATGATGGATTGATTAAATATTTATTTAAATATATTAACAAAAAACTTGATAGAATAAGGGCAATTATACAGACTAATAGTGAAGGTGCTGCAGATAAATCTTATGCTCAAGTTAGAGATAAAATTAAAAATTATTTAGACTGACAATACATTTCGCCTTGCGAAGCTGCATGGAGATTATTTGAATTTCTAATTCACCATAGAGTGCCAGCTGTTGAATATTTATCTGTTCATTTACCTCATTACGAATACGATTGTTTTTAGACAAAATCAAAACTTAGAATCTATTGTTAATAGACCTAATCTTAGAAAAACTATGTTGACAGAATAGATGTATGCTAATTCTATAATGGAAGATACTAAATTATTAACTTATATCCAATTTTTATTGCAATGGTATGGAATGGAAAAAAATAAAATATAGACTAGGCGAAAACAGGGGTGTTATATAGGAAGAATGCCTTATGTCCATCCACATGCATGTGAGTTTTATGATTTGAGAATGTTATTGAATGTTGTGAAAGGGGCAACAAATTTTGTTGAAATAAAGAAAGTGAATGGCATTGTTCATCTAATATATCAGTTTGCATGTTTTGCTCGAGGTTTATTAGGCGATGATAAAGAATGGATAGATGCATTACAAGAGGCCACACTTTAGGCCACTTCGTCTCAATTGAGACATTTATTCGCGACTATAATTATTTTCTGCAAAGTTTCTCGACCAACTGAATTGCTCAAAAGCTTTTGGAGATTTTTTTATGATGATATTAAGTATAGTATACAAATTTTGTTACACGTTCCTGAAAGCATGATTTCAGATAGACATTTGAAAAATAATATCCTATTTGAATTAGAAATTTTTTTAATAAAAACTCAACTTCTTTATCAAATTATAACTTACCACTACCAGACCCTTTTTTATTTTCTGATATTAATAATAGACTTTTACTTTAAGAACTAAATTATGATACAGAAAAATTGAAAATTAATTATAATTGAATGATTGTTTCTCTTAATTTAGAACAAAACACAATCTATAATGAGATTTTGACATCGATAAATAATAATGATGGGCAGCTCTTTTTTGTGTATGGTCATGGAGGAACTGGAAAAACATACTTATATGAAACAATTCTTTCATGCCTTAGATCTGAAGGGCGTATTGTTTTAGTAGTTGCTTCTTCAAGTATTTCCTCTTTGCTCTTATCTGGTGGTCGTACAACGCACTCAAGATTTAAAATTTTTTTAAAAATAGACGAAAACTCAACATGTAATATAAAAAAAGGCACCCAATTAGCTACACTTATAAGAGAAACTTCTCTTATAATATGAGATGAAGCACCTATGAACCAGACATCGTTTTGAAACTGTTAATAAAACATTGAGAGGTATCTTAGCAAATAATTCCATTGAAAATAACAAATCATTTGGAGGAAAAACTGTATTATTTGGTGGAGATTTCTGACAAATATTACCGGTAGTTATTAATGGAACTAAATAAGATATTTTGAATGCACCAATAACTAAATCTCATCTTTGGAAATATTTTAAAATTCATCAACTTAAAATAAGCATGCGCCTTTTACAAAAAAATTTTATTGTGAATGTAAATGGTTGAATACAAAATTTAGCTGATTGGATTTTATCTATTGGAGATGGTATAGCTAAGGCTATTAGTAGGCCTCGTGTAGATGATGAAAATAATTGGATAGAAATACCAGAAAAATTGCTAATTAAAAATAATGGTGATTCTTTTACAAATATAATCTATGCAGTTTATTCGAATTTCTGCGAAAAGTATAGTGATCCTTTATATTTAAAAGAGAGAACAATCGTTATGCCAAAAAATGAAATAGCAGATGAAATTAATAAAAAAATGTTTGCCATTTAAAGAAAAAACTTATTATAGTTTTGATTCTATTTGTAAAACATCGGCTAACTCAAATGAGCTAGAAATTTTATATCCTGATGATTTTTTAAACACACTGGAATTTAATTGTTTTACTCAGCATAAATTGAATTTACAAATTAATGCTCCAATAATGTTGCTTAGAAATTTAAACCCTAGCATAGGCCTGTGTAATAGAACTAGATTAATAATTATTGATTTAGGAAATCATGTTATTGTTTGATAGAGCATAATTTAGTCCATTTTATATTAATATTATTAATAAATATTTACATGATTTCTGCTTAATTTAGTGCTTTTAATATTATTTTGCAGAAAATGATGTAAAAGGACAATTTGGAGAAAATGCCCCTAAAACTGCCTTATTTGGAATAAAAGAGAGCAAGCCTGCCAAGTTGGATTCAAAACAAGCACATGGACAGCCCATTCCCGCGCATTCCCGCACATGGACAGCCCATGGGCCAAGCACTTCACATAGACCGCACATTCTTCCACCATGGGCCCGCACTTCATCAATTCACGCAAAGGACTAGCGCACCTCTCAATTACGGGCCAAGATCGCGCATGGACCCGCCGAAGCACTCCCGCACATGGACCAGGCTCTCTTCACGTGGATCAAGACCGCACCTTCACTTGCACATGGGCCCCGCCAAAGCACTTCAACAAGCATCACGCACTCACACCACCTTCACCATTTCACGCACAATGGCCCACCTTCACAATCCTTGCACACATGGACTCCCACTTCAACTCCAGCACATGGGCCCGCTTCAACGCCCACTTTGCCGTGGACCGCACATGGCCAGCACTTCAACTCCAGCCTGTTCTTGCACATGGACCAGCACACTTTCTCAACTCACACACACGGACGGCCTGTTCCCACAAAACACGGACAGCTTGCACGACCGCACTTTAATTCTAGCGCGCATGGACCAGCACCTCAGCATCACGTGCACGTGGGAAGCAATGAAGACCTAAATCAGCCTCTCCTCCTATTTAAAGGACCTTAAGTGGCCAACAGACAAGATCATCTCTCCAATTCCTCTTTGCAATTCCACAGCCTGGCGCAAGGAAGAATTCGGTTCTTCTTTCTTTCTTTTTTTCCCTTTTATTTTTCTATTTTTAATTCAGCCAATGAGTGGCTGATTTCTTTAATCTAGTTGGATATTGATTAAAGCTTTAGTTAATTAATGGGTTGTGAGACTTGATCAAATATTGTTTAATTTTTGGGAGTTCAATATTTATGCAATTTCATACTTAATTTTTATATTATTTTGTTATTGAGATCTACGTTGATTTTTGATTGCAAAATAATTATTTGTTAGTTTGAATGATTTAAGTCCGTAATTGCTTAGATTATTCTTACATAAGAACAATTGGCATAAAAACCAAGGAAGTTGCATGATCTAGCGTTGTCTCCATACGTTTGGGTAGCTAGGATTGGATCTCTCTATTTCTTAATGCAATTGATAGTTGTTTGTTGCCTGAGGCCCAAGAACGTTCCTTAGCAACTTATTGATTAGTAATTAATTAGAGAACGTTTCCTAATTAATTTAATAATAAGGAGAGATAATGGTGGTGAGAAGCGTCTTCCATCTCCATAACTAATCTATTGGATCAACCCAAAAGAACAAAGTGTCTTGTGATCAATCCCAACAACTAAAGTGGATCCAATACTTCAACTAGAGCTTTTTCATTATTGATTACTTTTTATTTAATTATCTACTTTCCATTATTATTCTCATTATTAGTTTACTACAATCAATCTTAAACCCCCCTGTTATTTTGTTGACAGTTTTGATCCCAATTTTCAGTCTATCTCATTTAATTCCACTTTCAGTCTTTTATCTCATTTTTAATTTATTATCGTTTCAGTTTATTTTCTTGGTCATAAAAAGAGAAATAGTTGAGTTCTCAATTCTCTGTGGATTCGATCCTTTTACCACTATCTGCAGTTGTAAATTGTTGATAACCAGAAAGGTTATTTTTGACCGGTTTCGACAACCGCGAGTCATTGCTGCTATAATTATTACAGGTTCATTTGCAAGCAATAAAGTTTACATCCTAGGGATAGTTTTATCAATGACTAATAAAAAATGGCCATTTATATTGAAAAGAGACAATTTCCTATTAAAATTTGTTATTGTATGACTATTAATAAAAGTCAAGGTCATACTTTAAAACAAATTGAAATTTTTTTAAATGAAAATGTGTTTTGCCATGGTCCGTTATATGTTGCCTTATCTAGAGTTACTTCAAAAAAAAGGAATCAAGATACTGTTACCATGTGATTCCACTCATAAAAAAATAATATTTATATAAAAAATATTGTGTATAGATAAATTTTTGATGAGTTATTTCCTTCTTTTACACAATAACCAATTTTTTTTTTTTGAATCAAACATAATAACCAATATTGTTTTCTTCTGATCATAGAATAATGTCATATGCATTGTTATCTAACATCGATCAGAACAACAAAAATATTCTAATTAAAGTGAGAATTACAAGGACATGGGACTTTTATAGCCCCTATAATCCAACTGATTTGTTTAGTTTTAATTTTTTGATGATTGATGAAAAGGTATGATCTTAAAAATATTTTTCTTACTCATTATTTCATTATTTTATATAACATTTAGAAGCAGTATCAGTGCACAATTGACATAATATCATTATGTTATATAACATTTAATTTTTACAAGGTGACACAATGCAATGATTTGTCAAAAAGCAAGATGTTGATATTTTTAAATCTTTACTTGCCGAAGGCGATGTGTATTACATATCTAGTTTTGTTGTGTTGCCGTCCCAGAGTAATTATAAACTTAGCCAATATCCTTTACGCATAAAATTAATTTGGAATGCGTTCATTAAGAAATTTAACTCAGTTGAACCGATCACACCATTTGATCGATTTGCTTTTTTGGAATTTGAAAAAATTAGTAGAGTGTGGCAATGATATGTTTTTGATATGTTTAATATATTATTTAGCTTATCAATAAATAATGAACTCATGATTTAAAAAAAAATGTTAATGCTTATTTATTTCCTGTAAATAGATGTTCTTTGATAAATTACTTTTGTTGGACATATCCACACCATTCGTATGGATAGTATAATTGGTCAAAAGAGAGAAATCAAAATAAAAAATGCAAGGTATAATAATAAAATTATTTAATATTTCCTTACTGTTGTCTCATGTTTGGTTTACTTTTGCGCTTTGCTTTTTATATAGACAAGAAGAAATGAGCATTACACTGTGGGAAAAAATTTGAATTAATTTTTCAGCATCCGAAGTCTTTGAAAAGGAGCAAAGTGGGATGTCATTGCAGCATTCATTGGGATGTCGGTTAAATCTTTCAGAGTATTTCAAAAATTTTTAGTTGTATTTAAATGTCTACACACTTCTCATAAAATTAATAAATTATTCCTTTTTTTTTAGATGCTATTAATATTAATAGCACTTTAGCCACAAAAATCCAGATTAATCCTAAGATCCCAGAAGTCATTGATTTCATAAAAAGGTAATACATCAAATTACTGAGTTACTATTAACATATACATAGTTCAAATTTTTATTGAATATATTTTTTATGATTTTTCATTATAGTCTACCTAAAAATATAACAAAAATTGAACGAGCAGAAGCAATAGAAAAACCTTCAATTGATTTAGAAGTAGAGAGAAATGCGAATTTAAGAACCATTGAAGAATTACTTTCATTAGATATTCATACTGAGAATGTATATATATATATATATATATATATATATATATATATATATATATATATATATTTATTTTCTACCCTTTTAAAAAATACATTAAATATTAATTAATATATTTTAAAAACAGGATATTAAGTTCACTTGCAAGGCAACAATTAAAAATATAGATCAAACAACTAGTTGATGGTATAAAGTATGTCTCATTGTAAATGTGGCATGTTAAAGGAACCTCTAGTACCTTAGTATTTTATTTTCACTGATTATAATTTTTTTAAATTAAAAAAAAATAATTAGTAATATTTTTATATATTCATTACTTTGTAGGTATAAACTAAGCATTGTTGTTGAAGATATAACGGGAATTGCTACGTTTGTTGTATTTGGAAGGCTTGTTGCAGATCTTATTGGAATTCATGTATCTACGTTAGTTAATAGCACAAGAGACTGAGCATCAATTTCATCAATTGTGACAAAAATATATAATATTGAGAGAATATTTCAAGTTGTATTGAGCTCGCGGATGGAAAACACCTTTGAAATTGCATTTAGAGTAATCCAAATTTTTACCAATAATGATGCATCGATCAATTCTCAGTTGGCGGTTTCTCCTTCTCAATCCCAGAGTTATGTTTTTATTCAAAGCCTCCTCTCAAAAAAAAAAAAGGAAAGAACATGTTCACAAAAAGTTAAACATGTCTGATATCAAAGAGTCTGATATCAAAGACTCTGCTGCTTCTCCTTTAGTATTGATCATTGGTTCTTCTCAATCCCAATCTCTAATAGAACCTGAATTAGCGGATGATTTAACGCTTAGCTAATTAAATTCAGCAATAAAAAAAAAGAAAGATCAGAATATGTCTTCAACATTTTTCATTGATTAAATATTTCTTTATGCCGCATAATTATAAGAATTTTTTTATTGTTGCTGGAAAAAGATGAAAAAAAATATTTGTTAGATAATATTTCAAGCCATGTAACTAAAGTGAGTACTATATTATAATAGATGAAAATATACAATCACATTCAATTCTTATTTTTACCATTTCTTTGATAATATATTTGTAAATTTTTATTAAGTGCATTGCACATATTAATTTTATGTCTAAATTTTCTCTCGCTGCAATGCACGGGTAACTTCTTAGTAAACATAATAAAAGTCAGTTTCAAATTCAACGGTAAAAGGAACACTATCTAATTTTGACCAATTTTGACTTTGCAATTACAAATATACCCTTTTCTAACATTTTAGATATCCAGACACACTCCTTTATTTTTGCCTTCTTTTGTCTTTTCCAGCACCCATTGCTTTGTATCTGTGTGGGTCCATTTCCTGAGATTTTGCCTGCAACAGCTTTACATTTCTAGCCATGAATCCATATAAAAACGACGTCGCTTAGATCAAACTAATGTCGTTTTCTCTTATTTTCCCTGATTCCGCCCCTCATTCAATGAGGTTTGCAAAATTTTTGAAGATATCTACTGTAAATCAGAAGATACTATATAAGATTCATTGATTTTGGTCCTCTCTCTAAACTTTGTTCCAAATTGAATAGTAATTTAAACAGAGCAATTTTAATCCATGCTTGCACTTCTTGAATTTACAAGTAAATCAAATCTTAGAATCACAATCTACAGGATTACAATCTGTCAATGGATTTAATATTACAATATGCATTAATTCTAAAAGATATTCTGACATCATTTATTAGGATATATTGTGATCTATGAAAGATATACAGACAACTGTTGAATCCACATCAGTTTCGGATAGGGTAATGTGTCCTTATAACGGTCTTATCCTTCCCCTTGAGCTAGATTTTGGAGTGAGTTAGGCTCGATCCAAATTTAACATAGTATCATAGCCTCCCATTGATGTTGGACCTCCCTAAATATTTCACGCTCCAGTGTAATTCTGAGCGTGAGTGGTATGCTAAATCCCGCATTGGATTGGAATAGGGATAATGTGCCCCTTATAAGAGCCTTAGGTACTTCTCCCCTTGAACTAATTTTTGGGGTGAGTTAAGTTTGACCCAAATTTAACAACAGCATATTTACCTAATCTTTCATTCAAATTATTGCCTATATATAGCTATTTTGTTATTGGGCAAAAGCAAAGAGTAGTTTGAGAGTGAATCTAAGAAATTTCAATTTGCAACCAAAATAAAGAAAAGTAGTATCAGTTAATAGCTTGTCTGAACTAAAACTCAAAATTGTTTTGCACTTTAGCCTTCAACACCACTAGCTAATACATAGAATAAAGGATATGGAGGTATTATAACAGTTAGACCACAATCAAGTTTAAGAATGTGAGTTAATTATTGTGTCATTGAATTACAATTATGTTATTGCTTAATTCTGGTTTGATGGGTTTTCTTTAGAACTCAACTTTAAAATTCTGTGTTTTGAAATGAATTTTAAAACTTTCTTTGTCATATATATTATTTTAAATTAAATGCACAATATGAATTTTAACAACAACATATTTACCTAAAAACTATTATCAATTTGTATTACTGCTTGCATCCAAGTTCTTTTGGAGACATGTGTATACTCTGTGGACAAAAATTGATGACATGGAGTAACTAGTCTTGGACTATACGACAGATTTGGACCGGACCTAACTTTTACTGTCGACGTCCGATAAAGACCCACGATAGCTTTTCGGAAAGAAAATTTCGAGACGCTCGACTTTCAAAAATGTGACAAGGGCCATAGGTCTGTCACAAAGTTAAATATGGAAATTCCATCGTTTAGGGGATCAATTTTGTATTTTAATTATTTTTTTGGATATTTTAGATATTTTCATAATTTTACTTATTAGGATTTTATTTTTATTATAAATAGTCTCACTTGTCTATTAGAAACTTACTTTTTCAATTTTTGAGAAATTTCAATAAGACTTTTAGTTTTCTAACCTATTTTTTCTCTTATTTTGTCTTAGTCAAACGATATTGATTAAAATTTCTAACGGAATCTAAATAGTTCTTTTATTAAATAACTAGGAAACTAATGTCACATTTGGATACATACATAAGTTATATTGTGAAAAGATCTTCAATTTGTTGATTCATCTTTCTTGTTGACCTATTTATGATTTATGACCTCCTCGTGTACATGCAGTCTAATTTGCTGTCACCTGACCCGACCTGATTGGCTTGTGTTGGTTTTTGATATAACCTAATCCAACTGCAGAAAGGATCAGTTCGGGTCGGATTGACCCTACACAATTTTGTTTGTTTGTTCCTTTATGTTTCATTCATTGCTTTGATTTCTGCACATGAAGATTGAGAAGTTACGGAAAGAGAATAGAAATTTATAGCTTAAGACCAGTATCCCTTCAGAATTTGACAATTTGTCTATTTTTGTTCTTGTTTTAAAATCTTCCATGAATTTAATAAACATTCCATGAAGTGAAAAATAGAATAAGCACCAAGGAATTTAGTATTGCTGGTGAATTCAACACACCCAGCAAGTGAAGTTCTCTATTTGCTGTTGATTATTAAAGGCGCTGAGTGCATTAAGGTGTAAAGGGTCATGGGGCGTAGGTGCAAAGTCCATGTGTGTGTCTAAATAGCTTATTTTTCATTATTTAATTTTAATTTAAAAAATAAAATATATTAATAAATTTATATATAGAGATTATTTAAGTGTGAAAAATAATTTCTTTTTTAAAAAAAATATTTTTTTACAATGATTTAAATTTTTGTTTGATTAATAAAATATTTTTCGTTAATTAAATTTTTTAAATGGTGTAAATGTTAAAAAATATGGAAAATATTTTTATAGAAAATAACAAATAGAAGCTTAAAAAGTGATTTTTTCTTATCAAATTAAAATTTTAGTGTGACTTAATGTAACACAAAAATTAGGTAATTTTAATGATTATCCAATTTTAAATATGCTACTTTGTTTTAAAAATTTTAATTGATATTACATGTGCCAAATTTTATAAAAATTACGAAATTAAATTTATATTTATATTAATCACTCAATGGAATAAAAAATTTTCAAAGGATTTAATTTAATTGGTTTTTTCATTAATTTTTTTATTTCAAATTAAAAAAATTAAATCTTATTTAAAAAATAAAACATGAATGATTTAATAAATTTTATTTAAATTATTTTCTTGAAATATGATTATTTCCAATGAATTGAATAAGTTACTAATTAAAACTCCATTTATTTTATGAAAAATATTTTTAGAAAAATATTTTTTTATATTTTTTGATATTTTTCTAATTAAAGAAAAATTAAATCATTTAAAAAAAAAACCTTTTACTGTAATTTAAAATTTTATTAATAAATCCACATATAAAATTATAATATTTTTTTATTTTTAATTAAAATTAAATAATAAAAAATTAATTATTTTATCAAAAAATATTACTCTTTAAAAATATTTTTTAAATATAAATTATTTTGTTAAAAAAAAGTCTAAATGTGTAGTAAAATTATTTTAAATAAATGTGTAGTATTAAATAGCTCAAGTTAACAACCTTAAATTTATGAAAATTTATAATTTAATCTTTTCAGTTCTTATATTTTTAAAATTTATTAAAAAATTCTTAATTTTTATTTCTATTATCAAAAAAATCTTTTCATTCATCTTTTCACTTTTTTTATTGTTAAATTTTAAGTACAGTGAGAGAGAAAATATTTAAAATTCTAAATTACCCTTCCTCTTTTAACTTGTAACAAAATCCCTAGCTCCCTTAATAAAATCCCTAACTTTAACCATTTTATTTCTTCCTCAACATATCCTCTCCTCTAGTTTTCTCTCGCAATTTTTTCTCCAATCTCATACATACATAGATATTCCGCGGCATGATCGAGGAGGTTTAATAAGTGATATAGCTGGAGAAGATGAAAATTTGCAGTGTATTGTTGATATTTTACTGCACAGTTGTGCATTGAAATCGGGAGAGGACAAATCTTGCTATAAAAAGAAACTCGGTTTTCCTTGTTGTCCACCTGGTTGGACGCTCTTCATGAAGACTTTGGATGGATAAGGAGCGAGGGCTTGCAAACTTGTTGATAAGAAATTAGCTGAGGGTGGACGAGGGCGGACAATTCTTATGCTATGTTACTGCAACAACAAGCTATTTTGCTAAATCTTAGATTATTCAGATACACTTTGATGACCGCTGGATTTCACTACTCCAGACCAAGGCCAGACCTATGATGACAGCCCATGACCTAAAAGCTTCTAAAGTCTCCGCGTGAATCAGGTCCAGCCCGCTCAGCTTTAAGACCGGGCCCTATGTAGATTTTTCAAACAGGTCGGTCCGCCTTTTTCGGCCCAACGATCAGACCTCTTCTAAGCTCAGTCTTAATCTCCTCTTCCAGTCCAGTCCAGAAGGAGGAATGTGGCCAATCCATCCGTCTGATGGGTCCCCCAGTATGCGTGTCAGAGGAGAATTAAATGGCCGTTACGCATGGAACAAAGATCTGATACTCTCATACGTCCGTATCGATATGGCAAAGACAGATGGCCCAATGAAAGTAAGGCCGTTGCACGTCACTGACAGGCAGAGGAAAGGAATAAAAGGGGAAGAACACCCTCCCTCAGACTAAGCTTAGAGAACGCTATCTCATATCATCACACTTATTATTAGACTAAGTTTCAGACTAAATTTGTGAGTATAAATATTCATTTAACGATTAGCTATATTCAATACTTAAATCAATTATTATCTTAATATTTTTTATTAAATTAAGTTTATTTAAATATTGCATATTTATATATATTAAGAGGAATATAAAGATTGCTTAAAATGCCCTAATTTTTTAAAATTATTTATAATAGTATTTAGTTTTTAAAATAGCTAATAATTTTATTATTTCAAATTTGACTTTTAAAATAGATGATAATTTTTTAATTTAACATAATTTTATAAATAGTTAAGAAAAATCACAAAAGGATATATAAAATATAATAAGATTAATTTTTTTAAATAAGGATATAAATTAATTAAATTATAATTTTATTATTTTAAATTAATTTTAAAGTTTATTAAGAAAATCTAAAAAAAACATCTAATAACATAACAATACTAAATTTCAAAGTAAAATTATTAAATATATTTAAATATTAGATAAATATTAGAAAGAAAGATTATTAAAAATAATAAATTATATTTTAAGCACTAAGTAAAAATAATAAATTCAAATTTAATTAACTGATATTAAAATATTAATGAAATAAAGAATTTTAAAATAATGCATTATATTATTAAAATAGATTATTTAGAATTTTATTTAAATTTAAAATGGATAATATTTTTATTTATTAAATTAACTTTAGAGTTAGTGAGAGAAATATTAAACTATTATTAAATAATTTTTTAAAATGGATTTTATAATTTAAATTTAGAAATATTTAGATATAAATTAAAATTTTACATCATAAACCCTCATTATTTAGAGATTTTAGGTTTTACTCGTCCAATTTCCAATCTCTATTTAAAAAAAAATAATACTCATTATAGACAAATGAAATCGGAGTTTTAAGCACAATAAAATTCATACTCTACTCTTATAAATAGCTACGAAATTTTTTTAATTTTATCACATATTTTCTTTTTATTTTTTAGATATATTATTTTTTAATAATAAAATTTAATTTGTCTCTTTCCTTTTGTCTACTCAACTGTAATTTTCTTTCAAGGTTTAAGTTGGCGTGATTGTAAGGGTTCTATGAAGAGGAATTCAAAATTTTACCCCCTTCATATGTTCTCTATAAAACTAAAATTGTAAATCGCTTAAAAAATTTTCAAGATGGAAAAAATTGAATGAGTGAGATTGTTCAAGAACTCTTTTATATGGTTTTATCCTTTCTTTTTTTCTTTTTCTTCATTATTTTAAAATATTATTGTGCTCATAAGTAATATTAATAGTTTAATGATTGATATTCTAATAGTATTAGAAGTTTATATTTGTTTTTTCAGTATTATTTAGAATTATTTTTTTTAATTATTATATTAACCAGTGTATTTTAAATGGCTATTCTATTAGTAAATTTATAATTAATTTAATTTAATTTGATTTAATTTTTTAATATTTTCTATGAGACGCTTCTATGAAAATAATTAATAAAATTTATTATAATAAAATATCAAATTTTATAAATAAAAACATAAAATATGGAAATAATATTAATAATTTACCGTAATTATTTCTTGCTATAATATTTTCTTAGAGTAAAAAATATTTTAATGTTATAAGTCAAAATAATAATTTTAAAAAAATAAATTACTTATTATTGTAATAATTAGTGATGCTACATTAGAATTTCTTAAAGTAAGCCGTGAGCTTTAACTATAAGATGGAGTCATGTGATAAGATTTGATAAGTGCTCACTCGTAGAAAGGAAAACTCGAACGATCGACTCCTAATCAAGGACGACCATTATGCTCGAAATCAAGAGAAAAGACCTAACCGAGTTCGGACAGACTTGCCTTCTCAAACGTTAAGGCGAGTCTCCATAAGGAAGTTACCGTTAAACAGGTACAATCCAAAATATCTCCTTTACGCCTGCGATTATGGAATTTTTAACTAATTAGCTGGTGAAGATTTCTTGTTAAGAGGCCGGCCATATCATCGTCGGATTATTAGGAAATACTATATTTATTTTCACTTTTTTATAGTATAAAAGGGGAACGATCATAGAGGCAAAGCTACACTGTAATACCCGGCTAGACTCCGGTATCGGAATCCCTACCGTCCGGTGGGATCTCGAACGTCGGAAATCTCTAGAAGGGTAAGAACATGTTTTATAAAATGTTTTCATGTATTTTAATGTTTTAAGTATGAAAGAAAAGGAGTTTTTACATGAAAATAGCATTGGAGGAAAACCCAGGTTCGGCCGCCGAACATGCATGCGTTTTGGAGGCACGTTAGGCCCCCGAAAGCATGAGTGAGGGAAGTCAAGGTTCGGCCGCCGAAAGTCAAGTTCGGCCGCCGAACATTGCATGGATGCGGAGGCACATTCGGCCCCCGAACGTGGCCTGGCCAGCCACCTATAAAAGGGTCCCTTAGCCGAAAATGGGCGAGCTTTTTCTCCCCATTTCGGCCAAGGTGAGCATTCCGCCATCTTTCCCCAATCTTGAGTTTTTCCTTCCTTTTTCCATGATCTTTACAAGTTTATAACTTTGGTTTTGAAGATCTTTGAGCTTAGAACGAGTTTTGGAGCTTGGAGACCAAAAGTTGGAACTTCTCCCATCTCCAAGTTTAGATCTCCTCAACCCTCGATCTTCAAGAGGTAAGGGCCGATCTTAAACTCCTTATATGTTTTAAAGAAGTTTTAAGAAGTTTTATGGGATAGAAATGCATGTTTAAGTTAGTTGAGCTATGTTAGGTTTTATGTGATTTTTGAGCAATGTAGCTTGTTTATGTGTTGTTGGAAGTGTTGTAGATGGGGTATATGATAGTTTGAGACCCCTAGGTGTAATGTATGTGAAGTATGCATGTTTTAGAACTAGTTTTTACATGATTTGAGCTTGGGAGGCAAAATGTGCATAGAGGAGCTGAGTTTCTGCCCTTCGGGAGAAGCTCAGGTTCGGCCGCCGAAGTGACTTTCGGCCGCCGAACCCTCTTTTGTGGAGGCAGCATTCGGCTGCCGAAGTTGCCCCCGAAAAGAGACTTTCGTCTCTGTCTGGGACTTTCGGCCGCCGAAGGTGCCGCCGAAAGTGCCCGACTTTCGGATCTGTCCAGGGCTTTCGGCCGCCGAAGGTGCCGCCGAAAGTGCACTGTTCAGCCATTTCATGCATATTTCTATGTGATGTTTTCATGATGTTCTAGGGGGTTTTTGGGGAGTTTATTAGAGTTATGTTTATATATGATTGGTCCCTCATTGGAGTCCACCTGTGTAGGTTCGGACCCAAGGAACCGAGGACCCCAGCAGTGAGACAGCTGCTTCAGAGTCTGTAAAGCTTCAGCCGGAGGTGAGTGGAATGAACCTTAAGTTTTCAAATAAATGAAATATAACTTTTTTTGGAGCATGTTCATGCATCATATATGCCATGTGATATTCTAGGTTGTTTACATTAGTATTCACGAATATGCTGCATTGCATAATATGATGTGGATGCGGATTGGCTATTGGATGATCCTCTAGTCCTCCTATGGTATGATATGATGATGATGATACGATATGGATTGCCAGTGAGGCCCATTCTACGCCCCTGGACTATGTTAAGAGAAAGACCAGTGAGGCCCATTCTACGCCCCTGACATATTGGAATGTTATGTTATGTTATGTATGTAAGAGAAAGACCAGTGAGGCCCATTCTACGCCCCTGGCACGACTGGACTATGTTGAGGACTATAGGTGACAATACCATCCTTATGTGATATGTTTGTGATGTGTTGCATTTCATGGAAGCATGAAATATTTTAATGTATGTTTTCTCTATTCTGCTCACTGGGCTTTATAGCTCACCCCTCTCCCCTAACCCCAGATGTGCAGGTACAGGGTAGACCAGGAGGTTAGCCAGAGTATGAAGTGATGTTATGTAATAGTTAGATTGTGGACATGACAATTGTTTTATGATGTAATGTAAAAGAGTTTTAAGTTATGATTATGTAATCTGAATATTGAGGATAGAGTTGTGCTTGACCAATACAGAATGTTAATCCCACTTGTATGTACATGGTCTTTATGATATGAGATATGAGGTTATGTTTCAACCAAGCTTATGTATGATGAAATACCCCATTGGAGCATTTGATGAGGGCTCCAGTGGAGGTTTATGATATGTTTATGTTTATGTACAGGTTGAGCTTGGTTGTTATATGAGAAATGTTTACAGGTTTATGAGTACTGTTGATCATGTATGGGATTTAGCAGGATTACAGGTTATGTCAGGCTTGCTACAGTTCCCGGCGGCCTTATGCCGATCTGGTTCCTAGCGCCGGTAGCGGTCCGGATTTCCGGGGCGTTACAGAATGGTATCAGAGCCCTAGGTTCATATGGTCGGACCTAGAGTGTCGGGCTCATAAAGGTTACAGCAGGTCAAGCACAATAGGAAAGGCCATGTAGGCGTTGATCCATGAAAAAGATCACAAGGCCATCCGGGCATGAGTGCCGCATAATAAGGCATTTTATACCAAGTCACGAGGCAATCCCTAAGCTAAAATCCGGGCATTGGTCCATAGAAACACATTCATAAAAATGGCCACATGGCCATCTGAGCATGAGTCTCGCATAACAAGGAATTTTATGCCAAGCAATAAGGCAATCGCCGAGCTAAAATCCGGATGTTGGTCCACGGAAACACATTCACAAAAATGGCCACATGGCCATTCGAACATGAGTCCCGCATAACAAGACATTTTATATCAGGCCACAAGGCAATCGCCATGCTAAAATCCTGTCTTTGGTATGCGAAAACACATTTATAAAAATGGCCACATGGCCATCCAGGCATAGGTCCCACACAATAAGGCATTTGATGCCAAGCCTGAAGGCAGGTATATACTAGACCAACCTACCGGGTGTTAGTCCCGCATCATAAGAAGTTTATAAGACATTTAATGCTAGGCCTAAGACGAGCATAAATCAGGTTGATCTACTGGATGTTAGTCCCGCTTCACGAGAAGATTCCAAGGCATTTGATACTAGAACGCTCGTTAAAAAAAATCAAGGAGCTCGCAAGGGTTGGAAAAATATTCGGAAGCTCTCAAAGGCAACTAATGCCAAAAGCTCATTAGAATTGTAAAAGATCAGGAATCCTGTCAGGGCTGTATAAGGCCAAAGAGCTTGCAAGGGTTAGAAAAATGCCCGGAAGCTCATCAAGGCATTTGATGCCAGGGCTGTAAAAGGCCAAGAAGCCCGTCAGAGCTATATAAGGCCAAGGAGCTCGTAAGGGTTAGAAAAATGTCCAGAAGCCCGTCAAGGCATTTGATGCCAGAAAGCCCGAAGGCACATCAGGGCTAAGACCAAGGCTAGAAAAATGCCTGTAAGCTCATGAAGACTAGAAAAAGCCAAGGAGCTCATAAGGGCTAAAAAATGCCTGAAAGCTCGCAAAGGTATTTGGTGTCAAAAGCTCGTCAGGGCTATAAAAGGCCAAGAAGCCCATTAGGGTTGTACAAGACCAAGGAGCTCGCAAGGGTTAGAAAAATAGTCGGAAGCTCGTCAAGGCATTTGATTCCAAAATCCCTAGAGGCACTTCAGGGCTAGGATAAGGGATAGAAAAATACTTGAAATCTCACAAAGGCATTTGATGTTTGGAAGCTTGTCAAGGCTAGAAAAGGCAAGAAGCTCGTTAAGGCTAAACTAGGCCCCGAGCACGGACAAGGCTAGAGAATGCCCATAAGCACGTCAAGATTAGGATATGCCCGTAAGCTCATTAAGGCATTACTATATTACTCAGAATAATTTTTACCATACAAGGTCTTGAACCTAATTAGTCAGTAGGGCAAGTAAGAAAAAAGCAAGAACATTGTGCCATACGACCCAGACCATGAAGACAACTGTCACCTTCGAATCTAAATAAACGCAGACTAGTGGGAGGACCTCTGATGCTACATCAAAAATTTTTGAAGTAAGCTGTGAGCTATTATAGTAAGATAGGGCCACGTGGCAAGGTTTGATAAGTGGTCCCACCCGTAGAAAGATAAACTCAGAAGATCAGCTCCTAATTAAGACTCGAACGACCATTATGCTCAGAACTAATAGAAAAGACTCGACTTTAGGATAGGTCGGCTTCAGGATAGACAAACTCACTGTAATACCCGGCTAAGCTCCGGCGTCGAAATTCTAACCTTCCCATGGAATTTCCGTTGGAATCCAGAATTTCTAAAGCTGGAATCCCCTTAGAAGGGTAAAATAAGGATTTTATAAAATGAATTTCAAAAATTTTAAGATTTTAAGAAAGAAAGAAAAGATTTTTGAAGAAAATAGTTTTGGAGGAGAAAGACCAGGTTCGGCCGCCGAAGGTGGTGCCCCCGCGGGATCTCCCCTTTCGACCTCCGAAGGTGGTTTCGTCCAGCCACCTATAAGAGGCCTTCAGCCCAAAGATGAGGGAGTTTTCTCTCCATTTTCAGGCATAGGTGAGTCCTTGCCCTTCCTTTGGTGATTTTGTTGTTTATTCTTCAAATGCCTCAAAGAAATTCATGAGATTTGTCTTGTTTTTGAAGATTTGAGCTTGAATCCAAGTTTTGAAACCTTGGAGACCTCCGGAGACCGTTTTACCTCATCTCCATATTGGGGTTGTTGTCACCTTTAGATCTCCAAGAGGTAAGCCTAGATCCTTACTTTTCTAAAGTTTTAATTAAGTTTTAAGAAGGGTTAAGGGGTTAGAAATGCATGAAATGGTTAGATCTAATGTTATAGGGTTTGATTTGGGTTGTTTATGAATTTTGCTCTTATGATGTTTTTATTGTTGTTTGTTGGGGTTTAGGCTAGTTTCTATGCCCTTATGCATGTTTGAGTGAGTATGCATGTTTTGAGGAGTTGGGTGTGACGATTTGAGAAGTTTTGGAGGCTGAGTACATAGGGTAGAATCAAGTTCTGCCTTGCTGGAGAACCCAGGTTCGGCTGCCGAAGCAGGGTTTGGCCGTCGAACCTGCTTGTGGAGGCAGCCTTCTGGCCGCCTAACTTGCCCCTGAAAGCATGACTTTCGGATCTGTGAAAGGGTTTCGGCTGCCGAACTCGCCCCTGAAAGTCCCTGACTTTCGGATCTGTGTGGAGTTTAGGCCGCCGAACCTGACCCCAAAAGTCCCTGACTTTTAGATCTGTGAGGGACCTTCGGCCGCCGAACCTGCTGCCGAAAGTCCCCTGCCCAGCCTTCCTTTGCTTGGTTTATGTGCATGTTTTGTTATGTTTTATGGGGTTTTTGGGGAGTTGTTTTGAGTCTTGTGATAGCTATGTTTGGTCCCTCGTTTGAGTCCATCTGTGTAGGATCAGACTTGGGAGACCGTAGAGGCCTTCAATGAGCTAGCTACGTTATTGTTAGGCAAGCGTCAGCCAGAGGTGAGTAGAACTTAACTATCTTTTCAAAGTAACTAAATTTTTAAGCATGTTCATGCATCACGAATGCCATGTTTATGTATTATGATGTTTGCATTAGAATTCACGAATATGATGCATTGCATAATTTACTGTTGATGTGGATGGATATTGGATGACCCACTAGCCCTCGATATGATATAATATGATATGATACGGAAGTCCAGGTCGAGGCCCATTCTACGTCCCTGGCAATATGTAAGAGAAAGTCTAGGTCGAGGCCCATTCTACGCCCTTGGCATTATGAATATGTTACGTTATGTTTAAGCGAAAGTCCTAAGGAGCTCCGTCGAGGGCTGGGCACATTGGATTATGTAGAGGGTTACTGGTGACAAGTCCATCTTGATGTGAATTGTTTGTGTTGTGACGCATTTTATATGAGCATATGTTTATTAAATTATTTTTATTTTTCTACTCACTAGGCTCTTGTAGCTTATCCCTTTCCCCTAACCCCAGGTTTGCAGAGTCGAAGTGTAATACCCGGCTAGACCCCGACATTGGGATTCCAACTTTTCGACGAAATCTCCGTTGGAATCCAGAAATCTCGGATGTCGGAGCCTTCTAGAAGGGTAAAATAAAGGTTTTCTAAAATATTTTTAAGTGTTTTGAAGGTTTTCAATAAGAAAGAAATTGAGTTTTGAAAGAAAACACCAAGGAGGGAAGAACCCAGGTTCGGCCGCCGAACATGGGGCTGTTTAGGAGGCACGTTAGGCTTCCGAAAGTGGCTTTCTTTTTCGGCCGCCGAACCCTAAGTTCGGCCGCCGAACGTGGTGAAGTTTCAGAAGCAGCTTTGGCCGCCGAAGGAGGTTTGGCCGGCCACCTATAAAAAGGCCCTTTGTCTGGAAAATGGACGAGTTTTCTCTCTCTTTTCGGGCATAGGTGAGTTCATGCTCTCCTTTGGTTGTTTTTATACTTTTTCTTCAAATCCCTCAAGTTTTCATGAGTTTTATCTTTGTTTTGCAGAGTTTTAAGCTTTGATCAAGGTTTTGAGAGCTTGGAGACTTTTGGAGCTTGGACTCTCCATACCTTCAAGCTTGGGTTGCACCAAATCTCGATCTTCAAGAGGTAAGTGTAGATCTTTATCCTTATGATGTTTTAAGTGAGTTTTATGAAGGGTTAAGGGCTAGGAATGTATGAGTTGTATGGATGTGCATGTTAGGGTTTTGATACCCTTTATGATAAAAGTATGTTAATGCATGTTTAATGAGATGTTTGTTGGGGTTTAAGCTAGTTTGAGACCCCTATATGCTTGTTGTATGAGTTGTGCATGTTTTGGAAGTGTTGGATGTGAGTGTGGGAGGTTTTGGAGGCGGATTGCATAAGGCGGAAACGGGTTCTACCTTGCTGGGGAACCCAGGTTCGGCCGCCAAAGGTAGTTTCGGCTTCCGAACTTGCCTGTGGAAGCAATCTTTGGCCGCCTAACCTTGCCCCCGAAAATGGACTTTCGGCTCTAGAACGGACCTTCGGCCGCCGAAGGTGCCGCCGAAAGTGCCTGGCTTTCGTATCTGGAGGAGACTTTCGGCCGCCGAACCTGCCTCCGAAAGTGCCTGACTTTCGGATCTGTGGGAGCATTCGGCCGCCGAATGTGCCGCCGAAGGTGCCCTGTCCAGCCTTCCTTTGCTTGTTTTGCATGATTGTTTTATGATGTTTTAGGGGGTTTTTGGGGAGTTGTTTAGAGTCCTGTTAGAGTATGTTTGGTCCCTCATTTGAGTCCACCTGTGTAGGATCGGACCTGAGGAACCAAGGTGTTCAGCAGTGAGTTAGCTGCTCCAGAGTTAGTAAGCGTCAGCCAGAGGTGAGTAGAACATAACTCTATTATATTAAAGAAATCAAATTTTTTAAGCATGTTCATGCATCATGAATACCATGTTATGTAATAGGTTGTTTGCATTAGAATTCACGAATATGTTGCATTGCATAATTTGATGATGATGATGTGGATGGATATTGGATGATCCTCTAGCCCTCACTATGATACTATATGACATGAGATGATACGATATGATATGATATGAGATGGAAAGACCAGGTGTGGCCGTATCGCCCCTGGCAGTATGTATATGTGAGAGAAGACCAGGCGTGGCCGTATCACCCCTGGCAATATGTAAGAGAAGACCAGGCGTGGCCGTATCGCCCCTGGCACAGTCGGACATGTTATGTTATGTTTAAGAGGAAGTCCTGAGGAGCTCCGTCAAGGGCCGGGCATTTATTGGATATGTAGAGGGCTACTGGTGACAATACCATCTTAAGGTGATTTACTTGTGATATGATGCATTTCATGATGGCATATCTTTATAAATTGTTTTACTGTTCTGCTCACTGGGCTTTATAGCTCACCCCATTCCCTTAACCCCCAGGTTTGCAGGGTCAGAGATAATTCAGGAGGTCGGCAGGTTACGGCTATGGTTATGTTACGTAATGTAAAGTAGAGTTATGTAATATAGTAGTGGACATGATGAAATGTAAAGTAGAGTTATGTAATGTAAGGATATGTAATGACATGTCATGGTTAGAGTTGTGCTTTGCCCTAGTCATGTATGGTTAATCCCTTTTGATACATGATTTTATGTTAATGTATAAATGATGATGTTTATGTAAACCAAGCTTAATGTATGATATGTTACCCCATTGGAGCATTTGATGAGGGCTCTAGTGTGGGGTTTTATGATATTGAGTTGGTACATGCACAGGTTAAGCTTGGTAAATGAAAGAAAAAGTTTAAAGTTTTTTATGTATATGTTTGATCATGTATGGGATTATACCAGTTGTACAGGATATATGTTAGGCTTGCTACGGGTCCCGGCGGCCTTAAGCCGATCTGGATTCTAGCGCCGGTAGCGGTCCGATTTCCGGGTCGTTACACGAAGATAGCTTGGAAAGCCGACATAGTAGCTGGTATAGTTTAATGTAATAGAATAGTTGTGGACATGTATTGTATAATGAATTAGAATTGTGCTTTGCCCTAGTTTTATCATTGTAATCCCTGTTAACATGATCCTTATGTAAAAGTTTTAATTATGGGTTATGTTTGAACCAAGCTTGAGACATGTAATGTTTACTATACTAGAGCATTTGATGAGGGCTCTAGTATGGGTTTTTATATTTTCAGTATGATGCATGTACAGGTTGAGCTTGGTTTCATGGAATGTTTAAGTTTTTGTGATATTGTATGATCATGTATGGGATTTTAATAGGTACACAGGATATATAGTAGGCTTGCTATGGGTTTCGACGATCTTAAGTCGATCTGAATCCTAGCGCCGGTAACTGTCCGATTTTTGGGTCGTTACAGTGTGGTATTAGAGCCCTAGGTTAATATGGTCGGACCTAGAGTGTTGGGCTCATAGATGTTATAGAGGGCAAACACATTAGGAAAAATCATGTCCACTAGGATAGGATGTAGAGTCCTGTCTTAATAAATGTATGATGATGTGTAATGCCATGATATTATGCATGTGTATTAATGATATGTTATGTATATGTTGTGGGTTCATGTGTGACCACATGAACCATATGATGCTAATGTTATGTGATGTATGTTGTTTTTCAGAAGACAGGATGCGAGGCTCACGTCGATTTGCACGATTGACCGGAGTTCCACCTAAAAATGAGGGCATGGATGCCCTTCCTCCTACTGCTCCGTCGAGAGCACGGTTGAGTAGGACTAATAGAGGAGAAACATTAAGGGACCCTAGAAGGTCTTTTGATGTAAATAGAAGGAGAACAGATCCGGGAAGGATGTCAGCAGATGTTTGGGAAACAGTGGAGGATGAACAAACAAGAGACGAAAGTCTGGGTGTGAGTTTTTCAGGAGAGGGTATGGGAGAATCTGAAGGAGGCACTCAGGCCTCTGGTTTTGCTTACCCACCACAGTACCAACTCTACCCACAGGGACCCGGGTATTCGATGGGTGGCCCATCGGATTTCTCTAGCTACCACCAATACCCTTCACACATGCCCTATCCTCCCTATTACCCACCATATCTACCATATCCCATGTTTTCACCTCCACTCTTTTATTACCAGAATCCAGCAAACCCTAATCCAGGAAATGCTGCACCACCTCCTCCCCCAGCAGAGCCAGAAATTTCTAAAATCCAACCACCTAAACCTAACCCATCAGCAGGGAGCAAGGTTAAAATGACGAACTATTTGAAGTTGGATGCTCCCAAATATAAAACAGGTGATGATTCGTTTGAGTACCTCAAGACGGTGAAAATGATAACTGATGAGTTAGGGGCTAGTGGCAGTAGAGCCATTCAGATGGCGGCGTTCACTCTTAAATGCAAGAAGGCAAAGGAGTGGTTCAAAAATTATATGGACCCGAGACTGGACAACCTATCTTGGAAACAGTTTGCTAATAAATTTGCAGGATATGCTTTTCTAGACAGTTCAAGGGAGTTGAAGGTGATAGAATTTGAGCAATTAAGACAGACTGAAGACATGAGCATGGATGAGTATACAGATAAGTTTCTGGAGTTGCTTCAGTTTGTGGGTTAGACTTATGACACTGACCAGAAGAAGTCTAGGAGGTATACTATGAGACTTTACTCTAGGTATTCCTCCTCTATTCTAGTAGCAGAGAGAGAGAGTTTCCACACTATTGTAGATGCGGCTCGAAAAATGGAGGCTAGTGCCATCATTCAGGGGACAGTTAAGCAATAGGTGGCACAGTCCTCGGGTTCCAAAACTCTGGGTACAGGGAAATTTAATCACTCTTCTCTAAACACATCCACCACAGGAAGTAAAAAGTGGAACAAATCCAAGCCCAAGAAGAACAAGTTCTAAAACCGGTTGAAGTCTGGTCTGGGAATGGGTGGTGGTTCAAGCTCTGGTTCAGATAGCTCCGGATGTATGAGGTGCGGTAAGCCGCACAAAGGGGTCTGTTGGTTTGGGACTACAGCATGTTTTAGATGTGGTCAGGAGGGGCACATGGCACGTGAGCGTCCCAATGCAACTTTGATGACTCAGTCTCAGCAGACAGCTTCTGGCAGCGTGGCTCAACCAGCAGCTTTGGCCACATCTCAGGGTAGAGGGCGAGGTAGAGGGAGAGGGACAGCCTCTTCTTCAGCAGGCTCCTAAGATGAAGGTCCTTCAGCTCCAGCACGGATCTTCACCATGACACAGCAGGAGGCCAACACATCGAACACAATGGTTTCAGGTAAACTCACTATTGGATGTTTTGATGTGTATGCTCTTATGGACCCTGGTGCTTCTCATTCTTTTGTTTCTCCGAGAGCCGTAGAGAGTTTGGGTTTGATAGCTTCTGGATTAGAGTGTCCTATTTGGGTTAGTGGGCCCAAGTGTGATCCATCTGTGGCAGAGTCAGTCTGCCGGTTCAGTCCAGTTTTTGTTGAGGGTAGGTGCCTTCCAGCTGACCTTGTGGTTCTAGATTTGATTGATTTTGACGTCATTCTAGGCATGGATTGGCTTTCTACTCATGGTGCTACCTTAGACTGCAGAGACAAGGTATTCAGGTTCAGAGAACAAGATGGATCAAAGGTCGTCTTCAGAGGAGACAGAGTAGGGATGCCTAGAGGTTTGATATCTGCCTTGCAGGCTCGTAGGTTGCTTAGGAGGAGTTGTCAGGGGTTTCTTGCACATGTCAGAAAATTAAATGGTCAGGTCAAGCAACCAGCTTTAGTGCCCGTGGTTAGAGAGTTTCTCGATGTTTTTCCAAACGAGCTACCAGGTTTACCACCTGCTAGGGAGATAGAGTTCAAAATTAAAGTAATTCTCGGAACTAGACCCATCTCTATTCCTACCTACAGAATGGCACTTGGAAAGTTAAAGGAGTTCAAAGAGTAGTTGCAAGAGTTGGTAGATAAGGGTTTCATCCGACCTAGCACCTCACCCTGGGGTGCTCTGGTTTTGTTTGTGAAAAAGAAGGATGGATCCCTAAGACTTTGTATCGACTACAAACAGTTGAACAAAGTCATTACCAAGAACAAGTATCCATTAGCCAGGATCGATAATCTATTTGACCAACTAGCAGGAGCCGGTTGTTTTTTGAAGATAGATTTGAGATTCGGGTATCATCAGCTGAGAGTCCGAGAGGAAGACGTACCCAAGACAGCCTTCAGGACCAGATCTGGGCATTATGAGTTCCTAGTGATACCGTTCGGGCTAACTAACGCCCCTGCAGCATTCATGGATCTCATGAATAGAGTTTTCAGATAGTTTCTAGATCACTTTGTTATTGTTTTCATTGACGATATCTTGGTGTATTCCAGAAATGCAGAGGAGCATGCCCATCATTTGAGGATTGTGTTGCAGACCTTGAGAGAACACGGCTTGTATGCCAAGTTCTCTAAATGTGAACTATGGTTTAGGAGTATTTCTTTCTTGGGGCATGTGGTGTCAAAAAAGGGAATCGAGGTGGACCCCAAGAAAGTAGAAGTTGTAGCTAACTAGCCCAGACCCACTACAGTGACAGAGATTAAGAGATTTTTGGGTTTGGCAGGTTACTACAGGAGGTTTGTCCAGGATTTCTAAAAAATTGCTGCTCCTATGACCAGGTTGACCAAAAAGAATCAGAGGTTTATTTGGTCAGAACAGTGTGAGGAAAGTTTTGAAGAGCTAAAGAGAAGACTGACGTCAATGCCGGTATTAGCTCTGCCTACGAGTAATGAGGATCTCACAGTGTTTTGTGACACATCCCGAGTGGGACTAGGTTGTGTGCTAATGCAGAATGAGAGGGTAATTGCTTATGCTTCTAGATAGCTGAAGAGGCATGAGTTGAATTATCCTACACATGATCTAGAGATGGTAGCTGTGATCTTTGCACTCAAAATGTGGAGGCATTACCTGTATGGGGTAAAATGTGAGATCTTTATAGATCATAAGAGATTGCAATACATCTTGAGTCAGAAAGAGTTGAACCCAAGGCAGAGTAGATGGGTGGGCAGAACTACTTAGTGATTATGATTGCAAAATCCAGTATCATCCAGGTAAGGCAAATGTAGTAGCAGATGCTCTCAGCCGGAAATCACTTGGCAGTTTATCCCATATTACAGCAGAGAGAAGACTGGTGGTGAGGAAATTTTACAAGCTCATTAATGAGGGTTTACAGCTAGAGTTGTCTGGTACAGGTGCACTAATGGCTCATATGAGAGTGACACCCGTGTTTCTAGAGCAAGTGGCACAAAAACAGCATGAGGACCCTGAGTTGATGAAGATAGCGAGAATTGTTCAGACAGGCAAGAATGGTGAGTTTAGATTCGACAACAAAGGGATCCTCCGTTATGGAAACAGATTATGTGTACCAGATGACATAAGTCTGAAGGGAGACATTATGAGAGAAGCTCATAATGCCAGGTACAGTGTTCACCCTAGGGCCACCAAAATGTATCAGGATCTGAAGAGAGTTTATTGGTGGCCAGCTATGAAGAAGGAAGTGGCGCAGTTTATGTCCGCTTGCGAGATATGTCAGAGGGTGAAGCTAGAACATCAGAAGCCAGCTAGGATGCTCAACCCACTACCGATTCCAGAATGGAAATGGGAAAATGTGGCAATGGATTTTGTGGTGGGATTACCAGCAATGTCCAACAGACTAGACTCTATATGGGTAATAGTAGAAAAATTGACTAAATCTGCTCACTTTATTCCTGTCAGGAGTGGTTACTCTGTGGACAAATTGGCGCAGGTATATGTAGAGGAGATTGTCAGGCTGCATGGGGCTCCGGTATCAATAGTGTCAGATAGGGAACCCCAGTTTATCTCCAGGTTTTGGCGGAGTCTATAAAATGCTATGGGCACGAGGTTAGACTTTAGCACTGCCTTTCACCCACAGACTGACGGACAGTCAGAAAGAACCATCCAAACGATAGAATACATGTTGAGAATGTGTGTGCTAGGTTTTGGCGGTTCTTGAAAGCAACATCTATCGTTGGTAGAGTTTTCCTACAATAATAGTTACCATGCTAGCATTGGGATGGCTCATTATGAAGCCCTATATGGGATGGCTCATTATGAAGCCCTATATGGGATGGCTCATTATGAAGCCCTATATGGGAGGAAGTGCAGGTCACCCGTCTGCTGGGAAGAAGTAGGAGAAAGGGCCTTGGCAGAGTCAGAGTTAGTAGAGATCACTAGCAGGGTAGTGCCTATCATTAGAGAGAGGATTAGAACAGCTGTGAGCAGACAAAAGAGTTATGTAGACATCCGCAGAAAGCATGTAGTTTTTCAAGAGGGAGATATGGTGTTACTTAAGGTGTCTCCTATGAAGGGGGTGATTCGTTTTGAAAAAAAAGGTAAACTAGCTCCAAGGTACATCGAACCCTTCGAAATTTTGCAAAAGATTGGGAATGTATCTTACAAGTTAGATTTACCTGCTTCTATGGGGAGAATCCATCCGGTTTTTCATGTTTCCATATTATGAAAGTTCGTGTCAGATCCAGGCAAGGTTCTTAATGAACCTAATGTGGAGATCCTAGGAGATCTCACCTATATTGAACAGCCAGTGTGAATCATAGACATGCAAATCAGAAGGTTGAGGAACAAGGAAATCGCGATGGTGAAAGTCCTTTGGAAGCACCAAAACATGGAAGACTGCACTTGGGAGACCCGGGAGTCCATGCTCCAGCAATACCCCTATCTCTTTTAAAGTAAGTGTTTTATGCTTTCATGTGTGCTCTTAATGTTTATGTTTGCTTGTTGAACATTCGGGGATGGATGTTTTTAAGGGGGGAGAATGTAATACCCGGCTAAGCTCCGGCGTCAGAATTCCAACCTTCCGATGGAATCCCCTTTGGAATCCAGAATTCCCGAAGCTGGAATCCCCTTACAAGGGTAAAATAAGGATTTTATAAAATGAATTTTGAAAATTTTAAGGTTTTAATAAAGAAAGAAAAGAGTTTTGAAGGAGAAAAACCAGGTTCGGCCGCCGAACCTTATGTTCGGCTGCCAAAGGTGGTGCCGTCGCGGGATCTCCCCTTTCGGCTTCCGAAGGTGGTTTTGTCCAGCCACCTATAAGAGGCCTTCAGCCCAAAGATGAGGGAGTTTTCTCTCCATTTTCGAGCATAGATGAGTCCTTGCCCTTCCTTTGGTGATTTTGTTGTTTATTCTTCAAATCCCTCAAAGAAATTCATGAGTTTTGTCTTGTTTTTGAAGATTTGAGTTTGAATCCAAGTTTTGAAACCTTGGAAACCTCTGGAGACCGTTTTACCTCATCTCTACGTTGGGGTTGTTGTCACCTTTAGATCTCCAAGAGGTAAACCTAGATACTTACTTTTCTTAAGTTTTAATTAAGTTTTAAGAAAGGTTAAGGGGTTAGAAATGCATGAAATGGTTAGATCTAATGTTATAGGGTTTGAGTTGGGTTGTTTATGAATGTTTGCTCTTATGATGTTTTTATTGTTGTTTGTTGGGGTTTAGGCTAGTTTTTATGCCCTTATGCATGTTTGAGTGAGTATGCATGTTTTGAGGAGTTGGGTGTGAGGATTTGAGAAGTTTTGGAGGTTGAATACATAGGGCAGAATCGGGTTCTGTCTTGCTGGAGAACCCAGTTTCGGCCGCCGAAGCAAGGTTCGGTCGCCGAACCTGCTTATGGAGGCAGCCTTTTGGCCGCCTAACTTGCCCTCGAAAGTATGACTTTCGGATCTGTGAAAGGGTTTTGGCATCCGAACCCACCCCCGAAACTCCTTGACTTGCGGATCTGTGTAGAGTTTTGGCCGCCGAACCTGCCCCCGAAAGTCCCTGACTTTCGGATCTGTGAGGGACCTTCGGCCGCCGAACCTAATGTCGAAAGTCCCCTGCCCAGCCTTCCTTTGCTTGTTTTATGTGCATGTTTTGTTATGTTTTATGGGGTTTTTGGAGAGTTGTTTTGAGTCTTGTGATAGCTATGTTTGGTCCCTCATTTGAGTCCATCTATGTAGGATCGGACCGCGAGACCGTAGAGGCCTTTAGTGAGCTAGCTGCGTCATTGTTAGATAAGCGTCAGGCAGAGGTGAGTATAAATAAACTATCTTTTCAAAGTAACTAAACTTTTAAGCATGTTCATGCATCACGAATGCCATGTTTATGTATTAGGATGTTTGCATTAGAATTCATGAATATGATGCATTGCATAATTTACTGTTGATGTGGATGGATATTGGATGACCCACTAGCCCTCGATATGATATGATATGATATGATATGGAAGTCCAGGTTGAGACCCATTCTACGCCCCTAGCATTACGAATATGTTATGTTATGTTTAAGCGAAAGTTTGCTAGTCAAATTAGAATAATAACTCAACATATTCTTTCAATTCCAAAAAAATAGAATGACATAGAAAAAAAAATAAAGATAAAGATAGTCAGTTGAAGCAAAGTTGCACCCACATAAATGTAAGTCAATTATAGTTTTCTTAATATCATTTTTTTTGTTATGCTCCTTTTAAAAAATTATTGCAAACTCAATGTTGAAAAATAATATATGTATAATATATTCACACTTTCTGTTTGAATTTCAAAATATTTTCGATTTAAATGGTACATATAGATGTATTTGGACATAATTTATATAATCAAGAGGTAACAGTCTATGTCATTGATGGGCTCCTTTTAAAAAATTATTGCAAACTCAATGTTGAAAAATAATATATGTATAATATATTCACACTTTCTGTTTGAATTTCAAAATATTTTCGATTTAAATGGTACATATAGATGTATTTGGACATAATTTATATAATCAAGAGGTGACAGTCTATGTCATTGATGGGCTTAAAAATAGTAGTGATGGGCTCCTTTTAAAAAATTATTGCAAACTCAATGTTGAAAAATAATATATGTATAATATATTCACACTTTCTGTTTGAATTTCAAAATATTTTCGATTTAAATGGTACATATAGATGTATTTGGACATAATTTATATAATCAAGAGGTGACAGTCTATGTCATTGATGGGCTTAAAAATAGTAGTCTAAAAGAGCACTATAGATTTGCATAAAAGATTTTAAAGGAAGGGTAAGATGAAACATATATCATGGATTAAGCAATTCAATTAAGGGGCTGCTAAACGCCATCTGTGGGGATCGAACCCACGACCACATGGTTAAAAGCCATGCGCTCTACCACTGAGCTAAGATGGCAGATTGTTTGAAAGCTCAAAAAATAAATATAAGAATTCTAAGACATAGTTGGAATCTCAAAATTAACCTCTTCGTTACAATTTACCACTGTGGGAAACTCTAAAGTAATTATACAAATCGACTTCCAATTGAAGGCACTGATCGCTGGACTTGAGAATGAGAGAAAAACCATCTTTGCAAGATTTTAACCTAGGTGGTGGGTGACGGTCGATTCCTGATATCCTATTGTAAATGTTTTGATCATTGTTATGTTTTTTTAGTTCTATTTCTTCTTTTTTCATTTTGAATTTCAAGGAAGTGACTAGAAATGGCAGCAGTATATAGTTTATACATTATTAATAAATGAGGTGGTCTAATATTTACACTTTTGTTTCTGCTAAAATTAGTTCTGATAGGTTTTATGTCGTTATTTATTTTGGAGAAATTGATAAATTGGTTAGTAATTATATTAAAAACGGTGCTCAATGATTCTTTTTTTTAATATTGAAATAATTTAAGCTGAGAATCAACAAGAAAATATTAAAAATCACAGATTATATTTAACATTGTGGAAAAATATTATACTTTTTGAAGAATTATTTAGAGGCATGTTCAACTGTCTTTAGAGGTGCACCCCTTTTATTCTTACTAAATCTCGGTAAGAAGTGATGGATATTATTAATTGAAAATAAATATTTAGAATTGTTAGATTTATATGCTAATAAATTGATTAGTATTTATTCAAACCATATTTTTATTTTCTGAGCAATCATCTTAGCAACATTAGGTGACCTACGATATAATGCAAAAACTGATTCTTTGATGTGATTGTATATTAGGCAATTTAGTCACTTCAAATACATGAAGTTGTCAAATGGAAAGCACTACAGAATGAAGACAATTTATATACTAGCTACCCCTTTATACTTTATGTTAATGAAGAATGAAATTGATGGACAAAATTATGGAATTGTTGCCACTGCTAAATGAATTGATTAAATATACAGATAAATAAACATGTCTTTTCCATAAAGATAGTAGAGGAAATTACATTAGCCTCTATTTTGGCACATTGCACATTGCTCCCTTATATATATATATATATATATTGTTGAATCATGCATTTTATGTATTTTACTATTATAAGATATATATATATATAAAAGTTAGGCATGATTACAAGTAAGGATATAATGAGTCAATTCCTTTAATATCACAAATAATGTGTCATTTAGGGACATTTTGATATTGGCTTAACGTTGCTAATAAAGCTTGGTACCAATTCCTAACTAATGGAGGAAAAATTAATCTTCTTTCAAGAACATGTTAGAAAAATGTCAGAAATAAGTTGACATTCAATGACATTTTGATTTTGTCTCTAAAGTGAGCAAAGACGATTTGGAGAAATGTCATAAATAAATTCATATTTAAGGATTTTTTCATGATGTTGCTATTGGTAAATATTTTACATACAAAATAAGAACAATGCTATAAAGCTTGGCACTAATTCCTAAATGGGTCATGGAAAATTAATCGTCTTTCAATTACCTGTTAGCGAAATATCACAAATCAGGTGTCGTTCAGTGATATTTTGATGTTATCTTTAAAAGAATGTCACAATTATATTACTATTTAGGGATGTTTGCATGAAATCGCTAGCAATAATATTAAAATATAAAATAAGAACATCACTATAAAGCTTGGTGCTACTTCTTAACGGGTGGAAGGAAACTTAATCATCTTTCAAGGTTGGTTTAGTATAATCTCAAAAATAAGATAATATTCATGAAAATTTTGAAGAAATTTCATAAATAAATTACTATTTAGGGACGTTTGCATAAAATTTTTATTGATAAATATTGTACAAACTAAATAAGAATGTCGATATCTTCAAACTTTCATAAATAAACCACTGTAATTTGCAATACAAGTACACTCACTTTAAACTTAACGCCATCTGTGGGGATCGAACCCACGACCACATGGTTAAAAGCCATGCGCTCTACCACTGAGCTAAGATGGCTGGTTGTTTGAAAGCTCAAAAAATACATATAAGTATTCTAAGACATAATTGGAATCTCAAAAGTAACCTCTTCGTTACCATTTACCACTTATGGGAAACTCTAAAGTAATTATATATATTGACTTCCACTTAAAGGCACTAATCACTACACTTGAGAATGAGAGAAAAACCATCTTTGCAAGATTTTAACCCAGGTGGTGAGTGGCAGTCGATTCTTGATATCCTACCGTAAACGTTTTGATCATTGTTATGTTTTTTGAGTTCTATTTCTTCTTTTTTCAATTTGAATTTCAAGGAAGTGATTAGAAATGACATCAGTATTTAGCTTATACATTATCAATAAATGAGGTGGTCCAATATTTACACTTTTGTTTCTATTGAAATTCATTTTGATAGGTTTTATGTTGTTTATTTTGGAAAAATTGATGAATTGGTTAGTTATTATATTAAAAATGATGCTCAGTGATTCTTTTTTCTTAATTTTGAAATAATTTAAGTTGAGAATCAACAAGAAAATATTAAAAATCAAATACTTTATTTAACATTGTGGAAAAATATTATACGTTTTGGAGAATTATTTAGAGGCATGTCCAACTGTCTTTAAAAGTGCGTCCCTTTTATTCTTTACTGAATCTCGGTAAGAAGTGATGGATATTATTAATTGAAAATAAATACTTAGAATTGTTATATTTATATGCTAATAATTGATTAGTATTTATTCAAACCATATTCTTATTTTCTCATCAATCATCTTAGCAACATTAGGTGACCTATGATATAATGCAAAAACTAATTCTTTGATGTGATTGTATATTAGGCAATTTAGTCACCTTCAAATACATGAAGTTGTTGAATGGAAAGTACGACAGAATGAAGGCAATTTATAAGCTAGCTACCCCTTTATACTTTATGTTAATGAAGAACAAAATTGATGTACAAAATTATGGAACTGTTACTACTGCTAAATGAACTGGTTAAACATACGCAAAAAATGAACTTGTCTTTCCTATAAAGATAGTAGAGGAACCTATATTAGCCTCTATTTTGGCACATTGCACACTACTCCTTTAATTGCTCCTTTATATATATATATATATATATATATATATATATATGTTGCATCATGCATTTTATGTATTTTACTGTAACGATCCGGAAATCGGACCGCTACCGGCACTAGGATTCAGATCGACTTAAGGTCGCCGGAACCCGTAGCAAACTTACTATACATCCTGGGTACCTGATAAAATCCCAT
The DNA here is from genome assembly GCF_001659605.2 of Manihot esculenta. Taxonomy (NCBI): domain Eukaryota; kingdom Viridiplantae; phylum Streptophyta; class Magnoliopsida; order Malpighiales; family Euphorbiaceae; genus Manihot; species Manihot esculenta. Next base: position 3,332,052 of record NC_035166.2, read on the forward strand.
ACATGATCATACATTATCATAAAAACTTAAAAAATTTTATAAAACCAAGCTCAACCTGTACATGCATCATACTGAAAATATAAAACTCATACTAGAGCCCTCATCAAATGCTCTTGTATGGTTAACATCACATGCCTCAAGCTTGGTTTAAACATAACTTATAATTAAAAACTTTTACATAAAGGTCATGTTAATCGGGATTACAATGATAAAAACTAGGGCAAAGCACAATTCTAATCCATTATACAATACATTTCCACAACTATTCTATTACATCAAACTATACCAGCTACTATGTCGGCTTCCCGTGCTATCTTCGACCTTGCAAACCTGGGGTTAGGGGAAAGGGATAAACTACAAGAGCCTAATGAGCAGAACAATAAAAATAGTTTAATAAACATATGCTCGTATGAAATGCGTCACAACACAAACAATTCATATCAAGATGGATTTGTCACCAGTAACCCTTTACATAATCCAATGTGTCCGGCCTTCGACGGAGCTCCTCAGAACTTTCGCTTAAACATAATATAACATATCCATAATGCCAGGGGCGTAAAATGAGCAGCCCTAGTTTTTCTCTTACATCATACCAGGAGAGTAGAATGAGCAGCCCTAATCTTTCCGTATCATATCATATCATAATATCTCGAGGGCTAGTAGGTCATCCAATATCCATCCACATCAACAGTAAATTATGCAATGCATCATATTCGTGAATTCTAATGCAACATCCTATTCGTGAATTCTAATGCAACATCCTAATACATAAACATGGCATTCGTAATGTATAAATATGCTTAAAAGTTAGTTACTTTGAAAAAGTAGTTCAGTTCTACTCACCTCTGGCTGATGCTTGCCTAACACCGGTGCAGTTACCTCACTGCAGGCCTCTACGGTCTCCCTGGTCCGATCCTACACAGATGGACTCAAATGAGTGACCAAACATAGCTATTACAAGACTCTAAACAACTCCTCAAAAACCCCTTTAAACATACCAAAACATGCACATTAAATAAGCAAAGAAAGGCTGGGCAGGGGACTTTCGGCGGCAAGTTCGGCGACCGAAGGTCCCTCACAGATCCGAAAGTCCCTGACTTTCGGGGGCAGGTTCGGCGGCGGGTTCGGCGGCCGAAACTCCTTCACAGATCCGAAAGTCCATGCTTTCGAGGGCAGGTTAGGCGGCCAAAAGGCTGCCTCCACAAGCAGGTTCGGCGGCCCAACCTGGGTTCTCCAGCAAGGCAGAACCCGAATATACCCTATGCATACAGCCACCCAACTCTCCAATCCTCACACCCAACTCCTCAAAAACATACATACTCACTCAAACATGCATAAGGGGCATAAAAACTAGCCTAAACCCCAACAAATAACAATAAAAACATCATAAGAGCAAACATTCATTAATAACTCAACTCAAACCTTAAAACTTTATATCTAACCATTTCATGCATTTTTTGACCCTTTACCCTTTCTTAAAATTTGATTAAAACATAAGAAAAGCAATAATCTAGACTTACCTCTTAGATGACGGCAACCCCAACGTGGAGATGAGGTAAAACGGTCTCCGGAGGTCTCCAAGGTTTCAAAACTTGGATTCAAGCTCAAATCTTCAAAAACAAGGCAAAACTCATGAATTTCTTTAAGGGATTTGAAGAATAAACAATAAAATCACCAAAGGAAGGGCAAAGACTCACCTATGCCCGAAAATGGAGAGAAAACTCCCTCATCTTTGGGCTGAAGGCCTCTTATAGGTGGATGCACGAAACCACCTTTGGGGGCCTGATTGAGCATAATTTAGTCTATATTATTATGATATTATTGATGTTAATTTACACTTTTTCTGCTTAATTTTGTGGTTTTAATCTTATTCTGCAGAAAATGGTGTAAAGGGACAATTTGGTGAAAGTGCCCCTAAAACTGCCTTAATTGGAGCAAAGGAGAGCAAGCATGCCAAGTGCAACTTGAAAGGAGCCAAATAAGGAAAGTAATTTGAAATTTAAATTTCAAATCATTAAGAGAATTTAAAATTCAAATTCAAGATTCAGCTCATTAAGAAAAGTGCTAAATAAGGAAAGTGCAGTCAACAGAGCAGTTTAAAATCCAAGATCTTCAAGAATCCCTTTCCTTATTCAAGAAGCCAAATCTTCAAAATTCACATTTAGATTTTGAAATTTAAATTCAGCTTGCTAAGGAAGCCAAAGAAGTCCCACATGCCACACATGCCTTGCACATTCAAAATTCAAATTGCAAAAGAGAGGCTACACCTCATTAATGTGCAAGATATGGGCAGCAACTTGGGCAGCACTTGGGCAGCAACGTGTGCAGTAGCTAGGGCAACACAAGAACATTATATAAGGGTCTCTGAGGCTACCGCACACCCCTATAAGGACTTCACTCCAATTCGGCCAAGAAGGGCCAGCCGCGCCACCTCTCCAAGGCTCTCCATCTTCGGTTCTTCTTGTTTCTTTCTTCTTTTCTTTTATTTTCTGTTTTGTTTCAGCCATGAGTGGCTGAAACCTTTTATTCTAGTTGAAGATTAGGTGATACTTTGGTTGTTTTATGGATTGGGAGACTTGATCATATATTGTTCATCTTTTGGTTATTCAATATTTGTGCAATTTCATGCTTGATTCCATTATTGCTTTGTTATTTTGATCAATGTGACCAGTTGATTCTTGATTGCAAGGTAAAATATTGTTAGTTTGAATAATTTTGAGTCCGTAATTGCTTGGATTGTTAAACACAAGAACACTTGGTGTAAAAACTGAGGGAGTTGCATAATCTAGCAAAATCACCATGCGCTTGGGTAGCTAGGATTAGATCTCTATATTTCTTAATGCAATTGACAGTTGTTTTGATGCCTAAGGCCCAAGTACGTTCCTTGGCAACTTGTTGATTAGTGATTAATTAGAGGACGTTCTCTAATTGGTTTATGATTAAGGAGAGATATGGTGGTGAGAAGCGTCTTCCATCTCCATAACTAATCTATTGAATCTATCAAGGGAAACTAAGTGTCAATGATCAATCCCAACAACTGAAGTGGATCCAATTCTTCAACTAGATCTTTCTTATTATTGATTTCTCTTTATTTTTATTATTCGCTTTACTTTTATTGCTTTCAGTTTTAGATCTCTTGAATCAATCTCAAAACCCCCCCTCCATTTTACTTTCAGTTTATTTGCTTTTAGTTTATCTCGTTTCAGTTTACTTCTCTTTCAGTTTATTTTTTTTGTTTCAGTTAATTCTCTTGGTCTTGATAAGGAAGATAGGTAAGTTTTCAATTCCCTGTGGATTCGATTCTTTTACCACTATCTACAGCTGTAAGATTGTTGATAACCAGAAAGGTTATTTTTGACCGGCTTCGACAACCGCGAGTCAGGGCCGAAAGGGGAGATCCCGTGGCGGCACCATCTTCGGCGGCCGAACCTGGTTTTTTCCCTCCAAAACTATTTTTTTCAAAACTCTTTTCTTTTTTTCTTAAAACCTTAAAATTTTCAAAATTCATTTTATAAAATCCTTACTTTACCCTTTTAAGGGGATTCCAGTTTCGGGAATTCCGAATTCCAACGGAGATTCCATCGAAATGTTGGAATTTCGACGTCGAAACTTAGCCGGGTATTACATTTACTATTAGTAAGATATATATATATAAAAAAAATAGGCATGATTACAAGTAAGGATATAGTGAGCCAATTCCTTTAATATCACAAATAATGTGTCATTTAGGGATATTTTGATATTGCCTCTAAATTTTTCAAGAACAATATGGAGGAATGTCATAAATAAATAGTACTTAGATACATTTTCATGACGTCTCTATTGATAAATATTTTACAGACAAAATAAGAATTTACTTATAAAACTTGGCGCCAATTTCAAATTAGGGGAAGGAAAATTAATCTTATTTCAGAGGCGTTTTAAAGAAATGACATAATAAGATGCTATTAGGGGACATTTTAAAAAGAGTTTTAACATTTTAGAGGAAACTAAGAGGAATAATCCAAGAATTATGCAAATCAAAGTGTCTGAGAACCACTATGTGATTATTTTGTATTATATGAGTATAGTGTAGAACTGTATATTAAAATATATATCTTAATATGCTTTGTTTACTATTACTAATCAATATTTTTTATTTTAGGAACAATGTGAAATTAATATAGCCAGTAGGAGGAAGGTTACAACCTCACATTTTTTATCAAAAAACCATTCACAATTTGCTATAATGAAATTCCATTCTAAAAAAAAGAGAAAGTTCGAAACAATTGGGATTGGTATGATTGACAAAGAAAGGGATGAATGAGAACTCTAATTTGCATAAACAAGTTTACTTCTAAGAAATGAAATCAAGACTAAACGCCATCTGTGGGGGTTGGTTGTTTGAAGACTTAAAAAACAAATATAAGAATTCTAAGATATAGTTGGAATCTCAAAATCAACCTCTTCATTACCATTTACCACTTATTATAAACTCTAAAGTAATTATACAAATTGACTTCCACTTGAAGGCACTGATGGACTTGAGAGTGAGAGAAAAACCATCTTTGTAAGATTTTAACCCAGGTGGTGGGTGGCAGTCGATTCCTGATATTCTACTGTAAACGTTTTGATCATTGTTATGTTTTTTGAGTTCTATTTCTTTTTTTTTTCAATTTGAATTTCAAGGAAGTGACTAGAAATGGCTGCAATGTATAGCTTATACATTATCAATAAATGAGGTAGTCCAATATTTACACTTTTGTTTCTATTGAAATTAGTTCTAATAGGTTTTATGTCGTTTATTTTGGAGAAATTGATGAATTGGTTAGTAATTATATTAAAAATGATGCTCAATGATTCTTTTTTCTTAATTTTGAAATAATTTAAGTTGAAAATCAACAAAAAAATATTAAAAATCACATATTCTATTCAACATCGTGGAAAAATATTATACTTTTTGGAGAATTATTTAGAGGTATGTTCAACGGTCTTTAGAGTCTCCTTTTATTCTTATTGAATCTTGGTAAGGAGTAATGGATATTATTAATTGAAAATAAATACTTAGAATTGTTATATTTGTATGCTAATAAATTGATGAGTATCTATTCAAACCATATTCTTATTTTCTCATTAATCATCCTAGCAACATTAGATGACCTATGATATAATGTAAAAACGGATTCTTTGATGTGATTGTATATTAGGCAATTTAGTCAACTTCAAATACATGAAGTTGTGGAATGGAAAACACGACAGAATGAAGACAATTTATAAGCTAGCTACTCCTTTATATTTTATGTTAATGAAGAACGAAATTAATGGATAAAATTATGGAACTGTTGCCACTGTTAAATGAACTGGTTAAACATATGTATAAATAAACTTGGCTTTAAGGGTGAACATTCGGTCGGTTCGGTTCAAAATCGAATCGAACCGAATAAATCAAAAACTAAAATTTTAGTATTTATGAAAATCAAATCAAATTGATTTTGGTTAGAAACAGAATCAAACAGAATCGGTCTGATTCAGTTCGATTCGGTTTAGTTTGATCGATTTCAATTTTTAATAATTTTTTTATTTTTTACACTTTATTTTTAGTATTTTAAAATTTAATTAAAATATTTTAATCTTAATATGATCTAATTTCTCTATATTATTGAAAATAACATATTATTATCACTAATCGGTTCGGTTTGATTTTTTATTTTTTTCGATCAAAATCGAACCAACCAAAATAACTGAAATTTTTAAAATTAAAAACTGAACAGAACCGAAATGAATAAAAAGTCGAACTGAATTTTTAAATTAATTCGGTTTGGTCGATTTTTTCGATTTGAACCGAATACTGCTCACCCCTATTTGACTTTCCCATAAAGATAATAGAGGAAACTACATTAGCCTCTATTTTAGCACATTGCACACTACTCTCTTGACTGCTCCTTTCTTCTTTTACATATATATATATATATATATATATTACTATTAGCAAGATATATAAAAAAGAAAACTTAGGCAAGATAACAAGTAAGGATATAGTGGGCCAATTCCTTTAATATCCTAAACCATGGTAGGAAAAATCTTAAAATTATAAGAATTGTTGGAGTTCTTGTTATCATTATTGCTTTCTATTAGGCTTGTTTAATTATTTTTCACTTATTCTATCATAAGAATAGAGAGCAATTTCTGCCGTGATTCAAACAATGTGTAAACAAGTAATTATGCATGTATTTAATATCCTATTTATATGCAATGAAAAAATTATTTATTTTAGTATCTTCATGTTTAGATAGAACAATCGCATGATGAAGAAAGATCAAAATCCATTAATGCTCTCTATTTATTATCTTATGTACCCATAGTTGTATTAAGAAGTAACAGTGATGGTGTAGATGTTGCATTATGAATGGTGTATGGTTCCTTACCAAAGAATGTAATTCTTCTTGTACAAGTCAAAATAGTAGGATTACTATATTAAAGAATATTATAATGATGAGATTGTCGATTTTTATGGATAGATTTTTGATATTATTTAGTTAAATTACGTTGATGATTACGTTATTTTTTTTAAATGCAGTTGATTTTACTAAAAAAAATTAAAAAGGAAAGAAGCATAATTAGTAAAATACTACAATAAATATTAGAATTAGCATTTTACAGTGGCATTAATTTTACTATTATATTAACTAATATATAACAACAATATGAATAAATAAAATAGTATTGATTAACAAATTTTATTGGTAATGTAAATTATTAATTTAATCTATATTTAGATTTGATTCTAATATGATTTTTATATATTTATAGTTAGAGATTAGCAGTATTCAGTTTAAATCGAAAAAACTGATCGAATCAAATTAATTTAAATTTTTGATTTGGTTTTTTATTCATTTCGGTTCGGTTCGGTTCGATTTTTAATTTTAAAAATTTTGATTATTTCAGTTTAGTTTTGATAAAAAAATAAAAAAAAAACGAACTGAATTGATTAGTGATAATAGTATATCATTTTCAATAATATTAAAATATTCTAATTAAATTTTAAAATATTAAAAATAAAATGTAAAAAATAAAAAATTTATTAACAGTTCATTCTTTGTTTTGTTCCTCAACTCGACTTATCTAGTGTTAAGAGTCAATTTCCGAGGCCGGCACCTGCTGTGGTTGGTTTTTCTTTATTTTGTTCCTCAACTATACTTATTTGGTGCCAATGGTCAATTTCAGAGGTCGGCACCTATCGTGGTTGGATTTTTCTTTATTTTGTTCCTTAACTCGGCTTATATGGTACTAAGGATCAATTTTTTAGGCTAACACCTGCCATGGTTAGGTTTTTTTTTTTGTCTTGTTGTCATGACTTCCAGGCTTATTAGCCTTGCTCGGTATTCAGGTTCGTGGCTTTACTGATGCTTTCCGGCTTATTAGTCTTTATTGGTGTTCAGGCTCATGGCCTTACTGTCGCTTTTAGGCTTATTAGCCTTACTCGGTATTCAGGCTCATTAGTCTTACTGTCACTTTTCGGCGTATTAGCCTTAACCGATATTCAAGCTCATGGCTTTACTGTCGCTTCTAGACTTATTAACCTTGCTCGATATTCAGGCTCATTGGTCTTAGTGTCGCTTCCAATTTTATTAGCCTTACTCGGTGTTCAGGCTCATTGGCCTTACTATCGCTTCCCGACTTATTAGCCTTGATCGGTATTCAAGCTCATGACCTTACTGTCACTTTCAAGCCTATTAGCCTTGCTCGGTATTCAAACTCATCGGCCTTACTTTTGCTTTTAAAATTTATCTGCAAAATAAAAACTTGTACAACATATATGTAATGAGAATACTCATTGTGAATTCAATAATATTCATCAATAAATAATGTCGCACATGACATTTAGTTTCATATTTCAAATGGATGTAAATATTAATTTTGACTAATAATATATAATTCAAAGAGTTCAAAAAATAATGTTTTGCATGCATAATTGCCTTCAAGTTTTTTCAATTCATTAAATACATAACCCTTTGCTTAGGAATATTTGTGCCAATGTTAATTAACAATAGAAGTTTTCATATGAAGTTACCATTTGAATATAGCGTATCCTGCGTTTTATTTTTAAATAACAAAATATTTTTTTAATAATAATATTTTTTATATGATAAAACTTCTTTTTTTTTTAATTTTAAAAATTATTTATTGTGTCTTAATATTTTTTTAAATTTTATGGTAATTAAAAAAACTAATTTTAATATTTTTTAAATTATAAAAAAATATTTTATTATTAAAACATAATATTATATTATATTGTTAGGACTTATTTGGCCCGCAACGAAAATACAAGGACTTAATTGGTCCTAAATTTTGAATTGTGCTTATTTGGTCTTAAAAAAAAATATATGAACTTAATTGAACTTATTTCTAATATGAAATAATATAGTAGTATAAGTGTAATTTTCTGTAAAATAACGTATTCAACATAAGTCAACTATAAAATAAAAAACAATTTATAGCCACTAATTATTTTTCCTCTCTCTCTCAAAATTCATTCAACTCAACCATTCACAATTTAGTTTAACTGCATGCTACCCTCTTTCTGTTGATTCTTCTCCTTTTGAAATTGACTATTAGTTAAAAATAAGTTTAAATTAAACTCTTTAAATAATTTCTTTCTCATAAAAATTCTACTTAAAACTTTTAAAATAAAATTTAAATAATAATAAACTTTCTATTTTATTTTGAAATACTAATTTTATTTAAATTGGCATCAACACCATATATGATAATAGGTTATATTATTAGCTTCAAACAACGGATAAAATTAACCATAATTTTGCTATGTAAAATAGAATACCGCATAATAAAATATATAAGCAAATTTTAAAAAAAATAGCAAGATTTGATTCATTTTTTCATCAGTTAAAAAAATTGTAATAACAAGATATGATTAAAAAAATAATAAATAATTTTTTTCTCTATAATTGTCGGATATTAATAGTAGGAGACCTCTTAATGTTCCTCTATATATAATTAACTACAAAAAAAATATGTAACAGTAGATGTGACTTTCTATTTGCATCCCTCTGGAATCTTCCCTACAATTGTTGGCTTAACATCAATGCATTCATATTTTGCTGGGCCTTCAGGACCACTATATGTCAAGTCAATGTTTGCAAGTTCCACTTTTTCACATGGAATTCCACTGCTACATATAAGTTGAACGGTAAGAGAAGTTGCAGAAGTTCCCTTTATATTTTTGAAGCTAACATCACTAATCTTCACTTTAGATGGTTCCTGAAAAAAAAAAAGAGAGAAGAAATAATTATTTATACAAACAATAAGTAATTATCATATAATAATATATTGTTTTGGAATAGTTATCACCTTTTTATTGCATTTATTCCATGGACAATACATTTGATCTACAATAATAGGATTGGAGACATTTTCCATAGTAATATCTTGGAAATGAATATTAGTTGCAGTATTAGGAAATAGTGCAGGCCAAGTTTTAATTCTAACACCATTAGTTGTACCGGTGAGGGTGCAATCGGAAACGGTAATTCCGGAAACAGGATCTTCATTCTCATACTTCCCCAAGCTCCCTATGCTGATGCCATGACCAGGTCCACATGCCACTTTTGTGATTTTTAGATTTTCGGTTCCATAATCAATAGAGATACAATCATCACCCGTGCCTATTTTGGCATTAGATATAGTCACTCCCTTTGATCGCCCAATATGAATTCCATCTGTATTAAGGCTATTTTCAGGTGTACTGACTTTGAAGCCTTCAAATGTGAAGTCGTCACATCCCAATACATTGACGTGAAAGTACTTGCTATTAAGAGACGTTATGTCACGAACTAAGCCTTTGGTAATGAAGTTAAACCTTATATTCTGATGAAAAATGTAAAGCAATAAAAGCATTTTAGAAAAGTTTTGGTACGTAATTACAATTTATGGTAAATTTAAATTAGTAACATTTTGTAATATCATGTACACTAAAAAAAAATACCATAGGATGTTTCTTGCAATTTTTTGGATCTTTGTCACAAGATACTCCCTTCCATGCAACTTCTCCTTAACCATCTAAAGTTCCTTTTCCAGATAGTGTGAATTGATCAATATGGTTAAAATTAAACCAACCATCCCCTGTAAGCTCTGGTGGGGCTTGCACGGTTCCTTGAACTTCTACCTCTATTGCCCCTTTGCAAGGACCTGTAACATTCACTATACCTGCCAAGAATGTCCCTGCTGGAATCAATATTTTGCTAGATCCTGCTGCTGCACAAGCCTCTTTCCAAGCATCCGCTATAGCCTAAAAGATAAAGGAAAGAGAAAGGTAAGAATTTTAAGTTTAACTAATATCCTAATATTCATGGGTGAATTATATGTTTATACCTGACTTGCATCTGCTTTTCCATCAGGTGCTGCACCAAATTTTGTTATATCAAAAACAACTGGCTGTGCTTAAACAACAGAGAAATTTATGAACAATAGAGATACAATTGAGAAGATTATTTTAGTATCCATTATTTTTTTTTTGCTTCCTTCCTTCTTTTATTTTTAATAAAGATTTTGCAATGATGAATTGATTTATCTTTCTATATGCTGCTTTATAAGGCTAAAATTTACCAAATTTAACTAAATACTAATAATGTTTTATATATTTGGTATTAAGCAATTTTTTTAGAACCTCTGTATTTGGAAACGTTGAATGTTCTAAGCTAAAAATAGATTCCCAAAATGTACCATGTGTTATATCATCCATATCTCATGTTATGGTTATGATAACATGTAGATAATTTCTCATGTAATTCTTAAAGCTAAAGATTATTTATTGGAGAAAGACTTAAACAGGTTGATTTTTTTCACTTTTGATGTTTTAGTAAGATAATAAAGGATTGAAGAATAAAAAGAGAAAAATTATGTCTAAACTCTGAATTCTGAAATTAAGGGAGTAATGGGCGTAATGAAAGACACAAGGAAATAAGGAACAAAGTCTTGCTTAAACTCTAAGTCTCAGATGCACTATGTTATGGGCATAATATATCTAACAAAAGAAATCAGAGTCCAATTCCATATTTGACACACAATTTGATGATCCTTATCCGCAAAAACATATAAAACTCAATTGTTTTAGGAAAAATAAAGCACAAAATGTAAGTGAAATCATGGATATACCTAAATACACTTTTCCATCTAATTTTGGTTATTTGTATTTAGGCTAAACTAGGATTTTTAGTACTATATAAAGATGCTATTTTGATATACAACATCATCTTTTACTCTTGATTAATTTTGGGAGGCTGAAAACATTTTTCTCATTGCATTTCAACCATGAACATATGTAGCTAAATTCTAGTTTTAGTTGAAGGATAATTAAAGTTTTAATTCATTTAGTTGTGAGATCTAATTGGTTTTATTATTTTCTTAATGTTTCTTGGTATTTATATTGTTTTTGTACCTATTATTTATTATTGTTCTATTGATTGTAGCATTAAGGTGTCATTGCTCAATTAATAGGATAATATATTATTATTCAAGTTGATTAAATTCATAATTATTTTAGTTTAATATGAAATTAGTGGTGAATTAGTTTAAGTAAAGCCTTCCTAAGGAACAAAATAATCATACTAAAATGAATCTAGCTTTTGTGTTATTAGTTAGAATCAAGTTCTTCTAATTCCTAATGTAGTAATAGGATTAAATTATAGTAGCGTCTCCTACTTTTCAAAAGCTAAAGCTAGTTAACGAACATCTCTTAGCTAGTTTAAAAATTAAGATTGAGTGACTAAAGCTTCTTCGACATCTATAACTATTTTATCTATATATAATTAGAAATTATTTTTGCATCTATGATCAACCAATAAGACTAAAACTGATATTAAACTTTCATTGAATTAATCTCATATTGATTTTCTCACTTAAATCTAATTACTTTACTTCTTTTAATTGTTTTAGGTTAATTCTCATTGAAGTAATTTTTAATTCCTTGCTTTTTAAAACTCCCATTTTATTTTTATTTTTGTTTTGTCTTTCAAGTGAATTAACTTCCTTCCAATCTCTATAAGATAAACCCTACTCGCAACTGTAATACCCGGCTAGACTCCAGTATCGGAATTCCTACCGTCCGGTGGAATCTCGGATGTCGGAAACCTCTAGAAGGGTAAAACCATATTTTCATAAAATGTTTTAATGTATTTTATGGTTTTAAGCAAGAAAGGAAATTGAGTTTTGAATGAAAAGACCAAGAAGGCATTTCCAGGTTCGGCCGTCGAACCTCAAGTTCGGCCGCCGAACATTGGATAGTTTAGGGGGGCAAGTTAGGCTTCCGAAAGTTTCAAAGGTTCGGCCGCCGAACCTCATGTTCGGCCGCCGAACTTGCATGAGTTTTGAAGGCACTTTAGGCTGCCGAAAGGTGGTCTGGTTGCCCTTATAAAAGGGCTTCATTGTAACGATCCGAAAATCGGACCGCTACCGGCGCTAGGATCCAGGTCGGCTTAAGGCCGCCAGGACCCGTAGCTAGCTTGACATATAACCTGTAAACCTGTTTAATCCCATACATGATCAAGAATATACATAAAAATTTAAAAATTTTCTTTCATACATTCTCTCATACGCCAAACTCAACCTGTGCATGCACTGAACATGGTCATAAACATAAGCATTGACCCCTCTGTGGGATCTCATAAGTGCCCCAAAGGGGCGATACAATATATGTTGAGTTGGTTTACATAAATATCATAAAACATCTAAGATCATGTATTAAAGGGATAACAACATTCTATGGTCAAGCACATCTCTATCATCCATAAGCCTCATTACATTACATGTCTATACTGTACTTTTACATAAAATCATAATCATTTATCATGTCCACACTAGCTATTATAGAGACAAGACTTCATTACTCTCGCTGACCTCCTGGTCTACCCTGTACCTGCAAACCTGGGGGATTAGGGAGAGGGGTGAGCTACTAGAGCCCAGTGAGCAGAATAATAAAACTTTTAAAACATATGATAACATGGAATGCATCACATCACAATCATATCACATCAAGGATGAATTTGTCACCAATAGTCCTCTACATAGTCCAACTGTGCCAGAACGTAGAATGGGTCCTGGTCTTTCTCTTACATGGCATAACATAACATTCCAATGTGCCAGAACATAGAATGGGTCCTGGTCTTTCTCTTACATAGTGCCAGCGAACGTAGAATGGGTCCCACTGGTATTACATTCCATACCGTACATTTCACATCGTCACATCATAGATCGAGGACTATGGATCATCCAACATTCATCCACAACAACAACAGTAGAGTATGCAATGCAACATATTAGTGAATTCTAATGCAAACAACCTAGTGTATCTCATGGTATTAATGATGCGTGAATCATGCTAAATGTCCATTATTTGCTTTAAAACGTAATAGGTTATTCCACTCACCTCTGGATAGCTCTGACCAGACACTGGAGCAGCTGACTCACTGCTGGGGTCCTCGGTTCCTCGGGTCCGAACCTACACAGGTGGATTCAAATGAGGGACCAAACATACATGAACATAACTCTAAACTACTCCCCAAAAACCCCCTAAAACAACATGAAACAATCATAGGAAAACATGTAAAGGAAGGCTAGACAGGGCACTTTCGGCGGCAGGTTCGGCGGCCGAAAGTCCCTCAAGAGCTGAAAGTCAGGCAGGTTCGGCGGCACCTTCGGCGGCCGAAACTCCCAGACAGAGGCGAAACTCATGCATGTTCGGCGGCACTTTCGGCGGCCGAAACTGCCCTCCAGAGACGAAAGTCCTCTTTCGGGGGCAGGCTTCGGCACCCGAAAGGCTTGCCTCCCAGGCAGGTTCGGCGGCCGAAAGTCCTTCGGCTGCCGAACCTGGTTTCTGCCAAAGGGTAGAAACTTGGTTCCTCATGCACATTTGCCTCCAAAAACCATCCAAACATGCCTTTTCCCTAATCTACAACATACATACTCAAGCATACAAGTTCCTAAGGGCTCTAAACTATCTTAAACCCCATCTACAACACATCAAACATCCACATTGTCCAAAAACATAACATAAACCCATAAACCTAACCATAAGCTAAACATGTATTCTACCCCATAGATCTACTTAAAACTTACTTAAAACATGCCATAAGCTCAAGATCGGCCCTTACCTCTTGAAGATCGAGAGGAGAACGACCCTAGCTCGGAAAATGGGAGAGAGAGAGTTCCTTGAACCTCCAAGCTCCAAAACTTGCTCAAATGCTCAAAATCTTCAAAACAAGGGTAAAACTAATGAAAATCGAGAAAGATTTGAAGGAAAGAACTCAAAACCGGCGAGGGATGGCAGAGAGCTCACCTTTGCCGAAAATGGGGAGAAGAGCTCGCCCGTTTTCAGCTAAGGGACCCCTTTATAGGTGGCTGGCCAGGCCACGTTCGGGAGCCGAAAGTGCCTCCGCATGCATGCCATGTTCGACGGCCGAATATAAGGTTCGACGGCCGAACTTGGTTTCCCTCACTTATGCTTTCGGGGGTCTAAGGCACACCCGAAACGCGTGCATGTTCGGCGGCCGAACTTGAGGTTCGGCGGCCGAACCTGAGTTTTCCTCCAAGGTTGTTTTCATGCAAAAACTCATTTCCTTTTTACTTAAAACCATGACATACATCTAAACATTTTGTGAAAACATGTTTCTACCCTACTACAGGCTTCCGACATTCGGGATTCCACCGGACGGTAGGAATTTCGATACCGTAGTCTAGCCGGGTATTACATTCTCCCCCCCTTAAGAACATTCGTCCTCGAATGTTCCTCAACTAACACAAGCATAGCAATCAACATAACATACATACATAGCACATAAACACATAGAGATCTAACCTTAAAAGAGATAAGGGTACTGCTGGAGCATAGACTCCCGTGTCTCCCAAGTGCATTCTTCCATATTGTGGTGGTTCCAAAGGACTTTCACCATCGGGATTTCCTTGTTCCTTAGCTTTCTGATCTGGGTGTCTATGATCCGTACTGGCTGTTCAACATAGGTGAGATCCTCTTGGACCTCCACATCAGGCTCACTGAGAACCTTGCCCGGATCTGACACAAACTTCCTCAACATTGAAACATGGAAAACCGGATGGATTCTTTCCATTGGAGCAGGTAAATCCAGCTTGTACGACACATTCCCAATCTTTTGCAAGATTTCAAAGGGTCCGATGTATCATGGGGCTAGTTTACCTTTCTTCCCAAAGCGAACCACTCCTTTCATAGGAGACACCTTGAGCAATACCAGATCCCCCTCCTGAAACTCTACTTGTCTTCTGTGGATGTCTGCATAACTCTTCTGTCTGCTTGTAGCAGTTTTGATCCTTTCTCTGATTATGGGTACCACCCTGCTGGTGATCTCTACTAGCTCAGGCCCTGCCAAAGCCTTTTCTCCAACCTCTTCCTAGCAAACCGGTGACCTGCACTTCCTTCCATATAAAGCTTCATATGGAGCCATCCCGATGCTAGCATGATGGTTGTTATTGTAGGCAAACTCCACCAAAGGTAGATGCTGCCTCCAAGAACCGCCAAAGTCCAGCACACACATTCTGAGCATATCCTCTATTGTCTGGATGGTCCTCTCTGACTGTCCGTCCGTCTATGGATGGAAAGCAGTGCTAAAATCCAACCTGGTACCCATGGCATTCTGCAGACTCCGCCAAAACCTGGAGGTGAACTGGGGTCCTCTATCGGACACTATTGAAACAGGAACCCCATGCAGCCTGACGATCTCATCAACATACACCTGCGCCAACTTGTCCACAGAATAGCCACTCCTGACAGGGATGAAGTGAGCAGATTTGGTGAGTCTGTCCACAATCACCCATATGGAGTCCAATCTGTTGGACGTCGCCGGTAACCCCACTACGAAGTCCATAGCTATATTCTCCCATTTCCACTCTGGAATAGGTAGCGGGTTAAGCATTCTAGCCGGCTTCTGATGTTCCAGCTTCACCCTCTGACACACTTCGCAGGCTGACACAAACTGTGCCACTTCTTTCTTCATAGCTGGCCACCAATAAACCTTTTTCAGATCTTGATACATCTTGGTGGCTCCGGGGTGAACGCTGTATCTTGCATTATGAGCCTCTCTCATAATGTCTCCTTTTAGCTCTATGTCGTCTGGTACAC
This sequence comes from Manihot esculenta, assembly GCF_001659605.2. Taxonomy (NCBI): domain Eukaryota; kingdom Viridiplantae; phylum Streptophyta; class Magnoliopsida; order Malpighiales; family Euphorbiaceae; genus Manihot; species Manihot esculenta. The sequence continues at coordinate 3,348,193 of NC_035166.2, forward strand.
ACAATCTGCTCCCATAGCGGAGGATCCCCTTGTTGTCAAATCTGAACTCGCTATCCTTGCCTGACTGAACAGTCCTGGCAATCTTTACTAACCCTGGGTCCTCATGCTGTTTCTGAGCCACCTGTTCCAGAAACACGGGCGCCACTCTCATCTGGGCTACCAAAGCACCTGTACTAGACAACTCCAACTGTAGACCTTCCTCAATGAGCTTGTAAAAATCCTTCACCACTGGCCTCCTCTCTGCCGATATGTGGGATAAACTGTCGAGTGATTTCCGGCTTAAGGCATCTGCCACCACATTCGCCTTACTCGGATGGTACTGAATCTTGCAATCATAATCACTCAGCAGCTCTACCCACCTTCTCTGTCTCAAGTTCAGATCTCTTTGACTCAGGATGTACTGCAGGCTCTTGTGATCCGTGAAGATCTCACATTTAACCCCATAGAGGTAGTGCCTCCACATCTTGAGTGCAAAGATTACTGCTACCATCTCCAGGTCATGTGTGGGGTAATTCAACTCATGCTTCTTCAGCTGTCTAGAAGCATAAGCAATCACCCTTTCGTTCTGCATTAGCACACAACCCAATCCCACACGGGACGCATCACAATACACTGAGAAGTCTTCATTACTAGATGGCAGGGCTAACACTGGTGCTGAAGTCAACCTCTTCTTGAGCTCCTCAAAGCTCTCTTCACACTGGTCGGTCCACACAAACCTCTGGTTCTTCCTGGTCAATTTCGTCAGAGGAGTTGCAATCTTTGAGAAGTCCTGGACGAACCTCCTGTAGTAACTTGCCAAACCCAAGAAACTTCTAATCTCTGTCACTGAAGTGGGTCTAGGCCAGTTAGACACAGCTTCTACCTTCTTGGGGTCCACCTCTATTCCATTTCCTGACACTACATGCCCCAAGAATGAAATGCTCCTCAGCCAGAACTCACACTTAGAGAACTTGGCATACAAGCCATGTTCCCTCAAGGTCTGCAGAACTAACCTCAGATGGTGGGCATGCTCCTCTGCATTCCTGGAATACACTAAGATATCATCTATGAAGACAATAACAAAGTGATCCAGGTATTGTCTAAACACTCTGTTCATGAGATCCATGAATGCTGCAGGGGCATTGGTTAACCCGAACGGCATTACAAGGAACTCAAAATGCCCATATCTGGTCCTGAAAGCTGTCTTTGGCACGTCTTCCTCCCTTATCCTTAGCTGATGGTACCCCGATCTGAGATCTATTTTGGAGAAACAACCGGCTCCTGCTAGCTGGTCGAATAGATCGTCCATCCTTGGCAGAGGGTACCTATTCTTGGTAGTGACTTTATTCAACTGCCTGTAGTCGATACAAAGTCTGAGGGATCCATCCTTCTTCTTCACAAACAAGACTGGAGCACCCCAAGGTGAGGTACTCGGTCGGATGAAGCCCTTTTCTACCAGCTCTTGTAACTGCTCTTTCAACTCCTTCAACTCGGCTGGATCCATCCTGTAGGGAGGGATAGAGATCGGTCTAGTTCCAAGCATCAATTCTATCTCGAACTCTATCTCCCTAGCAGGTGGTAAACCTGGCAGCTCGTCCGGGAAGACATCCTGAAATTCTCTGACAACTGGCACTGAGGTTGGCTCCCTGACCTGACTATCTAGCTCTCTCACATGAGCCAAATACCCCTGACATCCCTTCCTAAGCAACCTACGAGCCTGAAGAGTTGATATCAGACCTCTAGGTGTACCCCTCTTGTCTCCTCTGAAGAAGACCTCTGACCCGTTCTGATCTCTGAACCTGACTACCTTGTCTCTGCAGTCCAAGGTAGCACCATGGGTAGATAGCCAATCCATCCCTAGAATGACGTCAAAGTCTGTCAAATCTATAACCACAAGGTCGGCGGAGAGGCATCTTCCCTCAACAAAAACTGGACTGTACTGGCAGACTGACTCTGCCACTGACGGGTCACACTTGGGTCCACTGACCCATAGGGGACACTCTAACCCAGAGACTATCAGACCCAACCTCTCAACGGCTCTCGGAGCTATAAAAGAATGAGATGCACCCGGGTCCATTAATGCATACACATCAGAACACCCAATGATGAGATTACCTGACACCACGGTGTTGGATGTGTTAGCCTCCTGCTGAGTCATGGTGAAGATCCTGGCTGGAGCTGATGGACCTTCACCTCGGGAACCAGAAGAAGAGGCTGCCCCTCTCCCTCTACCTCTGCCACTGCCCTGAGTTGTGGCTGGAGCTGCTGGCTGCGCCACACTACCAGAAGCTGTCTGCTGGGGCTGGCCCATAAAAAGGTGCTCTAAGACACTCCCGAGCCATGTGTCCCTCCTGTCCACATCTGAAACATGCATTAGTCCCAGCCCGACACACTCCCTTGTGTGGCCTCCCACACCTTAGGCATTCTGTACCATCTAAACCTGAGCTCGAGCCACCGCCTAATCCCAGACCGGATTTCAACTTACTCCAAAACTTGTTCTTCTTCGGCTTCTTGGTGGTGTTATTCCACCTCTTGCTACCTGAGCTCTGAGAAGAGAGACCTGGCCCTCCTCTGCCTAGGGTCTTAACCCCTAAAGACTGGGTCACTGACTGCTTCACTGACCCCTCAACTATAGTACTAGCCTCCATCCTTCGCGCCATATCCACCACAGTGTGGAAACTTTCCCTCTCAACTGACTGAATCAAAGAGGAGTACCTAGAATGCAGTTTCATAACATATCTCTTGGCTTTCTTCGAATCTGTATCTAGAGCTTGCCCTGAAAAAGGCAATAGCTCCAAGAATTTATCCGTGTACTCCTCTATACTCATGTATTTTGTCTGCCTCAGCTGCTCAAATTCAATCATCTTCAGTGCTCTGGAACTGTCTGGAAAAGCCCATCCAGCGAACTCATTTGCAAATTCCTCCCATGTCATGCCGTCTAGTCTCGGGTCCACATAACACTTGAACCATTCCCGTGCCTTTTTGCACTTTAAGGTGAACCCTGCCATCTGAATGGCCCTGCTATCATCTGCCCCTAGCTCATCAGTTATCGTCTTCACTACTCTCAGGTACTCAAAGGGATCATCCCCTGACTTGTATTTGGGAGCATCCAGCGTAAGGTAATCTGTCATCTTCACTTTGCTCCCACCGGCTGAGCTAGGTCTAGAAGGTTGAGTAACTGGGGGCTACTGGTTCTTTAGGTGGTGGAGGTGGGGGTGCAGCATTTCCCGAGGTGGGGTTTGCCGGGTTAGGATAGAAGGGTGAGGGTGGATAAGCTGGGTATTGTGTGTAAGGTGGATAGAAAGGTGGATAAGGCATGTAGGTAGGGTAGGGGTTAAAGCTGGAGTAATCCGATGTGCCTCCCATCGAATACCCTGAACCCTGTGGGAAGGGTGGATAATGGGGTGGAAAACCATACCCCGAGGCCTGAGCGCCTCCCTGTGACTCCCCTGTCCCTTCTTCCGCCATGCTGACATCCAGATTCCCATCCCTCCTCTAATCCTCTTCCATAACCTCCCTCACATCTGAAGAACTTCCTCCTCTATCAGTCCCCCTTCTGCTAGCATCAAAAGACCATCTAGGGTCCCTTGACACTCTTTCTCTGTTTGATCTACATGACATTGCCCTAGGCAATGCAGGAGGACGGGCGCTCGTGCCCTCATCCTCTGGTGGTACTCCAGTCAATCTTGCCAATCGACGAGTTCCTCTCATCCTGTTTTCTGAAAAACAGTACACATCACACAAACATTAGCATCATATGGTTCATGTGGGAACACATGAACCCGCATCACATACATATCATTCATATCATAGCATTAATGCTCATGCATATAATCATGGCATTTCACATCATCATACAAGACAGGACTCAACATCCTATCCTAGTGGAAATGATCTTCCTATTGTGCTTGACCTTCTAGAACATCTATGAGCCCGACACTCTAGGTCTGATCCTATGAACCTAGGGCTCTGATACCATTCTGTAACGACCCGAAAATCAGACCGCTACAGGTGCTAAGATCCAGGTCGGCTTAAGGCCGCCAGGACCCGTAGTTAGCCTGACATATAACCTGTAAACCTGTTTAATCCCATACATGATTAAGAATATACATAAAAATTTAAAACTTTTCTTTCATATATTCTCTCATACGCCAAACTCAACCTGTGCATGTACTGAACATGGTCATAAACATAAGCATTGACCTCTCTGTGGGATCTCATAAGTGCCCCAAAGAGGCGATACAATATATGTTGAGTTGGTTTACATAAACATCATAAAACATCTAAGATCATGTACTAAAGGGATAACAACATTCTATGGTCAAGCACATCTCTATCATCCATAAGCCTCATTACATTACATGTCTATACTGTACTTTTACATAAAATCATAATCATTTATCATGTCCACATTAGCTATTACAGAGACAAGACTTCATTACTCTTATTGACCTCCTGGTCTACCCTGTACCTGCAAACCTGGGGGATTAGGGAGAGGGGTGAGCTACTAGAGCCCAGTGAGCAGAATAATAAAACTTTTAAAACATATGATAACATGGAATGCATCACATCACAATCATATCACATCAAGGATGAATTTGTCACCAATAGTCCTCTACATAGTCCAGCTGTGCCAGAACGTAGAATGAATCCTGGTCTTTCTCTTACATGGCATAACATAACATTCCAATGTGCTAGAACGTAGAATGGGTCCTGGTCTTTCTCTTACATAGTGCCAGCGAACGTAGAATGGGTCCCACTGGTCTTACATTCCGTACCGTACATTTCACGTCGTCACATCATAGATCGAGGACTATGGATCATCCAACATTCATCCACAACAACAACAGTAGAGTATGCAATGCAACATATTAGTGAATTCTAATGCAAACAACCTAGTGTATCTCATGGTATAAATGATGCGTGAATCATGCTAAATGTCCATTATTTGCTTTAAAAACGTAATAGGTTATTCCACTCACCTCTGGATAGCTCTGACCAGACACTGGAGCAGCTGACTCACTGCTGGGGTCCTCGGTTCCTCGGGTCCGAACCTACACAGGTGGATTCAAATGAGGGACCAAACATACATGAACATAACTCTAAACTACTCCCCAAAAACCCCCTAAAACAACATGAAATAATCATAGGAAAACATGTAAAGGAAGGCTGGACAGGGCACTTTTGGCGGCAGGTTCAGCGGCCGAAAGTCCCTCCAGAGCCGAAAGTCAGGCAGGTTCGGCGGCACCTTCGGCGGCCGAAACTCCCAGACAGAGGCGAAACTCATGCATGTTCGACGGCACTTTCGACGGCCGAAACTGCCCTCCAGAGACGAAAGTCCTCTTTCGGGGGCAGGCTTCGGCAGCCGAAAGGCTTGCCTCCCAGGCAGGTTCGGCGGCCGAAAGTCCTTCGGCTGCCGAACTTGGTTTCTGCCAAAGGGCAGAAACCAAGTTCCTCATACACATTTGCCTCCAAAAACCATCCAAACATGCCTTTTTCCTAATCTACAACATACATACTCAAGCATACAAGTTCCTAGGGGCTCTAAACTATCTTAAACCCCATCTACAACACATCAAACATCCACATTGTCCAAAAACATAACATAAATCCATAAACCTAACCATAAGCTAAACATGTATTCTACCCCATAGATCTACTTAAAACTTACTTAAAACATGCCATAAGCTCAAGATCGGCTCTTACCTCTTGAAGATCGAGAGGAGAACAACCCTAGCTCGGAAAATGGGAGAGAGAGAGTTCCTTAAACCTCCAAGCTCCAAAACTTGCTCAAATGCTCAAAATCTTCAAAACAAGGGTAAAACTAATGCAAATCGAGAAAGATTTGAAGGAAAGAACTCAAAACCAGCGAGGGATGGCGGAGAGCTCACCTTGGCCAAAAATGGGGAGAAGAGCTCGCCCGTTTTCGGCTAAGGGACCCCTTTATAGGTGGCTGGCCAGGCCACGTTCGGGAGCCGAAAGTGCCTCCGCATGCATGCTATGTTCGGCGGCCGAACCTGGTTTCCCTCACTTAAGCTTTCGGGGGCCTAAGGTACACCCGAAATGCGTGCATGTTCGACGGCCGAACCTGAGTTTTCCTCCAAGGTTGTTTTCATGCAAAAACTCATTTCCTTTTTACTTAAAACCATGAAATACATCTAAACATTTTATGAAAACATATTTCTACCCTACTAGAGGCTTCCGACATTCGGGATTCCACCGGACGGTAGGAATTCCGATATCGGAGTCTAGCCGGGTATTACATCCATGGCCGAAACGGGCGAGTTTTCTCCCCATTTTTGGCCATGGTGAGTCCCTGCTCTCCCATGGTTCGTTTTTGATGTTTTTCCTCCGATCTTTAGAGTTTTAACGAGTTTTATCTTGATTTGAAGATATTTGAGCAAAAGAGCAAGTTTTGGAGCTTGGAGACCAAGGAGTCGAGATCTCCCCCATCTCCAAGTTAGGATCATTTCTCCTCTAGATCTTCAAGAGGTAAGCTTCGATCCTACCATTCTAGTATGTTTTAAACAAGTTTTATGAGTTTTGTGGGGTAGAAATGCATGTTTAGGTTATTGTTGGTTTTATGGGTTTATGTTGTGTTTTTTAGCAATGTGGGTTGTTTGATGTGTTTTGGTTGGGGTTTAAGTTAGTTTGAGACCCCTATGTGCTTATTGGCTTGAGTTTGCATGTTGTAGACTAGGTAAATTCATGTGTGAATGGATTGGGAGGTTTTTATGCATGAAAGAGGCTGAGTTCTGCCCTTGGGAAGAACTCAGGTTCAGCAGCCGAAGGCTCTTTCGGCCGCCGAACCTGCCTGTGGAGGCCAAATTTTGGCTGCCGAACCCTGCCCCCGAAAGTAGACTTTTGGCTCTAGAAGGGAGTTTCGGCCGCCGAAGGTGCCGCCGAACATGCATGAGTTTCGTCTCTGGAGGGAACCTTCGGCCGCCGAAAGTGTCGCCGAAGGTGCATGACTTTCGGCTCTGGAGGGACTTTCGGCCGCCGAACCTGCCGCCGAAAGTGCCCTGTTCAGCCTTCCTTTGCATGATTTATGTGATTGTTTCATGGTTTTTTAGGGGATTTTTGGGGAGTATTTTAGAGTCATGTTCATGGATATTTGGTCCCTCATTTGAGTCCACCTGTGTAGGTTCGGACCCGAGGAACCGAGGACCCCAGCAATGAGATAGCTGCTTCAGAGTCATTAGAGCTTCAGCCAGAGGTGAGTAGAATAAACACTTATGTTTTAAAGCAACTAAATATAGATTTGAGCATGTTCATGCATCACGAATGCCATGTGATATTCTAGGTTGTTTGCATTAGAATTCACGAATATGTTGCATTACATAATTTGATAATGATGTGGATGGATGTTGGATGATCCTTAGTCCTCAATATGATACGATGTAATATGATACGGTATGGCATGGTATGGAAGTCCGGTTGACCCACTCTACGTCCCAGCACTATGTAAGAGAAAGACCGGTTGACCCATTCTACGTCCCGGCACGTTGAAATGTTATGATATGTTATGTTTAAGAGAAAGTCCAGTTGACCCATTCTACGTCCCGGCACCTTGGAATGTAGAGGACTATTGGTGACAATACCATCCTTGATGTGATTGGTTTGTGATGTGTTGCATTTCATAAAAGCATGAAAATTAAATTGAATGTTTATTTATTCTGCTCACTGGGCTTTATAGCTCACCCCTCTCCCTTAAACCCCAGATTTGCAGGTACAGGGTAGACCAGGAGGTCAGCAGGAGTAGAGTCATGTTTATGTATAGCTATGTGGACATGAATATGATGTAATGTAAAAGTATAGTATAGAAATGTAATGTATTGATGCTTATGGAAGTTTAGAGTTGTGCTTGACCATATTATTATGTTAATCCCTTTCTAGTACATGATCTTAAATGTTTAATGATGATTATTGTAAACCAAGCTTAATGTATGTTATATTACCTCATTGGAGTATTTGATGAGGACTCCAGTGCGAGATTTTATATTATGATTTGTGCATGCACAGGTTAAGAATGAATGAAAGAATGAATGATTAAATGAGAAAGTTTTAAATTTTTATGTAATTGTTGATCATGTATGGGATTAAACAGGTATTTAGGATGAATGTTTGGCTTGCTACAGGTCCCAGCGGCCTTAAGCCGATCTAGATCCTAGCGCCGGTAGCGGTCCGATTTTTGGGTCGTTACAACAACTATTGCAATTTAGTTTGATTTAGAAAAGTAGAAATTTATTTTTGGTGGCCTCGACACCTACTAAATCTTAGCGCCATTGCTAAGATATAGTTTTAATTATTTTAGTAATTCTTTTGAATGGCACATTCTAATCCTTTGGGTAGACTCAACTTCAAACAAGGAATTGAGAAAACCGTGAGGAGGTTGAGAAAAGAGATCAAATCGAGATACAAAAATGTTTCATCCTCCAAGACTAACAAAGAGGTATTGGTTGCTGTCGAGGGAACAAATCATGGGCACAAAAGAAACAATATCTGACCCAAACAATTCTTCTAATGAATTTGTCATTGAGAAAAATATGGCTAATAAGCAAGCAATCAATGATGTCAACAATGTTGTTAATTCCCAACCACTTTGTATCAACTATTAAGAACTAAATGCAACAGTTAAGCTAAAGTCATTATTGATTTATCTACTCCTTATCTTTTGAAGACGTGAAACGGAAGATCCTCATAGGTGCTTGAGTTCCATATTGCATGCTCCAATATAAGACATAATTGTATTATTATCATTATAACTTTGATACATATTATAATTTTAATTATAATTGATAAAATTAAAAATTATTTAAAAAAATAAAAAGTAAGAACTTAATTAAAGATATTTTTTAAATTACTACAATTACATTTTAGTAAATTACTATAGTTTTAATTTTAACATGTATTACTATAATTTTACTTTGAACATATAAAAATATCTTAAAATTATAACATTATAACTATAATTGTGCATTCACAGATTTAGTTTGGTGGTAAATACATCTGAGTACATTTGAAAGGTCTCAGGTTTTATTTTTCCAACTCTCAATCCCCCATTTTTTAAAAAAAAAACTATAATTATATTTTTTTTATCTAAATTAACCCACCTAATTCTCTCTTTGCCAACTCTCTCCCTCTTTCAGGGTTGTCTGCAATTCTTAAAGATACTAATTGGTTGGAAATTTTTTAAAAAAATCCAATATTATAGAAAATGAATCGAGTTTATTTTGCTATTTAATTTTAATTTTTTATTAAAAGCTATATCGAAATTGAATTAGAACTATATTAAAAAATAAATTATAAATATATATATTTTTTAAATGATTTTATTGATATTATCACTGTAGTATATAATTTTAATAATATGATCTGCATTTTATATAATTACAATATAATCTTATAAATTATATTACTAAAATTATATGATTGTATTTAAAGATTTTTAATTTTAATTTTTTAAAAATGTTAAATAATATATACTCATTGATGCTGCATAAAAATCGTCTAAGATAAAACATGAGCTGGCACCACAAGATAAATCCACGTAATAAGGATTTGACAAGTAGGTAATGTGGTCCAATTTAAGAAAATGAAGACCCATGCACCTTAACTGTTGATTCATCATTAAAGACTCGTCTCTCCATTAATAGGGCGAGTCTCGGTATAAAGTTATCATTAAATGGGACAGTACAATATGTCCCCATTACGCCTGTAATCGTTGGATTTTTCACACATTAACTAGTAAGATCTCTTACCAAGCAGCCAGTCATATCACCACCGGTTTATCAGAAAATGTCATGTTTATCTACCTTCTTACAGTATAAAAAGAAAAGAATCACAAAGGCAAAGTTACGTTGTTTTTCAATATTACTCTTGAGTTCTAAACATTACACTCGCTTTTCTTTTCAACTTACTGACTTAAGTATCGGAATGACTGTCGTGGGCACCCACCGCCTTACATTCTCTTTCTTGCAGAATTAGCCAATCAAGGCCTAACTCTGTTACGGCCACGTCATTAATCTAACTTCAACAATATTATTTAAATATGTTGTCGGGAGATCCTTTAAATCTTCCATTCATTTGAATTACAATCGGTCATCTACTCTTTTTCTCATAAAAAATATCTCTTTCTCCTTCCACTTTCTAAATGGCCAAAATTGTACATGTCATTACGGGAGGACCCGATAAAGGCAAAGAAAAATATAAGCATACAGCAGAAGATATCCTATCTATCGATCAAAAACCATGGACCAAGTAAGAGGTAAGGTTGATTCGGCTGACAAAATGATTAGATTCTTTTAAAATGACCCGTTGATTTTTAAGATCCTCCTAAAACGATATGAGATAAGGCAGGTATTGGTGGATATAGATAGTTCTGTTTACCTTCTTATCTTAAATTTTTTAACAAATTAGACTTGGATAAAATAACTTTTATCAGAGTTTTCTATCCTTCAGTAGGATTAAGAGATAAGATCATGACAGTATTGGATATTATCAACCTTCCCCTTGTACTGGATGACAAAAAGTATAGGCGAGAATTGTATGCAGAGTTCGCGGTGGTAGATATCCCATTTGAATACAATGCGATACTCGGTCGTCCAGTCCTAAATTGCCACGGTATGGCTATTAACATGGGTGCTATGTGTCTTAAGCTTTCAGCTCCAGGAAGAATAACAATGGTCCAAGGCAATATGAGGTTGTCCAAAGAAGGTTACGGATACTTAACAAAAAGCCTTAGGAAAGCAACTATGCTCATCGACTTATTGGAGAAGCCAGAATCTCATGTAAAGCTGGAGCCAACAAATCCGATTTAGGAGATCCAAATAGGTAAGAATCAAAAGGTACGGTTCAGCACTGCGCTAACCGGTGAAACAAAGGCCCGTCTAGTAAAATTGCTAAAGAGTCGAGTAACCACTTTCGCTTGGTCCTTAAAAGATGTAACAAGTGTGGACCTGGCTCTCATCACCCATAAGCTATCCGTTGACAAAATCGCCAAACCAGTTCAACAAAAGAAAAGAAATTTTGCACTAGAGAGACAGCCGGTAATCAAAGAAGAGGTTGATAAGCTTTAAGTGTTGAATTGATAAAGGAAATCCAGTATCCCATATGGCTGGCCAATGCGGTCTAGGTCCTTAAAAGATGTAACAAGTGTGGACCTGGCTCTTATCACCCATAAGCTATCCGTTGACAAAATTGCCAAACCAGTTCAACAAAAGAAAAGAAATTTTGCACTAGAGAGACAGCCGGTAACCAAAGAAGAGGTTGATAAGCTTTAAGTGTTGAATTGATAAAGGAAATCCAGTATCCCATATGGCTGGCCAATGCGGTCTAGGTAAAGAAAGCTAGCGAAAAGAGGAGAATGTGTGTGTATTTCACCGACCTAAATAAAGTATGTCCGAAGGATCATTATCCGTCACTATCCATCGACAGATTAGTAAACTCAATCTCAGGTCACGCAGTGGTTTCCTTCCTTGATGCCATTTTAGGATACCACTAAATCATGATGGACACCAAGGATGTAGAGAAGACTGCATTCATAACAGACAAGGGAGCTTACTGTTATAAAGTAATACCTTTTGGTATAAAAAAAGCAGGGGCAATGTACCAAACGCTGGTGTCGGGATCTTTAAGGACATGGTGGGATCAACCGTTGAAATGTATGTATACGACATGGTGGTAAAGAGCTGATCATTGGAAGACCATCTAGAAGACATTCGAAAAGTCTTTAACGTCTTGAATAAGGCAGGTATGAAGCTGAACCTTGAAAAATGTACCTTTGGAGTAAAAGCTGGAAAGTCTTTGGGGTATATCATATCAAAAAGAGACATAGAGGTGAACCCCAAGAAAATCAGCGCTATCCAAAATATGGAAGCACCCAAAACCATTAATGAGATTTAAAGGTTCAATGGGTGAGTCACTATCCTGGGCCGTTTCATATCATGCTCGGCCAGAAGATGTCTCCCATTCTTCAAAGCATTAAAAGACAAAGAAAACGGTTTGCTCAGTGCTCGTTCATGAAACTGATGGGGAGCAAAATTCGATATATTATTCTAGCCAAGTTTTAAAGGGGGTGGAGCTTAATTATCCTCCTCTCGAGAAGTTGGCGTTTGCAGTTCTAATGTCAACTATGAAACTATGACCATGCTTTGAGTCGCACACCATTGTGGTCAGGATAGATTATCCTTTGCAAAAAGTTATGTATTGGCCGGAGCTGTTAGGGAGATTATCCAATTGGGCAGTAATATTGTTAGCCTATGATGTCAAGTATATTCTGAGGAAGGCCATAAAAGCCGAGGTGCTAGCCAATTTTATCGCAGAAATGATTCTGACTTTAGAACCTTCAGAGTCCCCTGAGTCAAATATAAAGGAGTAGAAGATCTGGGCAGATGAAGCTTGCAGGGTAGGGCATTTCGGAATTGGGATCCTGTTACAATCTCAAACCAGTATAAAGCTTCGATATGCAGTGAAGCTCACGTTTAAAGACACCAATAATATGGCTGACTACGAGACTGTAATTATAGCTCTGAAAATCATCAAGAAATTAAGTATACAAAAATTCATTATTTTTAGTGACTCACAACTGGTTGTTAATCAGTGTCGGGGGCAATTCAAAGTCTGAAAGCTAAATCTTGTCAAATATGAGGAAAAAGTTTGGTCTCTAATGGAGAAAATCAAGGACAGGTAAGGCAGCTGCGAACTTCGCCAGGTGGCCAGAGGCAACAATGAAAAGGCGAATCTTCTAGCCAATATGGTGGTGGCGAGTAAACAACACTTGACTCAATCATTTAAATTCGAGGAATTGTATACTCCAGTAATTGAAGTGGAAGACCATTCGAGCGTTGGTCCCATTAAAACAAGACCACAAGGCGAATTTCACCAGGCCAGGTCACAAGGCGAGTTTCACCAGGCCACAAGGCGAGTTTCACCAGGCCAGGTCATAAGGCGGGTTCCACCATACCATCTGCGCATTAGTCCCATTAAACAAGGCCACAAGGCGGATTCTGTCAGGTCAGGTCACAAGGCGGGTTCCGCCAAACCATCTGGGCATTAGTCTTATTAAACAAGGCCACAAAGTGAGTTTTACTAGGCCAGGTTATAAGGCGGGTTTCGTTAGATCATCTGGGCATTGGTCCCATTAAACAAGGCCACAATGCGGGTTCCGCCAGGTCACAAGGCGAGTTTTGCCAGATTATCCAGGTGTTGGTCCCATTAAAATAAGGTCACATGGCGAGTTTCGCTAGGCCAAATCATAAGGCAGGTTCTACCAGACCATCCGAGCATTAGTCCCATTAAAACAAGGCTACAAAGCGGGTTCTGCTAGGCTAGGTCATAAGGGGGCCTTTGCTAGATGATTTAGGCGTTGGTCCCATTATAACAAGGCCACAAGACGAGTTTCGCTAGGCCAAGTTTTAAGGTGGGTTTCGTTAGAGCATAATTAAGGCATTCACTACAAAAAAAACAGACTATCAGCGACGGATTTTTCCGTCGCTGAAAGTCAAAAATCCGTTGCTAAAGCTTTCTGCGACGGATTTCCGACGGACTCAAATCCGTCGCTTAAAGTCATGTCGCTAATTTTTTCCGACGGATCAGAATTCCGTCGGAAAGAGTAGCGACGACTTTTTCGACGGATAATTTCGTCGGAAATTTTTGCGACAAACTAGTTCGTCGCTAAATCCGTCGGAAATTCCTAATTCACGTGATGCATAATCCGTCGCTAATCCGTCAGAAATAATTAGCGACGGAAAAGTTCCGTCAGAAATATTAACACATTTTAACAAATATCCTCACAAATCCATCCCTAATTCGATCACAAAAAATAATTTCCTGCTTTTATTTAGATATTCACTGTATAATCAAATAATTTATAATTAATAATCATATTTAATATGAATCAAATATCATTCATAATAATTATAATTAATGTTCATAATACTTAACAATATTCATAAAATTTAAAATAAATCCATAATATTTAACAATGTTCATAAAATTTAAAATAAACTCATAATCCTTAACAATGGTCATAAAATTTAAAATAAATTTATAATACTTAACAATGTTCATAAAATTTAAAACTAATCTATGAATTTGTTGAACCATCTGATATGGAAGTAGAAGCTGCAGTTGTGTTATGCGTTTGCTTGCCCCTGTAAAGCTTGTGGAGTGTGCTCCAGTGTTTCTTCTTACACCTGTACTGCCTCATCTGTTTCATTTATAGAGAGCTACTGGCTATGTCCTCTACCTCTAGATGATACTGCTCTTCGAGGCATCTGAAAAAAATAATAGCAACCAAAAATTCTTTAACAACATGAGATCCGCCACTAACTTTACATACTCTATTTGCTGCTCTTTTTTTTTTTTGGGTAGAGAATAACAGCTACAAGTTACTAGAATAAAACGAGAGGTGAAAACGAACAGAGTTGACTGCCTAAAATAAGCAAAGAAAATAAACAATTAACACTCCTACAAAATCAAATGTAAATGTAAAATAAACTATTAAGTAATTTGCAAATAACAAGCAAGTAAAATGACAGAGTAAAGATTTCTAAGTATATATTTTAAATAAAAACAACATATAATGTGAGACAGATGATGTTTGAGGCATAATTATGCATTTTACTCTTTGAATGCTGATTATTGACGCAAGTGGGATCCAATTTTGATTTTTCAACCACAAGTCCAAATACACAGGTGTCTCTAAGCATAGAAGAAGACAATTACTCTCTGCCAAAATACATATGCATGTGCATGCACAGTGTATAGAACTTCAACTCTAAGTTATCAATTTAAGACTAATTCCACATCTTCTACCATTTGAGACTAATTCCACATTTTATTGCTAAAATTTCATGTTATACTGGTCTCTACGCATATCACAACATTTGATCCCCATTATACTGACCAGCCTCTAAATTCAAAATCTAATTATGAATTTATTTTATATTTTATGAACATTGTTAAGTATTATGAATTTATTTTAAATTTTATGAATATTGTTAAGTATTATGAACATTGTTAAGTATCTGATTCTTCAATGTTTTGAATTCTTCAATTAAAAAATATTGAATATTGTTAAGTATTATGAACATGTTAACTCTAAGTTATCAATGAATCTCCAAGCCTAACTGTAACAATGTTTTGAATTCTTCAATTAAAAAATATAAATTTTCTTATTGAAAATTAATAAATAAGAAATCAATTGAATTTTTATAAAAATTTTTATTTTAAATAAAGGGTATAAGAATATTGTTACAGCCAATTTATTTTAAATAAATGGTATAATTATTAAATAGTTAACACTTAAGTATCTAACTCCTAAATTTTTAAGAATTTAGAAAATAAGGTGAATAATTTCTTTTCCTTCTTAAATTAATAAACTATATAGTGCTTTAACTTGTATTTTTATTAATATTAATTTGTTAGTTTTCAAAAAATTACTCTCAATTTTAAAGTGAAAATTAAACAATTAATTTCAAAAAATTATTACAGCAGCAGCTTGCTGTGCTTGCTGCTGCTGTGACAGCAGTAGGCTGCTGTCATAGCTGTGGCAGCAGTAGGCTGCTATCACAGCTGTGGCAGCAGCTTGCAGCTGCGCAGCAAGCAGCTTGCAACATGCTACAGCTGCACAACAGCTTGCAACATGCTGCTGCTGCAGCTGCACAGCAGCTTGCAGCAAGCTTGCTGCTGCAACCTGATGCTGCACAGCATGTAAAAAGTGCTTGCTGCAGCACTTTCTTTTTGTAACCAATTAATGCATCTCATTTCGTTGTAATTCCACATTACTTTTAACATAAATTTACAAACTATCTTACTTGATTTATAAAAATTAGTAGCTTAGTAATCACCCATAATCCAAAAAAATATTCAAAAATAATCATGTCCTCAATAATTGATGTCAACTCAAAACCCCAAATAAATAAATAAAGAACACAAACACAAACAATTAAGCAATAAACCCATCAAACTCAATGGCTAAGTAATCATCTAATTCTTTTCAAAATTATTAATGTATTAATTAATACAAAATTAAAAAGTAGTAGGACAAGCATACATTAATCATACCATAAGAGAATCAACCAATCATTCCATCAATAACTTACATGGAGTGGCAACGATCAGCAGCGGTGGTGGCGGCTCCAGCAATGGCGACACAGCTGCGGCAGCAAGAAAAGCAGCAGCAACAGCGACGGCGAGGCGACGGCAACGCGCGACGGCCACGGGAACAGCGGTGGCGAAGGCGGCGGTGGCGACAGTGGCAAGGAGAAGGATTCGGCACTGAGGAGAAGAGAGGAGAGGAAAAGGGTGGCTGAAATCAAAAGAGAGATGAAAGAAAAGATTAGGGTTTTTTTCTTTTATATTGTTTGTATTTTCTGACGGGTTAGCGACGGAATAAATTCCGTCGCTAATATTTTAAAAATCCGTAGGTAATCCGTCGCAAATCCGTCTGAAATATAAAAATAAAATATTCGTCGCTGATCCGTCGCTAATTCCGTCGCTAAATCTGTCGCTGATAGTCTGTTTTTTTGTAGTGATTGATCCCACTAATCAAGTCACCCAAATAGCCATGAAGCAAGTATACCAATCTATAAAAAATGAGGGTATCAGATTGATAAGGCGAGTCTTATGACCACGAATCAAGATTTACGACCTAGTGAAAACCCCTTATGGCAAAAGTTCTTCAGGGCAGAAATCCGCTAGGCCACAAACCTAAGTATTAATTTTATTAGCAAAATTTTCTAAATTATTTTATATCTGTTAAAGCAGAGGATAAGCCTTGAAAAGTAAAGATGCTTTAGCCTCCTCTCTTTAGGCAAAAAATGAGAGATACTAGATTCTTAGTTTGATTGAGAGTGGCCAATTGTTTAAATAGCTAATAGCAAAGAAAACAAACAAATGCCCAAGAGTAGTTATACAAAATATATATTTTTTGTGCAAAATATCACAAGGAGATAAGAAGAATTTCAGTAAAGTTTCTATTACATCAGAATGATCTAAAAAACCATTAGCTGAGACCCAGTTGGGAGGGTTGTCTTTAGCCTCTCGACCTCATCCTCCAAAAAGATGTCGTATGTCTAGATAAAGCCGTAGGAAGTATCATTTCTCCAACCACTTTTTTAGTCTAACCCTCGAAATCAGTCTTGCATAATTCAATCCCTTTCTTGGGCTCATGGCGCTTAAAAGCCATTATAATCGGACTGATTGTAGTCTTTAGGACCAAGCGGTATGCTTGCACCTTTATGAATACTTGCTTTCAGCTGCTATTCGAAGACCATGACGATATCCTCTACACTGATCTGGCTATTCTCAGGAAAAGAAAAGAAAATATCCCCATTCATATTTCCCATAGATGATAGTTATAAATAAAAAGAAGAGGAAGGAGAGTTCTTATACAGTGGCATAGCCGGCAAAGTTTTAAATACAGCTTTAAAAATTAAATAATCATTGTGACCAAGAGAAGGCAAAACGATGCTGTAACGACCCGGAAACCGGACCGCTACCGGCACTAGGATCCAGATCGGCTTAAGGTCGTCGGGACCCGTAGCAAGCCAAATATTCATCCTGTATACCTGCTTAATCCCATACATGATCAACAATTACATAAAAATTTAAAACTTTCTCATTTATTCATTCATTCATTCATTCATTCCTTCACCAAGCTTAACCTGTGCATGCACAAATCATAACATAAAACCTCTCACTGGAGTCCCCATCAAATACTCCAATGGGGTATCATAACATACATTAAGCTTGGTTTACATAATCATCATTAAATATTTAAGATCATGTACCGAAAAGGGATTAACAACATACTATGGTCAAGCACAACTATAAACTTCCATAAGCATCAATACATTACATTTCTATACTATACTTTTACATTACATCATATTCATGTCCACATCTATCCATTACATAAAACATGACTCTACTTCTGCTGACCTCCTGGTCTACCCTGTACCTGCAAACCTGGGGGTTAAGGGAGAGGGATGAGCTATAAAGCCCAGTGAGCAGAATAAATAAACATTCAATTTAAATTTCATGCTTTCATGAAATGCAACACATCACAAACAAATCACATCAAGGATGGATTTGTCACCAATAGTCCTCTACATAGTCCAATCGTGCCAGGGGCGTAGAATGGGCCTCACTGGTCTTTCTCTTAACATAACATAACATAGCATAACATTCCATAGTGCCAGGAGCGTAGAATGGGTCTCACTGGCTATCCATACCGTATCATCATCATACCATAACATACGAGGACTAAAGGGTCATTCAACATCCATCCACATCATCATCAAGTTATGCAATGCAACATATTCGTGAATTCTAGTGCACACAACCTAGTATATCTCATGGCATACGTGATGCATGTATCATGCTCAAAATTTATTTATTTGCTTTGAAACGTAAAGAGTTATTCCACTCACCTCTGGCTGAAGCTCTAATGACTCTGAAGCAGCTATCTCACTGCTGGGGTCCTCGGTTCCTCGGGTCCGAACCTACATAGGTGGACTCAAATGAGGGACCAAACATCCATGAACATGACTTTAAAATACTCCCCAAAAACCCCCTAAAACAATCACATAAATCATGCAAAGGAAGGCTGAACAAGGCACTTTCGGCGGCAGGTTCGGCGGCCGAAAGTACCTCCAGAGCCGAAAGTCATGCACCTTCGGCGGCACTTTCGGCGGCCGAAGGTTCCCTCCTGAGACGAAACTCATGCATGTTCGGCGGCACCTTCGGCGGCCGAAACTCCTTTCCAGAGCCGAAAGTCCACTTTCGGGGGCAGGGTTCGGCAGCCAAAGGCTTGCCTCCACAGGCAGGTTCGGCGGCCGAAAGTTCCTTCGGCTGCCGAACCTGAGTTCTTCCAAAGGGCAGAACTCAGTCTCTTTCATGGACAAATGCCTCCCAATCCATTCCATCATGCATTTACCTAGTCTACAACATGCAAACTCAAGCCAACAAGCACATAGGGGTCTCAAACTAACTTAAACCCCAACCAAAACACATCAAACAACCCACATTGCTCATAAACATAACATAAACCTATAAACTCAACAATAACCTAAACATGCATTTCTACCCCATAGATTTTCATAAAACTTGTTTAAAACATACAAGGAAGGTTGGATCTAAGCTTACCTCTTGAAGATCGAGAGGAAGGACGATCCTAGCTTGGAGATGGGGAGAAATCAACTCTTTGGTCTTCAAGCTTCAAAACTTGCTCTTTTGCTCAAATATCTTCAAACCAAGTGAAAACTCATAAAAAAATCATGAAGATTCGAAGGAAGAAGCTCAAAATCGATGAGGGACGGCGGAGAACTCACCTTGGCCGAAAACGGGGAGAAAAGCTCACCCGTTCGGACATGGGGATCCCTTTATAGGTGGCTGGCCAGGCCACTTTCAGGGGCCTAACGTGCCTCCGCATGCATGCCATGTTCGGCGGCCGAACATAAGGTTCGGCGGTCGAACCTGGACTTCCCTCTCTCATGCCTTCGGGGCCTAAAGCACTCCCGAAATGCATGCATGTTCGGCAGCCGAGCTTGAGGTTCGGCGGCCGAACATGGGTCTTCCTCCAAGGTTATTTTCATACAAAACTCATTTCCTTTCTTGCTTAAAACCATAAAATAAATTAAAACATCTTATGAAAACATGGTTTTACCCTTCTAGAGGTTTCCGACATCCGAGATTCCACCGGACGGTAGGAATTCTGATACCGGAGTCTAGCCGGGTATTACATTCTCCCCCCCTTAAGAACATTCGTTCCCGAATGTTCACCAAACAACACATGCATAGCATAAAACATAAACATTCACATAAAACACATAACACCTACTTTAAAAGAGATGAGGATATTGCTGGAGCATGGACTCCCGTGTCTCCCAAGTACACTCCTCGATGTTGTGGTGATTCCAAAGGACTTTCACCATCGGGATTTCCTTGTTCCTTAGCTTTCTAATTTGGGTGTGTATGATCCGTACTGGCTGCTCAACATAAGTGAGATCTTCTTGGATCTCCACATCAGGTTCACTAAGAACCTTGCCCGGATCTGACACGAACTTTCTTAACATAGAAACATGGAAAACCATATGGATTCTCTCCATTGAAGCAGGTAAATCCAGCTTATACTATACATTCCCGATCTTTTGCAAGATTTCAAAGGGTCCGATGTACCGCGGAGCTAGTTTACCTTTCTTCCCGAACCGAATCACCCCTTTCATCGGAGACACCTTGAGCAATACCAAATCCCCCTCCTGAAACTCTACTTATCTTCTGCGGATATCTGCATAACTCTTTTGCCTGCTTGCAGCAGTCTTGATCCTTTCTCTGATTATGGGCACCACTCTGCTGGTGATCTCTACAAGCTCAGACCCTGCCAAGGCCCTTTCCCCGACTTCTTCCCAACAGACAAGCGACCTGCACTTCCTTCCCTACAAAGCTTCATATGGAGCCATCCCTATGCTAGCATGATGGCTGTTATTGTAGGCAAACTCCACCAAGGGTAGATACTGCCTCCAATAACCGCCAAAATCCAGCACACACATTCTGAGCATATCCTCTATTGTCTGGATGGTCCTCTCTGACTGTCCGTCCGTCTGTGGATGGAAAGCAGTGCTAAAATCCAACCTGGTACCCATAGTATTTTGCAGACTCCGCCAAAACCTGGAGGTGAACTAGGGTCCTCTATCAGACACTATTGAAACAGGAACCCCATGCAGCCTGACAACCTCTTCTACATACACCTGCGTTAACTTGTCCACAGAATAGCCACTCCTGACAGGGATGAAGTGAGCAGATTTGGTCAGTCTGTCCACAATCACCCATATGGAGTCCAATATGTTGGACGCTGCCGGTAGCCCCACCATGAAGTCCATAGCTATATTCTCCCATTTCCACTCTGGAATATGTAGTGGGTTAAGCATTCCAGCTGGCTTCTGATGTTCTAGCTTCACCCTTTGACATATTTCGCAGGCTGACACAAACTGTGCCACTTCTCTCTTCATAGCTGGCCACCAATGCACTTTTTTCAGATCTTGATACATTTTGGTGGCTCCAGGGTGAACACTGTATATGGCATTATGAGCTTCCCTCATAATGTCTCCCTTCAGACCCACGTCATCTGGTACACACAATCTATTCCCATAGCGGAGGATCCCCTTGCTGTCAAATCTGAACTCTTCGTTCTTGCCTGACTGGACAGTCCTGGCAATCTTCACTAACTCTGGGTCCTCGTGCTGTTTCTGAGCCACCTGCTCCAAAAACACAGGTGTCACTCTCATCTGGGCTATTAACGCACCTGTACCAAACAACTCCAACTGTAGACCTTCATTAATGAGCTTATGAAACTCCTTCACCACTGGCCTCCTCTCTGCTGAAATATGGGACAAACTGCCAAGTGATTTCTGGCTTAAGGCGTCTACCACAACATTCGCCTTACCCGAATGGTACTGAATTTTGCAATCATAGTCACTGAGCAGTTCTACCCATCTTCTCTGCCTCAAATTCAGCTCTCTCTGACTTAGGATGTACTGCAGGCTTTTATGATCTGTGAAGATCTCACATTTTACCCCATAAAGGTAATGCCTCCACATCTTGAGTGCAAAGATTACCGCTGCCATCTCTAGGTCATGTGTAGGGTAATTCAACTCGTGCTTCTTCAGTTGCCTAGAAGCATAAGCAATCACCCTTTCATTCTGCATCAGCACACAACCCAGTCCAACACGGGACGCATCACAGAAAACCGTGAAGTCTTCATTACTAGTTAGCAGAGCTAACACTGGTGCTGAAGTCAACCTCTTCTTGAGCTCCTCAAAGCTTTCTTCACACTGGTCGGTCCACACAAACCTCTGGTTCTTCTTAGTCAGTCTGGTCATAGGAGCTGCAATCTTAGAGAAGTCCTGAGCGAACCTCCTGTAGTAACCTGCCAAACCCAAGAAGCTCTTGATCTCTGTCACTGTAGTGGGTCTAGGCCAGTTAGCTACAGCTTCCACTTTCTTGGGGTCTACCTCGATTCCATTTTCTGACACAACATGCCCCAAGAATGAAATACTCCTCAACCAGAACTCACACTTGGAGAACTTGGCATACAAACCGTGTTCCCGCAAGGTCTGCAAAACCAACCTCAGATGATGGGCATGCTCCTCTGCATTCCTGGAGTACACTAAGATATCATCTATGAAGACAATAACAAAGTGATCCAGGTATTGGCTAAACACTCTGTTCATGAGATCCATGAATGCTGCAGGGGCATTGGTTAACCCGAACGGCATCACGAGAAACTCATAGTGCCCATATCTGGTTCTGAACGCCGTCTTTGGCACATCCTCTTCTCTTATCCTCAGCTGATTGTACCCCGATCTCATATCTATTTTGGAGAAACAACCTGCTCCAGCTAGCTGGTCAAATAGATCGTCGATCCTTGGCAACGAGTATTTATTCTTGGTAGTGACCTTGTTCAACTGCCTGTAGTCGATACAAGGTCTGAGGGATCCATCCTTCTTTTTCACAAACAGCACTGGAGCACCCCAAGGTGAGGTACTCGGTCGGATGAAGCCCTTATCTACCAGCTCTTGCAACTGCTCCTTAAGCTCCTTCAATTCTGCTGGTGCCATCCTGTAGGGAGAGATAGAGATCGGTCTGGTTCCAGGCATCAACTCAATTTCGAACTCTATCTCCCTAGCAGGTGGTAAACCTGGCAGTTCGTCTGGAAAAACATCTAACAACTCTCTGACCACGAGCACTGAGGCGGGCTCTCTGACATGACTATCCAGCTCTCTCACATGAGCCAGAAAACCCTGACAACCCCTCCTGAGCAGCCTACGAGCCTGTAGGGCTGATATCAAACCTCTAGGTGTACCCCTCCTATCTCCTCTGAAGACAACCTCTGACCCATCCTGACATCTGAACCTGACTATCTTGTCTCTGCCACTAGCCTGAGTCGCGGCTGGAGCTACTAGCTGAGCCACACTACCAGAAGCTGTCTGTGAGACTGTGCCATAAAAGCTGCTCTAGGACACTCCCGAGCCATGTGTCCCTCCTGCCCACACCTGAAGCAGGTTGTCGTCCCAACCAGACATACACCCTTGTGTGGCTTCCCACAGTTCCTACATATTGCATTATCTGCACCTGAGCTCGAGCCACATCCCAATCCCAGACCTGACTTGATCTTGTTCCAGAACTTGTTCTTCTTTGACTTCTTGGTGGTACTGCTCCACCTCATACTGCCTGAACTCAAAGAAGAAGGGTCTAACCTTCCCCCACCTGGGGTCTTGGAACCAGAAGGTTGTGCCACTGACTGCTTAACTTTCCCCTCGATTATTGCACTAGCCTCCATTCTCCGAGCCATATCCACTATGGCATGGAAACTCTCCCTCTCTGCTGACTGGATCAAGGAGGAATACCTGGAATGGAGCTTCATGATATACCTCCTTGACTTCTTCGGATCTGTGTCCAGATTCTGCCCAGCAAACGGCAACAGCTCCAAGAATCTGTCTGTATACTCATCCACACTCATCTCATCTGACTGCCTCAACTGCTCAAATTCGATCATCTTCAACTCCCTTGAACTGTCAGGGAAAGCCCATCCTGCAAACTCATTTGCAAACTCCTCCCATGATAGGCTGTCCAACCTCGGGTTCACATAGTTTTTAAACCACTCTCGGGCCTTCTTGCATTTCAGTGTGAACCCAGCCATTTGAATGGCTCTACTGTCATCAGCTCCTATCTCATCTGTAATCGTTTTGACCCTCTCAAGATATACAAACGGGTCATCACCGGTTTCATACTGGGGAGCACCCAGCTTCATGTAATCGGTCATCTTGACCTTGCTCCCTCCAGATGAGCTAGGTTTAGGCATTTGGATTTCTGGGACAGTAGGTGCTGCTGGTGGTGGAGGAGGTGCAACATCCCCTGGGGTACGGTTTGCTGTACCTGGATAGAAAGATGGGGGTGGGTACATAGGGTATTGTGGGTATGGTTGGTAAAAAGGTGGGTATGGCATGTGTGAGTGGTAAGGGCTAAAGCTGGGGTAATCCGATGTACCTCCCATCGAATACCCGGGATTCTGAGAAAAGGGAGGGTACTGGGGTGGCTGAACAAATCCCAAGGCCTGAGTGCCTCCTTGGGACTCTCCCATACCCTCCTCCGACATACTCACTCCAAGACTGTCATCCCTCCTCTGATCCACATCCATATCATCCCCCACATCCTCTGACATTCCTCCTTGCACTGCCCCCCTTCTGCTCATATCAAAAGACCTTCTAGGGTCCCTTAATGTTCTCTCCCTGCTAGACCTGCAGGACATTGCCCTAGGCAATGCTGGAGGACGGGCATCCGTGCCCTCGTCCTGGGGTGGTACTCCAGTCAATCGTGCAGATCGACGAGTTCCTCTCATCTTGCTTACTGGAAAACAGTACACATCACATAAACATTAGCATCAAATGGTTCATGTGCAAACACATGAACCCGCATCACATACATCACATACATAGCATATCATTAATGCACATGCATATTATCATGGCATTTCACATCATCATTCAAGACAGGACTCTACATCCTATCCTAGTGGACATGATCTTCCTATTGTGCTTGACCTTCTAGAACATCTATGAGCCCGACACTCTAGGTCCGACCATATGAATCTAGGGCTCTGATACCAATCTGTAACGATTCGGAAAACGGACCGCTACCGGCGCTAGGATCCAGATCGGCTTAAGGCCGCCGGGACCCGTAGCAAGCCAAACATTCATCCTGTATACCTGCTTAATCCCATACATGATCAACAATTACATAAAAATTTAAAACTTTCTTATTTATTCATTCATTCCTTCACCAAGCTTAACCTGTGCATGCACAAATCATAATATAAAACCTCTCACTGGAGTCCCCATCAAACACTCCAATGGGGTATCATAACATACATTAAGCTTGGTTTACATAATCATCATTAAACATTTAAGATCATGTACCGAAAAGGGATTAACAGCATACTATGGTCAAGCACAACTCTAAACTTCCATAAGCATCAATACATTACATTTCTATACTATACTTTTACATTACATCATATTCATGTCCACATCTATCCATTACATAAAACATGACTCTACTCCTGCTGACCTCCTGGTCTACCCTGTACCTGCAAACCTGGGGGTTAAGGGAGAGGGGTGAGCTATAAAGCCCAGTGAGCAGAATAAATAAACATTCAATTTAAATTTCATGCTTTCATGAAATGCAACACATCACAAACAAATCACATCAAGGATGGATTTGTCACCAATAGTCCTCTACATAGTCCAATCGTGCCAGGGGCGTAGAATGGGCCTCACTGGTCTTTCTCTTAACATAACATAACATAGCATAACATTCCATAGTGCCAGGGGCGTAGAATGGGCCTCACTGGCTATCCATACCGTATCATCATCATACCATAACATACGAGGACTAAAGGGTCATTCAAATGTAATACCCGGCTAGACTCCGGTATCGGAATTCCTACCGTCCGGTGGAATTTGGGTGTCGAAAACCTCTAGAAGGGTAAAAGCATGTTTTTATAAAATATTTTCATGTATTTTAATGTTTTAAGTATGATTTTTAAATAAGTTTTTGCATGAAATTTCTTTAAGGAAAAACCCAGGTTCGGCCGCCGAAACTCACTTTCGGCCGCCGAACATGCATGGACTTTGGGAGGCACGTTAGGCCCCCGAAAGTCTAAGTGAGGGAAGTGCAGGTTTGGCCGCCGAACCTTATGTTCGGCCGCCGAACATTGCATGGATGCGGAGGCACATTCGGCCCCCGAACGTGGCCTGGCCAGCCACTATAAAAGGGTCCCCTTGGTCCGCACGGGCGAGCTTTTTCTCTCCCATTGTCGGCCAAGGTGAGTCTCCACCGTTCCTCCCTCGATCTTGAGTGTTTCCTCTAGATCTTTCATGGTTTTAACAAGTTTTCATCTTGCTTTGAAGTTTTTAAGCTTTTGAATCGAGTTTTGAGCAAGTTTTGAGCTTGGAGACCCAAGGAGCTAAATCTCTTCTAACTCCAAGTTAGATCGCCTCTACTCTCGATCTTCAAGAGGTAAGGGTCGATCTTGAACTCTTTTTATGCTTGACACAAGTTTTATGAAGATCTTTGGGGATTAAAGGCATGTTTAGTTCATGTGTAGGTTTATGGGTTTAAGTTGTGATTTTTTGAGCAATGTAGCTTGTTTATGTGTGAATGAAGTGTTGTAGATGGGGTATATGCATGTTTGAGGCCCCTAGGAACTTGTATGTGTGTTTTGGTTGAGAAATATGCATGATTTATGGTTTTGGGAGGCAGGAGGTTCATTTGAACCAAGTTTCTGCCATTTGGCAGAAACCAGGTTCGGCAGCCGAAGGGAGTTTCGGCCGCCGAACCCCTCTTGTGGAGGCAGCTTTCGGCTGCCGAAGGTGCCCCCGAAAAGAGACTTTCGTCTCTGTCTGGCACTTTCGGCCGCCGAAGGTGCCGCCGAACCTAGCTGAGTTTCGTCTCTGTCCAGGACTTTCGGCCGCCGAAGGTGCCGCCGAAGGTGCCCTGTTCAGCCATTTCATGCATATTTTCTGTGATGTTTTCATGATGTTTTAGGGGGTTTTTGGGGGATATATTAGAGTTATGTTTATATATGTTTGGTCCCTCATTGGAGTCCACCTGTGTAGGTTCGGACCCGAGGAACCGAGGACCCCAGCAGTGAGTGAGCTGCTTCAGTGTCTGGTCAGAGCTAACCAGAGGTGAGTGGAAACAAGTTTAATGTTTTAAATCAAGCAATTAAATGTTTTGAGCATGTTTCATGCATCATGATGACATGTAATAGGCTGATTGCATTAGTTCACGAATATGTCGCATTGCATTTTATTTTGTGGTTGTGGGTGAATGCTGTATGATCCAATTAGTCCACGAGACTTTATATATGTTATGACAGGAAGACCAGGACCCCATGCTACGGCCTGGCACGAGACTTTATATATGTTATGACAGGAAGACCAGGACCCCATGCTACGGCCTGGCACGAGGCTTTATATATGATATGACAGGAAGACCAGGACCCCATGCTACGGCCTGGCACGAGGCTTTATATATGATATGACAGGAAGACCAGGACCCCATGCTACGGCCTGGCACGAGACTATGTTGGGACTAATTGATGACAGGTTCACCCTTGATGTGAATTGTCTGTGTTATGATGCATCTCATGAAAGCATGAACTTTAATATAATGTTTTTAGTTTCTGCTCACTGGGCTTTTAGCTCACCCCTCTCCCCTAACCCCCAGGTTTGCAGGTACGGGATTGATAGAGAAGAAAAGAAGAGAAAAGTCATATGTATGTAATAGCTAGAGTATGTGGACATGACAATGATAAGAATGTAATGTAAAGTTTGAACAGTTATGTTTATGTAACTATGTTATTGAGGATAGAGTTGTGCTTGACCATAGTAGATGTTAATCCCTTGGTACGTACATGATCTTATTTTATGATGTATATGTGAACCAACTCAACACAGAATATATATTGCCATTGAGGCTTTGATGACATCCCACAGAGGGATTTATGTTTATGTATATGATGAATACAGTGCATGCACAGGTTGAGTTTGGTGTATGAAGAAAAAGAAAAGTTTTAAATTCTTATGTATGTTTGTTGATCATGTATGGGATTAAACAGGTAAACAGGATGTATGTTAGGCTTGCTACGGGTCCCGGCGGCCTTACGCCGATCTGGATCCTAGCGCCGGTAGCGGTCCGGATTTCCGGGGCGTTACAGAGTGGTATCAGAGCCCTAGGTTCATATGGTCGGACCTAGAGTGTCGGGCTCATAGAAGTTATAGAAGGTCAAGCACAATAGGCAAAAATCATGTCCACTAGGATAGGATGTAGAGTCCTGTCTTGCTATGATTGTATGATATGCCATGATGATATGCTATGTGTGTAATGTAGCTGTGAGGTTCATGTTTGCCGACATGAACCATTTAATGCTAATGTTTATGTGATGTTTACTGTTTCTCAGAAAACAGGATGAGAGGAACCCGTCGATCTGCACGATTGACTGGAATACCACCTCAGGACGAGGGCATTGATGCCCGTCCTTCAACATTGCCTAGGGCAATGTCAAGTAGGTCCAACAGGGACCGAGCAGTGAGAGACCCTAGAAGGTCTTTAGATCTGGGAAGAAGCAGATCAGTCAGAGGAACAGTGCAGGGAGGTATGTCAGAGGATATGGGGGATCAGATGGATGTTGATCAAAGGAGGGATGGCAGTTTGGGCGTCAGTATGTCAGAAGAGGGTATGGGAGAATCCCAAGGAGGCACTCAGGCCTCGGGATTTGTTCAGCCACCTCACTATCCGCCCTACACCCAAAATCCCGGGTATTCGATGGGAGGTACATCGGATTACCCTAGTTTTAACCCCTACCCCACACAGATGCCATACCCACCATACTACCCACCATATCCACAGTACCCAGTGTACCCACCTCCACCATACTATTCAAATCCAGCAAACCCCACTCCGGGGGATGCTGTACCTCCACCACCACCAGCACCTACATGCCCAGATACCCAGATACCTCAGCCTAGCTCATCTGGGGGAAGTAAGGCTAAAATGACAGATTACATGAAGTTGGGTGCTCCCCAGTTTGAGTCAGGTGATGATCCGTTCGTATATTTGGAGAAGGTCAAGATGATCACAGAGGAGATTGGAGCTGATGACAGTAGAGCCATTCAGATGGCTGGTTTCACCTTGAAATGCAAAAAGGCCCGTGAGTGGTTCAAAAACTATGTGAAGCCGAGGGTGGATAGCCTACCGTGGGAGGAGTTCGCTAATGAATTTGCAGGATGGGCTTTCCCTGATAGTTCAAGGGAATTAAAGATGATAGAATTCGAGCAGTTGAGGCAAACCGATGACATGAGTGTAGACGAATATACTGACAGGTTTATGGAGTTGCTGCCATTTGCTGGGCAAGACCTTAGCACAGACCAAAAGAAGTCGAGGAGGTATATCATGAAGCTCCATCCCAGGTATTCCTCCTTGGTACAGTCAGCAGATAGAGAGAGTTTTCACGCCATAGTAGACATGGCTAGGAGAATGGAGGCTAGTGCCATCGTTCAGGGGACAGTCAAACAGACAGTGGCACAAGCTTCTGGTTCTAAAACTCCGGGTGGGGGAAGGTTAGATCCCTCTACCTTGAGTGCAGCAGCTTCAGGCAGTAAGAGATGGGGTAAGCCCAAGGGTAAGAAGAATAAGTTCTGGAACAAGGTCAAGTCTAGTCTGGGATTTGGCAGTGGTTCTAGTTCTGGGGCAGATAATGCAGCTTGTGCGAAGTGTGGTAGGCCACACAGGGGTTTATGCCGGTTTGGGACAACGACCTGCTACAGATGTGGGCAAGAGGGGCATATGTCATGGCAATGTCCTAAAGCAGTTCCTACGGCACAGACACAGCAGACAGCTTCAGGAAGTGTGGCACAGCCAGTAGCTCCAGCTGCTACACAGGCCAGTGGCAGAGGCAGAGGGAGAGGGTCAGCTTCTTCCTCAGCAGGATTCAGAGGTGAAGGTCCATCAGCTCCAGCCAGGATCTTCACCATGACGCAGCAGGAGGCTAACACATCCAACACCGTGGTGTCAGGTAATCTCATCATTGGGTGTTCTGATGTGTATGCATTAATGGACCCGGGTGCATCTCACTCTTTTATTGCACCGAGAGCCGTTCAGAGGTTAGGATTGATGGTCTCTGAGTTAGAGTGTCCCCTATGGGTCAGTGGACCCAAGTGTGACCCGTCAGTTGCAGAGTCAGTCTGCCAGTGTAGTCCAGTTTTTATAGAGGGAAGATGCTTGTCCGCCGACCTTGTGGTTCTAGATTTGACAGACTTTGACGTCATTCTAGGGATGGATTGGCTATCTACCCATGGTGCTACCTTGGACTGCAGGGACAAAGTAGTTAAGTTCAGATGTCAGGATGGGTCAGAGGTCGTCTTCAGAGGAGACAAGAGGGGTACACCTAGAGGTCTAATTTCAGCTCTTCAGGCTCGTAGGTTGCTTAGGAGGGGATGTCAGGGGTTTCTAGCTCATGTGAGGGAGTTGGATAGTCATGTTAGAGAGCCCGCCTCAGTGCCTGTGGTGAGTGAGTTCTTAGATGTTTTCCCAGACGAGCTGCCAGGGTTACCACCTGTTAGGGAGATAGAGTTCGAAATTGAGTTAATGCCTGGTACCAGACCAATCTCTATCCCTCCCTACAGGATGGCACCAGCCGAGATGAAAGAGTTAAAAGAACAGTTGCAGGAACTGGTAGACAAGGGTTTCATCCGACCGAGTACCTCACCTTGGGGTGCTCCAGTACTCTTTGTGAAGAAAAAGGATGGATCCCTCAGGCTTTGTATCGACTACAGGCAGTTGAACAAAGCCACCATCAAGAATAAGTACCCATTGCCAAGGATCGACGATCTATTCGACCAGCTAGCAGGAGCGGGTTGTTTCTCCAAAATAGATCTGAGATCCGGGTACCATCAGTTGAGAATCAGAGAGGAGGACGTGCCAAAGACGGCCTTCAGGACCAGATATGGGCACTATGAGTTCCTTGTAATGCCGTTTGGGTTAACCAACGCCCTTGCAGCATTCATGGACCTCATGAACAGAATATTCAGACCATACCTGGACCACTTCGTTATTGTCTTCATAGATGATATCCTAGTGTATTCCAGGAATGCAGAGGAGCATGCCCATCATCTGAGGATAGTTTTGCAGACCTTGAGGGAACATGGCTTGTATGCCAAGTTCTCCAAGTGTGAGTTCTGGTTAAGGAGCATATCATTCTTGGGGCATATAGTGTCAGAGAATGGAATAGAGGTAGACCCCAAGAAAGTAGAGGCTGTGACTAACTGGCCCAGACCCACCTCAGTGACAGAGATCAGAAGTTTCTTGGGTTTGGCTGGTTATTACAGGAGGTTCGTACAGGACTTCTCCAAGATTGCAGCTCCTCTAACCAGATTGACCAGAAAGAATCAGAGGTTTGAGTGGACCGATCGATGTGAAGAAAGCTTTGAGAAGCTCAAGAAGAGGTTGACTTCAGCACCAGTGTTAGCTCTGCCAACCAGCAATGAGGACTTCACAGTATTCTGTGATGCATCCAGAGTAGGCTTGGGTTGTGTGTTGATGCAGAATGGTAGGGTGATCGCTTATGCTTCTAGACAGCTAAAGAGGCATGAGATGAATTACCCCACACACGATCTGGAGATGGCAGCAGTTATCTTTGCCCTCAAGATGTGGAGGCATTACCTCTATGGGGTAAAATGTGAGATCTTCACAGATCATAAGAGCCTGCAGCACATCTTGAGTCAGAGAGATTTGAACTTGAGGCAGAGGAGATGGGTAGAACTGCTCAGTGACTATGATTGTAAGATACAGTACCATCCGGGTAAGGCTAATGTAGTAGCTGATGCCTTAAGCCGGAAATCACTTGGCAGTCTATCCCACATCACGGCAGAGAGGAGACCGGTGGTGAAGGAATTTTATAAGCTCATTGAGGAGGGTCTACAGATGGAGTTGTCTGGTACAGGTGCTTTGATTGCACAGATGAAAGTAACCCCCGTGTTTCTGGAGCAGGTGGCTCAGAAACAGCACGAGGACCCAGAGTTAGTGAAGATTGCCAGGACTGTTCAGTCAGGCAAAGATAGTGAGTTCAGATTCGATGATAAGGGGATCCTCCGCTATGGGAACAGACTATGTGTACCAGATGACATCGGGCTTAAAAGAGACATTATGAGAGAGGCTCATAATGCAAGATACAGCATTCACCCTGGAGCCACCAAGATGTATCAAGATCTAAAGAAGGTTTATTGGTGGCCAGCTATGAAGAGGGAAGTGGCACAATTCGTGTCAGCCTGCGAAATATGTCAGAGGGTGAAGCTGGAACATCAGAAGCCGGCTGGAATGCTTAACCCGCTACCTATTCCAGAATGGAAGTGGGAGAACATAGCTATGGACTTTGTAGTGGGGTTACCGGCAACAT
The DNA here is from genome assembly GCF_001659605.2 of Manihot esculenta. Classification (NCBI taxonomy): domain Eukaryota; kingdom Viridiplantae; phylum Streptophyta; class Magnoliopsida; order Malpighiales; family Euphorbiaceae; genus Manihot; species Manihot esculenta. Next base: position 3,380,192 of record NC_035166.2, read on the forward strand.
CCAACAGACTAGACTCCATATGGGTGATTGTGGACAGACTCACCAAATCTGCTCACTTCATTCCAGTTAGGAGCAACTACTCTGTGGATAAGTTAGCGCGGGTGTATGTTGAGGAGATTGTCAGACTACATGGGGTCCCGGTATCTATAGTGTCAGATAGAGGGCCCCAGTTTACCTCCAGGTTTTGGCGGAGTCTGCAGAGTGTTATGGGTACTAGGTTGGATTTTAGCACTGCCTTCCATCCACAGACAGACGGACAGTCAGAGAGGACCATCCAGACCATAGAAGATATGCTCAGAATGTGTGTGCTAGATTTTGGCGGTTCTTGGAAGCAATATCTACCTTTGGTGGAGTTTGCCTACAATAACAGCTATCATGCTAGCATAGGGATGGCTCCATATGAAGCTTTGTATGGGAGGAAGTGCAGGTCACCCGTTTGCTGGGAAGAGGTTGGAGAGAGGTCCTTAGCAGGGCCTGAGCTTGTTGAGATCACCAGCAGGGTGGTGCCCATTATCAGAGAAAGGATAAAGACTGCCACCAACAGGCAGAAAAGTTATGCAGACATCCGCAGGAAACAGGTAGAGTTTCAGGAGGGGGATCTAGTATTGCTCAAGGTGTCTCCGATGAAAGGGGTGGTTCGATTTGGTAAAAAGGGTAAGCTAGCTCCGCGGTACATTGGACCCTTTGAAGTCCTGCAAAGGATTGGGAATGTATCGTACAAGCTGGACTTGCCTGCTTCTATGGAGAGAATCCATCCGGTTTTCCATGTTTCCATGTTGAGGAAGTTCGTGTCAGATCCGGGCAAGGTTCTTAGCGAGCCTGATGTGGAGATCCAAGAGGATCTCACTTATGTTGAACAGCCAGTGCGGATTCTTGACACTCAGATCAGAAAGTTGAGGAACAAGGAAATCCCGATGGTGAAAGTCCTTTGGAACCACCACAATTTGGAAGAATGCACTTGGGAGACCCGGGAGTCCATGCTCCAGCAGTACCCCCACCTCTTCTAAGGTTAGTTGAGATGTGTTCCATGTGCTATATGTGTGTATGTTATGTTTGTTTCGCTATGCATGTACTAGTTGAGGAACATTCGGGGACGAATGTTCTTAAGGGGGGGAGAATGTAATACCCGGCTAGACTCCGGTATCGGAATTCCTACCGTCCGGTGGAATTTGGGTGTCGGAAACCTCTAGAAGGGTAAAAGCATGTTTTTATAAAATGTTTTCATGTATTTTAATGTTTTAAGTATGATTTTTAAATAAGTTTTTGCATGAAATTTCTTTAAGGAAAAACCCAGGTTCGGCCGCCGAAACTCACTTTCGGCCGCCGAACATGCATGGACTTTGGGAGGCACGTTAGGCCCCCGAAAGTCTAAGTGAGGGAAGTGCAGGTTCGGCCGCCGAACCTTATGTTCGGCCGCCGAACATTGCATGGATGCGGAGGCACATTCGGCCCCCGAACGTGGCCTGGCCAGCCACTATAAAAGGGTCCCCTTGGTCCGCACGGGCGAGCTTTTTCTCTCCCATTGTCGGCCAAGGTGAGTCTCCACCGTTCCTCCCTCGATCTTGAGTGTTTCCTCTAGATCTTTCATGGTTTTAACAAGTTTTCATCTTGCTTTGAAGTTTTTAAGCTTTTGAATCGAGTTTTGAGCAAGTTTTGAGCTTGGAGACCCAAGGAGCTAAATCTCTTCTAACTCCAAGTTAGATCGCCTCTACTCTCGATCTTCAAGAGGTAAGGGTCGATCTTGAACTCTTTTTATGCTTGACACAAGTTTTATGAAGATCTTTGGGGATTAAAGGCATGTTTAGTTCATGTGTAGGTTTATGGGTTTAAGTTGTGATTTTTTGAGCAATGTAGCTTGTTTATGTGTGAATGAAGTGTTGTAGATGGGGTATATGCATGTTTGAGGCCCCTAGGAACTTGTATGTGTGTTTTGGTTGAGAAATATGCATGATTTATGGTTTTGGGAGGCAGGAGGTTCATTTGAACCAAGTTTCTGCCATTTGGCAGAAACCAGGTTCGGCAGCCGAAGGGAGTTTCGGCCGCCGAACCCCTCTTGTGGAGGCAGCTTTCGGCTGCCGAAGGTGCCCCCGAAAAGAGACTTTCGTCTCTGTCTGGCACTTTCGGCCGCCGAAGGTGCCGCCGAACCTAGCTGAGTTTCGTCTCTGTCCAGGACTTTCGGCCGCCGAAGGTGCCGCCGAAGGTGCCCTGTTCAGCCATTTCATGCATATTTTCTGTGATGTTTTCATGATGTTTTAGGGGGTTTTTGGGGGATATATTAGAGTTATGTTTATATATGTTTGGTCCCTCATTGGAGTCCACCTGTGTAGGTTCGGACCCGAGGAACCGAGGACCCCAGCAGTGAGTGAGCTGCTTCAGTGTCTGGTCAGAGCTAACCAGAGGTGAGTGGAAACAAGTTTAATGTTTTAAATCAAGCAATTAAATGTTTTGAGCATGTTTCATGCATCATGATGACATGTAATAGGCTGATTGCATTAGTTCACGAATATGTCGCATTGCATTTTATTTTGTGGTTGTGGGTGAATGCTGTATGATCCAATTAGTCCACGAGACTTTATATATGTTATGACAGGAAGACCAGGACCCCATGCTACGGCCTGGCACGAGACTTTATATATGTTATGACAGGAAGACCAGGACCCCATGCTACGGCCTGGCACGAGGCTTTATATATGATATGACAGGAAGACCAGGACCCCATGCTACGGCCTGGCACGAGGCTTTATATATGATATGACAGGAAGACCAGGACCCCATGCTACGGCCTGGCACGAGACTATGTTGGGACTAATTGGTGACAGGTTCACCCTTGATGTGAATTGTCTGTGTTATGATGCATCTCATGAAAGCATGAACTTTAATATAATGTTTTTAGTTTCTGCTCACTGGGCTTTTAGCTCACCCCTCTCCCCTAACCCCCAGGTTTGCAGGTACGGGATTGATAGAGAAGAAAAGAAGAGAAAAGTCATATGTATGTAATAGCTAGAGTATGTGGACATGACAATGATAAGAATGTAATGTAAAGTTTGAACAGTTATGTTTATGTAACTATGTTATTGAGGATAGAGTTGTGCTTGACCATAGTAGATGTTAATCCCTTGGTACGTACATGATCTTATTTTATGATGTATATGTGAACCAACTCAACACAGAATATATATTGCCATTGAGGCTTTGATGACATCCCACAGAGGGATTTATGTTTATGTATATGATGAATACAGTGCATGCACAGGTTGAGTTTGGTGTATGAAGAAAAAGAAAAGTTTTAAATTCTTATGTATGTTTGTTGATCATGTATGGGATTAAACAGGTAAACAGGATGTATGTTAGGCTTGCTACGGGTCCCGGCGGCCTTACGCCGATCTGGATCCTAGCGCCGGTAGCGGTCCGGATTTCCGGGGCGTTACAACATCCATCCACATCATCATCAAGTTATGCAATGCAACATATTCGTGAATTCTAGTGCAAACAACCTAGTATATCTCATGGCATACGTGATGCATGTATCATGCTCAAAATTTATTTATTTGCTTTGAAACGTAAAGGGTCATTCAACATCCATCCACATCATCATCAAGTTATGCAATGCAACATATTCGTGAATTCTAGTGCAAACAACCTAGTATATCTCATGGCATACGTGATGCATGTATCATGCTCAAAATTTATTTATTTGCTTTGAAACGTAAAGAGTTATTCCACTCACCTCTGGCTGAAGATCTAATGACTCTGAAGCAGCTATCTCACTGCTGGGGTCCTCGGTTCCTCGGGTCCGAACCTACATAGGTGGACTCAAATGAGGGACCAAACATCCATGAACATGACTTTAAAATACTCCCCAAAAACCCCCTAAAATACCTTAAAACAATCACATAAATCATGCAAAGGAAGGCTGAACAGGGCACTTTCGGCGGCAGGTTCGGCGGCCGAAAGTCCCTCTAGAGCCGAAAGTCATGCACCTTCGGCGGCACTTTTGGCGGCCGAAGGTTCCCTCCAGAGACGAAACTCATGCATGTTCGGCGGCACCTTCGGCGGCCGAAACTCCCTTCCAGAGCCGAAAGTCCACTTTCGGGGGCAGGGTTCGGCAGCCAAAGGCTTGCCTCCACAGGCAGGTTCGGAGGCCGAAAGTTCCTTCGGCTGCCGAACCTGAGTTCTTCTAAAGGGCAGAACTCAGCCTCTTTCATGCACAAATGCCTCCCAATCCATTCCATCATGCATTTACCTAGTCTACAACATGCAAACTCAAGCCAACAAGCACATAGAGGTCTCAAACTAACTTAAACCCCAACCAAAACACATCAAACAACCCACATTGCTCATAAACATAACATAAACCCATAAACTCAACAATAACCTAAATGTAACGACCCGAAAACTGGTACCCCTATGTAACGGTCCGAACCGCCACCGGCGCTAGGATTCAGATCGGCTTAAGGCCGCCGGGACCCGTAGCAAGCCAAACATACCTCCTATCACCTGGTCAAATCCCATACATGATCAAAACTTTAACATAAAAACTGAAACATCTGATGCAAACACCGAGCTTGACCTGTATGCGACATAACTGAAAACATAAAGAACCCCCCTACTAGAGCCCTCATCAAAACTCTAGCTGGGTCAACATAACATACATCAAGCTAGGATTACATCCAAAGAACTAGAACCTAACCTGTGCATGCATCAAACCACAAACATAAGACCTCCACTAGGGTCCTCAAACAAATACTTTAGCGTGGTAAACAACACATGCCACAAGTTTAGTTCAAACACAACTCAACATCTGACATAACATACATCATGTACTAAACAGGGACTAACCAAGTCTTAGGGCCAAGCACAGTACTAATACATAAACAAATCTTTACTTACATTACAATTCATTATCTTACAATACATTATATCAATTTACATTACATGTCCTCACTAACACTATTCTAATACATAAGCACAACCTTAACTCTTGAGACTTCCCGATCGACCTTAGACCTGCAAACCTGGGGTTAGGGGAGAGGGGTGAGCTAAAAAGCCCAGTGAGTAGAAACAAAGAAAACAGTTCATTAATTACATGCATTCATGAAATGCGTCACAGCACAAACATTTCACATAACAGATGGACATGACCACCAAAACTCCCTCTGTCTGTAACATATCATGGTGCCCGACCCTTCGGGCTCCTCAGGACTTCATTATGCCCGGCCCTTCGGGCTCCTCAGGACTTCATTAACATATCATAAATAGGGCTATTGGGGTCGCCTTGGTCCATCCACATCAACAGTAAATAATGTAATGCGTCATATTCGTGTGACTAGTGCAATCAACCTATTACATATAAATATGATGCATGAACATGCTTTAGGCATTTGAATTTCGTAAAGTAAAAGATTAAGTTTAGTTCTACTCACCTCTGGCAGACGCTGAAGTGACTCTGCAACTGCTAACACTGATGGCCTCCTCGGTCCCTCGGGTCCGATCCTACACAGGTGGACTCGAATGAGGTGCCAAACACACTCTAAACAACTCATAAACAACTCCCCAAAAACCCCCTAAAACATCACTTAAACATGCATAGAAAACAACCATGAAAGGGCTGGACAGGGCACTTTTGGCGGCACCTTCGGCGGCCGAAGGTCCCTTCCAGAGACGAAAGTCATGCAGGTTCGGCGGCAGGTTCGGCGGCCGAAGCCTCACTCCATATCCGAAAGTCAAGCACGGCGGCCGAACATCACCTTTGGTGGCCGAAAGTCTGCTCCAGATCCGAAACACAACTTTCGGAGGCAAGGTTAGGCGGCCAAACCATGCATCCACAGGCAGGTTCGGCGGCCGAAACTACCTTTGGCGGCCGAACCTGAGTTCATCCAGAACTCAGCCTCTCATGCATACAAGCCTCCCAAGCCTTCCAAACACCCCAAAACAAGCACCCAACCTCACCAAAACATGCATACACTCTCCCACATGCATAAACTAGCTTAAACCTTCAACATAACATCACATAAACATACATAAACAGGCATAAGCATACATTGGGAATAAAACCCACATAAACCTAAACATGCATATCTACCCATACTCAACCATTAAAACTCCATAAAACTTCATTAAAATACAAGGGAAGCAAGGATCTACACTTACCTCTTGAAGATCGAGGGGTGGTGCGATCCCTAACTCGGAGGTGTGGAGGATCCAAGCTCCAAAAGCCTCCAAGCTCCCAAAACTCCTATGTAAGCTTCAAAACTTCAAAGCAGGGGTAGAACTCATGAAAACTTGAGGAATGGGTAGAGAAAACATGAAAACAACCAAAGGAGGACAAAAACTCACCTGAGCTCGAGAATGGGGAGAAAACTCGCCCATTTCCGATCTGAGGGCTCTTTATAGGTGGCCTGGTCAAAGACCTTCGGCAGCCTAACGTGCCCCCTAAACTCATGCATGTTCGGCGGCCGAACTTGAGGTTCAGCGGCCGAACCTTGGTTAGTTCAAACAAAGCTTTCGGAGGCCAAAAGCGCTCCCAAAACCTTCCTATGTTCGGCGGCCGAACCTGGCAAATGTCTCCTTGGTCTTTTCTTTTCAAAAGCTCAATTCTTTTTCATTTAAAACCATGAAATCAAGTGAAAACATTTTAGAAACACATTTTACCCCTCTAGAAGCCTCTGGCATCTTCAGAATTCCAAATTCCAATGGAGATCCCGCCGGAAGGTAGGGATTCCGATGCCGGAATCTAGCCGGGTATTACATTCTTTCCCCCTTTAAGAACATTCGTCCCCGAATGTTCCACAACAAATGGCATAGCATAAAACATAGCATCAAGCATACATAAAACAAGCAAGCAACAAGCAAGCAAAACCTAAAAACCTCTCTCCTAAAAGAGAGACACAGGTACTGCTGGAGTAAGAACTCCCGGGTTTCCCAGGTACCCTTTTTCCAAAAGAAACACCTTAGCAATACCCAACCTTCTCCTGAACTCCACTGGCTTCCGCTGAGCTTCTCTGATCCTTACTCTTTTCTCTTCATCTTTACTAACTGGCTTCTTCTCACTGCTAACCCAAAACTAACTCTAACTCTCACAGGTAGTGCCCGAATTTCATATCTATCTTGGAAAACAAACAGCTCCTACTAGCTGTCTCAATAGATCATCCATCCTGCATGGGAATACCTGCCCTTGGTTGTGACCTTGGTCAACTGCTCATAGTCGTTACAAAGTCTCAAGGATTCATCCTTCTTTTCCCACCACCACACTGGAACAATCCAGGGTGAGGTACTGGGGCCTAACGTGCCTCCGCATGCATGCCATGTTCGGCGGCCGAACCTGGACTTCCCTCACTCATGCCTTCGGGGGCCTAAAGCACTCCCGAAATACATGCATGTTCGGCGGCCGAACCTGGGTCTTCCTCCAAGGTTATTTTCATACAAAACTCATTTCCTTTCTTGCTTAAAACCATAAAATACATTAAAACATCTTATGAAAACATGGTTTTACCCTTCTAGAGGTTTCCGACATCCGAGATTCCACCGGACGGTAGGAATTCTGATATCGGAGTCTAGCCGGGTATTAACATGCAAGCAGTAAAGGCCAAACAACGTGCCACAAAATTAAAAAGACAAATCATCAACTTCAAATATGAAGAATTGAAGTTTAGCGGGGAGACCTTTGATGCTACATAACAATCCCCCAAGGTAAAACATGAGTTGGCACCACAAGATAGATCCATGTAGTAAGGATCTGACAAGTAAGTAACATGGTCCAGCCCAAGAAAAAGAAGATCCGTGTTCCTTAACTGTTGATTCATCATCAAAGGCTCGCCCTTATCTCAAAAGGGCGAGTTTCGGTACAAAATTACCGTTAAGCAGGGACAGTCCAGTGTGTCCTCGTTACGCCTATAATCGTAGAATTTTTTATCTAATTGGCGATATCCCTTACACCACATTACCATCGATTTATCGGAAAATGTCATGATTATTTCTACCTTCTTATATTATAAAAAGAAAAGAATCAAAGGTAAAGGTCTCTCACACTATTCTTGATTTCTAAATATTATATTCGGTATTTTTTTCAACTTACTAATTTGAGTATCGGAGTGATTGTCATGAACACCCACCATCTCACATTATTTTTCTAGCAGAATTAACCAATCACGGCCTAACTCCATTTCAACCACTGTCATCGATTTAAGTTTAGCAACAACATCACTTATTATTTTTATATTTAATATTATCTAATTATTTTTATAAATTAAATTATTTTTATAATTAAATTATAAATATTTCTTTTACTATTAAATAGTTACTAATAATATTATAAAATAATCATATAATTTAATTAGTTATTAAATATTTTAAATTATATAATTTTAAATAATTTAAACAGAAAACTATTTTGTGATTTGATGTTTTTTTTCAAATAGAGTTTTATAATTTAATTTGTGATAAAAAGAATTATACCATTTCATTCCATTAGTAAACTGCAGATTTTTCTCTCTCCTATTATTAATAAATGTTGACATAATATATTAAAATTAATTTAAAATAATTTTTAAATATAATAAATAATAGTTAATCCATATATTTCTCAATTTAACTATAAAGTTTTGTTTTATAATAAATTTATCCATTTAGTTATAATTAATTTTTATAAATTGATCTCTAAATATTATAATTGGTTACAAATAAGTGGTTATAATTTTTACAAACTAATCTCAATTTTTATTAAATTTAGTATCATATATTTGAGAATAATTTAATAAAATAAAAATTAAATTAAGAATTTTAACACAATATACATCTAAATTTAATATCTTATTTTTTTTTATTTAATTAGGATAAAAAAAAGAAATGATAAACTTTTATATAATTTTTATTTTATTATTTTTTACATATAAAATATTAAAATTTAATAAATAAAGATATTAATATATATTAATATTAATACTATTATTGTTTAAATATTAATATTATTATTCTTATTGTTTTAATATTAGTTATTTACTATTTTAAAATAAACATAAGAATATTATAATTTTATATATAATAATCAAAATTGAAATTGAAATTAAAATTTTAAAAAAAATTAAAACATGAATCGAAATTCAATCAGAATTGTAAATTTAGTTTAAGTTTCTAAATATCAAATATCTACACGTTTGATTCTAATTCTAATTTTTAGCTAAATTCCTATTAGAACGAAACCAAATAGCCCTAAAATCAACGTCTTATCCTTCATCCATCGTGCTAGGGCCGAGCAGTATTCGGTTCAAATCGAAAAAACCAACCGAATCGAACTGATTTAAAAATTTAGTTCGGTTTTTTATACATTTCGGTTCGGTTCGGTTTTTTATTTTAGAAATTTCAATTATTTCGGTTCGGTTTGGTTTTGATCAGAAAAAAACCGAAAAAACCGAACCGAACCGATTAGTGATAATAATATATTTTTTCAATAATATAGAGAAATTAAATCATATTAAGATTAAAATATTTTAATTAAATTTTAAAGTACTAAAAATAAAGTGTAAAAAATAAAAAAAATTATTAAAAATCGAAACTGATCAAATCGAACCGAATCAGACCAGTTCAGTTCGATTCGGTTTCTAATCAAAATCGATTCGATTTTTATAAACACTAAAATTTCAATTTTCGGTTTATTCGGTTTGGTTCGATTTTGAACCGAACCGACCGAATGCTCACCCCTACGTCGTGCTACTGCTATACCAACATGTCATCCTTCGTCCTTCGTTCCTATTAGTTTTTTTTTTTTTTTTCAGATGTCAGTTTATTCAGTCTTTCATTCAGCATTATTTGATTAGAGTTGGTGATTTAAGGATTTGCGCATTTAGAAATTTAGGTTTTCTGCATTTAGAGATACACATAGCTATGTTGTTATATATGAATCTTGGTTTCTCTCTAAATATTAGACCAGATGAGATACAATTCTATACTCATTCAAAATACTCAAGTGGAGAAAATCATAAACTTGTTAGTGAATTCCTATTAACGAAGCATTTTTTCTTAAGAAAAAATTGAAATTAGATATAGCAATTGTGTCATTATTGTTATGCTCATTATTGTTATGTAACCAAACTTTTTCTGCATTATACTTAAGAAATATGCTTTTATGGTAAAAGGGCTTAATGCAATTGATGGATTAAATCCATTCAGGTCTATGTCAATCATCGTGTGTTTAAGAGTTTGGAAATAACTTTGTTGTTGTATTTTAGGAATTAGTAGCTATTTTTATAGCGATTGTTCAAACACTGATTCTTTAATTTAGTCGCTAATTAATTACTATTTTCATTAATCGATTAATTTTTTTCAAATTTTTTTTAAGTGTTTATTGAAGAAATGATTAAAGATTTTTGAAAGCAAAATCAATAAATCGATATGGAAACGTAATGTCAAATTTTAATTAAACTACATTTCAAATTAACTATTTTTTCAAATATTTTGTGACTTTAAAGAATTAAATTTTATAATTACTTTTGCTAGAACATTTATTGAATATCTATTTATATAAGTTAAAATTTTAAGAAATTTACCTTTTAATTTTTTTAAAAAAATAATTATAATTTAACTAAAATTAGTTTTAGTAAAAATATAATTCTAATTCATTAAATTTGAACTAATTAAATTTTTATTTAGCTATACCAATAAAAAAATAATTATCTAATAATTTTTTTTAAAAAAATGAGGGTGGCTATATTAAAAATAATCTCAAATTTATATAAAAAAAATGAAAACTAGCTATAAAATTTCAAATTATTTTGGATAAGAAAGTGTATTTTAGTGTATAAAAAGGGAAGGAGTTAAATATTGTATAATTAGTTAAATTTTATAAAAAAAATTAAAATGGTAGAAAATCTAAGAAAAATGCAAATGTTATTTTTAGAGACCAATGTGTTTTAACATATAAAAATGGATAATGACTTAAGTATTTAAAATTACTTGAATTTTGAAGCAAATGAAATTGAAAATCACAATAAATTTGAAAAATTTTAAATTTTATCTTCATTAACCGATGTGTTTTAATTTATAAAAATGAAAGAATTCAAGTATTTAAAATTAATTGAATTTTAATATCTGAGAAAAATTTTTGATTTTAAAAATTGATGTGTTTTAATTTATAAAATATAAGGATTTAAATATAAAGTTTTTCTATTAAGTAGAGAATGGTGTTTTAAAAAAGAAAATTTTCTTTTAACAGATAATCCACCAACAAAAAATGAAATGATTATACATTTGCGCGGAATGAAAATAAAGAAATATAAATATTCAGTTTTAAAAATATAAATATTAAACTATTAATTGTGCTAAAATTTAGCCATTAAAATATAATTTATTTTAAAAAATTTAAATAAATATTTTTAAAGGAGTATTTTTATTTTAATGAAAAAATGAAGTCTTTTCTGAAATTTAAAATTTTTATTAACAGATATTCATGAATTATTAATAACATTAGTTTCAATATTAAAAAACAAATTATTTTCTATAAAAATAACTTTTTAACAAATATTTTTACAGACAAATGTTTTTTGAGAAAACAAATCAAATATTGATCTCATTAATTAGTGTTTGATTTTAACTTTATTAGGATTTTTTTTTATTTAGATGTAAGTCCAGTTGTATCACTATATTAATTGAAATTAACCTGCTAAATATTTAAATTAAAATGGTGATTTATTTAATATTTAAATTTATATAAATAATAATAATTAAATATAAGTTATTTATATTATTAATAATTTATAAATAAAAAATAAAAATTAATTACATATTTAGTTGTTTTTATTTTTTTTCTTATTGACTTATATTACTTTTTATGATAATAAATTTGATTGAATGCTAAATATAAAAATAATAGTCAATAAGAAACGAAATAATAATAAAACTTTAGTATTAAAATTATACGTAATATATAAAATTTTATCAGGTTTTTTAAACATATGATTTTGACATTTTTTTTTTCAGTAATTGCTAACTTGCCACTTCATTTTGTAATGAAATAATGAAAAAATCAAATAAATAGAACAAATAATATTTGAATTAATTTTAAGAAAAATATTTATATTGGCTAAAAGCATTAAAATAAATTTAATAATAATTTATTTATTTATAATTTTTTGAAATAATTTTTTAAAAAATATTTGGTTTCATATTTTAAAAATCCCAAGTAGAGTCATATGGCATAAGTTGAAGAGGGAAAAGAATCAAGTGACTAGAAAACAAAGAGAAAAACATTATGGAGAAAATATTAACCAATGCAAAAACTTGTTGGCCTATTCAATTTCTCTATCCTTCTCTTCTAAACTAGTCTTTTTTTTTTCCTTGTGTGTGAGAGGATACAAAATTAATTAAACAACAAAATAAAATAGATAAAAGTAGCCTTTTTAATTTTCTCCTACTTCAAACATAATTAATTAATTATTCTTCTTCTTCTTCTCTTCTTTGGCTACTTCCACTGGAATTTGGCCTTCTCACAAATCTCCCCTACAATGTCACAAACAATAAATTTAGATCAAAATAAATTATCTTATAAAAAAATAAATCTATTCAGTTTAATTGGCTTTTTTCGTAAATTTTTTATTTTTTACACCGTATTTTTAATATTTTAAAATTTAATTAAAATATTTTAACTTTAATTATAGTTTAATTTTTCTGTATTATTAAAAATAATATATAATTATCACTAATCAGTTTGATTCAATTTTTTTATTAAAATCAAATCGAATTGAAATAATTAAAATTTTTAAAATTAAAAATCAAACTGAAATAAATAAAAAATCAAACCAAACATTTTAATTAATTCGATTCAATTAATATTTTTGATTCAAACCTAATACCGTAGCCCCTATCTTTTACCATTCTCTATTTAGAATTTAAACCTCTTAATAGATAATACATGAAGAGATAGAAGATAAATTCGAGTTTAGAAGTTCGAAATCAAACGCTATATCTCTATCTAATTAAATTAGACAATTTGGGCGAAATTCCTCATTTCTCCACCACAAATCATCATCTCAAGTCAAAATTAATTGGTATTTTTTTCTTCAAGATAGGGTCATCTATTCTACATATGGTTATCACCTAAACCTAACTTATTTTGATAATTTCAGTTTTAGATAAATGTTCATAGTGTTTTTCTTTCAAAACCTAATTTTAAAAAATAGGAAAAAATTTTCAGAAAATAAGAGCAAGTAAATGCTACCTTCATTCTTGGCCGTTGATCAGCATTGACTTTTCTAACTTGGTATCTGATCTTCTTAGAGAAGAGACGTGTACGCCGCTTTTCTTTGTAGCGTAGTACGCTAGCTTCTCTCAATCCTCCATTTTCTGAAAATAAATCTATCTGCGCCAATCTGGCCTGCCCAAAATTTCCAAAACAATATAATCAAATAAAAAATTTGTTCCACCAATAATTCTAAAATTTAATATTATAACCAAAAAACAAATTCCCTAATTCTCTAGGCAGATCTGATAATTCCCAGTAAAATGCTGGAAAAAAATGTAATAATATATTTGATAATTATGAATTAGATGCTTAAATTAAAATCCATATAAAATTAAATAAATTTATATGCTCTATGTGTATTAGTCTTAATTTTATATTACAATCCTACAGAAAATAATTTTGTATATAAAAAAGAAAAATTCATGGGACCCTCTAAGCCAACAAAAGCTGATCAAGTCAAAGCATTAAGAACAGTTGAATGGTATCTCTCCACACAATATTTTATTATTTTTTTTATTCATATGAAATTGTTTTCCAAAATTTAAAAAAAAAAACTCCTTAATTTTTTTTTAAAGACAATGGCATTTAAAAGAAAAACAAAAATTGAGCAGAGTGTTGCAACACGCGCCATAAGACGGTGTATTGAACGGGATTTTTCTAAGTTCCATTGTTAATAAGATGAGAAACATACAGAGACGTCGTTTCCTTCGGATCCCGAAATATCGTCGGAAAACGGACATCCCCGGTCTGACCAAGCGTCCAAAACGCCGTCGTAGTTTAATTTCAATAACAAACCAGAAATCGGTTGCGGAATTGAATTATTCTCCTCCTTAGTCAATTCCGAATTCTTCAATTCCACAGCCGGTTTCTCCACCTTTTTCTTCTTTTTGTCGCCGGAATTCGAATTCGTCTTCACCTTCGGCTTCGAATCTGAAGTTTTGATGTTATTGCGGTTAAGTCTCGGCGAGATTTGAAGCATATCGACGATTGGAAAATTCCACCAATTTCCGTCATCGCCATTTCGCAATGCTTTTACTCCTTTTCTCATTCCATTTCCAACTCCGAGCTGAAATCTGCCGCCGAAATGAAATCCTAATGGATTCCCAACTTTATTAGACCACTCCTCGGAGTTTTCATTGCTTACTCTGAGATTTCCCATTATACTATCGATTCCCTCCTCGATTTCCTCATCGAGAATCGATTCAGCATCGAAATCTTCCTCGTACCCATCACAGAATTCCATTGAATTCACACTCTGGCAAGACTTATTTTCACAAGAAGTAATGAAATTTGAGACTTTTGACTCATTTACAAAACTGGGTTTCTCATTCTCGATGGGTTGATGGAGAAGAAGATCAGAGTAATTGAAAACTCTAAAAGGCCATAGTAATTCTGAGGAAGACTCGTCAAGAAGAAGAGTGTCCTGATGAGGTTTGGTGAATTTGCGAGGATTATTGGTGAGTTGCTTAGTGGAGAAGATGTTTGGGTAGGCAGTGGACAGAAGAGCAGCTGCTTCATTGTAGGTTTGATTGGGACGTTTTCTGGGAGTTCTTGGTTTTCTTGTGGAAATTGCTAGCGGAGAATTGCTAGATTCAGAGAGAGTAGAAGATGGAGAAGATGTGTGGCAAGTTCTAGTTGAAGTTGATGGTGATTTCACTATTTCCAAATCAAACCCATAGGTTCTACTGCCTCCACTTAAACAAGGAGAAGACATAGTGATTGGAAGGAAAGAAAATGGGAAAATTTTTTTTCCCAATTTGGAGAATTCAAAGAAAACCCAGAATTTGGAGGAGAAATCCCATTTCTGAATTGAATTCAAGTTGAAGATTGCGTTAGAATTAGCAGGCAATTTTCAGACCCAATTCCAAGAAAAGCTGAAAAAACACTTTTTGATGTGAGAATTGTGAAAAATTGGTAGAGTAGTTAAAACCCTAAACCCAAAAAAAGTACAAACAAAGAAAAGCTTCTGTGGCCTAAAAGAAGAAAGGAGAAAAAGCCAAGAGTTAGAGAATATTTTAGAATAAATAAATCTTTAAATATTCAAGAAAAAACCAAACCCAATTGAGAACAAGTATTTCATCAAACAGTTTCTGCTAAAACATAAACATTTCATTCCAAAACCCTAGAAAACAAAAACCCAGGAAAGAAGACCAAAATCAACAATGAAAAAGAAAGTTACCCAATGAGGAAACCAAAGGCTAGGAGTTATCTGGTGTGAGAAATATGACAAAGAGGAGGCTTTTGTGGAGCAGAAGAAGCAAAGAGGGTGATGAGCAGTGAAGCACAGAGGCAGAGTGCAGAGGCAGATAAAAGGAAAAAGATCCGTTGGAGGAGAAGTGTAGATATAGAGAGAGAGGCAGAGTCACAGAGTCTGTGTGTGTGCGTGAGTGTGGAGTGAAGAGAGTTTGAAAGGACTAGACGAGAGAACAGCGGAAGAGACAATGCTTGTTTGCTGTATAGCTCCTGGTGTGGGACCATTCTTCTCTTTGTTTTTCTCTCTTTGCCCCTTTTGCTACTTCAATTATTTGGTTGTCATCATTTCCTTTATTACCCCTCTTCTTTGTGCTTCTTTCTTAATCTCACTCCTTTTGCTTATTTAACAAATTATTTACTAATCTTACATTAATCAAAATTTAATTAATTATATTAGCATATATAAATCATTTAATTAATTTTTAATGTGTAATGCATAGACTTGTTCATGGATCAAATTGAATTAAGCCTAAATTAAGAGGAAATTATGTACTTATGGTCAATATAATGGAGGGCATAATGGTCAATATAATGGAGGGCATAATGGTCAATATAATGGAGGGCATAATGGTCAAAGAAATTTTAAAATCCTAATGATGGGCAAGCATGATGTGCTGGTTGGATTATCTCTCAGTTTTTGTCACCCATACCACCTGCAACTGTAATTTAGATTTCATGGGAAAGGTTTCTTATCTGCTGATGTGGCCGTAGTTGATTGGTTGAGTTGGATTTTTTAGGGCTGACGTGGTTTGTCCTTTCATTCGTTGGAGGGATCATCACGTGTATCTAGGAAAAGGAAGATGGGTGGATCTCTCAATTAGAGCAATGATTTGAACCTTTTTGGTCCCTTTTGCCTTTGTGTGTGGCATCTGGCAATCATACGTTGGGCTTATTACGTTCAATAGATTGTGATTACCATATCAAATTCCTTTTCTAATCTTTTTTTCTTTTTTATCTTTTTTTTTAATTTAATCATTTTCGTTCATTTTTAGAAAATTCAAATACTTATTTGAAAAAAAAAAGATAAAAAAAATTAAAATTTAATTACCAATCTCAGTAAGTCCTATACAGAGAAGTTTTGAAGGGGTGGAAAATATAAAAATTAGAAATATATGGGTTGCTATTATAAATAAGCAATGTCACTTTTGCACCCATAAAATTTCTCTTTGAAAATAAAATAATAAAAAAAAGCTAATTTAATTTATGCGCTTTTTTAGGTTTTCTTTCTGGAAGGATACTCCCTGAAAATATCAACAAAACCTGTGTAGATATTACCTCTTTAATGCCTTTGTAAATATCTGAATTTTGTCTTTTAAGAGCAACTTGGAATTTTTCCTTCCATGCCCTATTTTTAATTAAAAAAATTACTGTTTAATTTTTATAATATAAAAAATTTATTAACTGATTTTTTAATTTTAAAAAATATATTAAAAAATTTTTCATATTTTAAAAAATTTATCAATTAATTTCTCTGTTAATTTTAACAATTAAATATTATAAAAAAAATTAAAAATATTTTTCCATACATTTTCATGTATTTCATTTAAGTGACAATTATTATTTTCTTTTTTTATATTATAGTTAATCTAATTCTATTTAGATTTATCTTATTTTTCACATAATTTTTTTATTAATTATTTATTTTTCTAAATAAAAATTAAATTTATCTTTTAATATTTAAGAAAATTTAATATTTTTATTTTATATTAAAAAAATATAATTGAAAAGTTAATATAAAAAAATTTATTTTCAACTAGAGAGTATTTTACTTTCAGTGATGTTTTAAAACATTTAAAATTATTTATTTTTTCAACTTTGTACTTGCCTATATATTATCCTTATCTCCTTACTACCTTCTTTATTACAATAGTACTTTAGTCAACTAACATTTTTTTTCCAAAATGAAATTATCTAATCATTTCTTTAATTTTGTACAAAAATCTTAACTACCACTTAAAATGGGAGAAATTAAAAAAATTATAATTACAATTGAAAAAAAAATTTTAATTAAGAATGGTCATTCGGTCGATTCAATTTAAAATGGAAGAAATTAAAAAAATTATAATTACAATAAAAAAAATAATTTTAATTAGGAACGAGCATTCAGTAAATAAATTAAAATTTTCGTATTTACAAAAATTAAATTAAATCAATTTTAATCAGAATTAAATCGAATCGAATAGATCTGATTCAGTTCGATTCGATTCGATCCCATCAATTTGAATTTTTAATAATTTTTTATTTTTTATACTTTATTTTTAGCATTTTAAAATTTAACTGAATTATTTTAATTTTAATATGATATAATCTCTCTATATTATTGAAAATAATATATTATTATCACTAATTGATTCAGTTCGATTTTTTTAATTTTTTTCTGATCAAAACCGAATTAAATCGAAATAACTAAAATTTTTGAAATTAAAAATCAAACCGAACCAAAATGAATAAAAAATCAAACTGAATTTTTTTTTATTTGAATTGAATAATACTGTCCTCTAATTCTAACCCTAAATCGATAAACTAAAACAATTAGCTATAATAAAAAAAAAACTTTATATTTTATGTATACATATCTAAAAACAATATTTCTAAAAAAGGAATGTATCCATGCCATATTAAAAATGTAAATATGTAGGAGAAATTTTTTTTTTAAAATAAAGTAAAATGAGAATTTGAAATTTGAAGAATTGGCAGCCATTGGATTTTTTTGGCCACCACATAAGTATTATCCTTAGCTGTTGGATAAAGACAAATTTGACAGTGCCTTATCTGTAACAAGGATGAGTTGGAAATCCCATAGCCTTTAAAATTGGATAACCACTGGTAGAATTAAATAGAAAAAAAAAATAATTTCTTTCTTAATTTTTTTTAAGACTAGAAATTTCAAGAAACATGTGACAATGTTTGGTACAACACTCTCCCAACTATTCATTTGTTATCTTTCTTTTTTATTATCTTCACAATCACATGATACACCATCAAAGAGAATTTGGAACTTTTCATCATATTCTCAATTTCAAAATGAAATTAATTAATTAATTAATATTAAATTTATTTTAACGCGAAACAATTACCTTTAAATTTTATGATAAATTTGAACTGAATACCGATATTCGATAGAGATTTATAATAGAAAATTTATTGTGAACGTTTGATAGAGATCCACAATGCAAAATTTTGAGACGCACTACTTTAACGAAAGCTGCTGATGTATTATAAAATTTAATACGAAAATTCACTCACTTTTTAATTTTTAAAAAATTTCAATAAGATTTTTCAAATTATAACCTATCGTTTCTTTTATATCGTTTTAATCAAATAACATTAATTAAAATTGGAGTATAATCAATTTTTTATTAAACTTATCCTTATACAAGAAAAAGAAATTTTCTTTTTTTTCTTTTCTTGTGTTTGGATGAAAAGACACAAAATAAGAGAAAAAAAAATGATTATATAATTAATTTAAAATTAAATTTCACATATTTTAACTATGAGTTAAAAAAAAAATTTACTATCTGATTTTTTACCTTTTTTTAAAAATAAAGATACGTTAATATTTTTTTAAACTCATTACAATTAATCAATCAAGAGATTTTATTATTTAGACTCTTTTTATTTTATTTATAAAATAATTTATATTTAAAAAATATTTTTAATGAAAAATACCTTTTATGAAAAATAATTTTTTATAAAAAATATTTACAATAAAATAATTTACTTTTTATTATTTAATTATAATTTAAAAAATAATATATTAATAAATTCATATATATTGAGATCTTAATAAGAATCGTAAACCGTGGAAAATAATTTTCTTTAAAAAGTGAAAGTTATTTTCTTTAAAATGAAGAAAATAATTTATTTTTTTAATTAAAAAAATTTTTCATTAACTAAAATTTTTAAGTATTTTAAGTATTTTAAATATTAAAAAATACAGAAAATATTTTTTAAAAATATTTTTATAAAATAAATAGAGCCTTAATTATATTTTATTTTTAAATATTTATATATTTTACGATGTCTATATATACACTTAACTATTTGTAAATTTTGTACGGAAGCTGTGCACGCTTTTTAAAGGTTTCGAACTGAATAAAAAATTATTGAAATTAAAAAATATTGATGTTTTAAAAACCAAAGGATTAAATTAAATTTATTTAGTTATTTAATTTTAATTTTTTTTATCAGAAATCGTATTAAATATTAAAATTATATTAAAAAATCGATATTATATATATATATATATATATATTTATTTATTTATTTATTTATTTAAGTAATTTTATTGATATTATAATTATATTATATAATTTTAGTAATATATTTTATATTTTATATATTTTAAATATGATCTTATTATTTATATTATTAAAATTATAGGATTTTATTTAATGAATTTAAATTTAAAATTTATAAATTATTAAATAATATATAATAAAAAATTATAAATAAGTAAAGTATAAATAAAATAATTATTTAAAAGTTATTTCAAACTTAATAAAAGTTTAATTTTTTATATATAAACTCTCTTTAATTATTTTTATATTTAATAATATCTAATTATTTTTATAAATTAAATTATTCATATAATTTAAATATGACTCTCTCCATTAACTATTAAATATTTAATAAAAATATTATAAAATAATTATATAATATAATTAATTATTAAAAATTTCTAATAATATAATTTAAATGATTTAATTAGTTAATCATAGTTTATTCTATCTAAATAAATTATATACATAATTGGTTCAATTTAATTTTGTTAGTAAATAAAAAATTATTGACTTTTAATTATTGATTTGATTACCTTTAACTTAATAACTAAAGTAATTGAAATAATTAATTTCTATTAATTGTACATTAATCATAATTTATTAATAACATTTTTTAATAATTTTCATAATAATATATATATGTAATTTTTATTTATCTATTAAATATAAATCATATTTATTATTTTATAAAAATAAAAATATTATAAAAATATTTTTTATAATTAAATTTTTATTTAATTTAATTAAAATAATAAGCGAATAAATTAAGTTATGATTTATTAATAATTATAAAAATTTACTTAGCTAAAAAATTAATTCATTTTGATTCAATTGATAATTCTATCACCTAAGTCAGGCTCTCTAAACATCTATCATATTCTTGACATTCTCTAATAATATGTCAATAGGTCCCACCTAGCCATATCTTTTTCCTGTTTTGACACTTCTCATTGGCTAACAACTTTAAGACTCCCTATTAATCATTTGCGGATTGGATTTTTTCTCTTAATCTTATCATAATATATCATACATGTGAATATTTTCCACTTCATGTTTATTTTTATTTTTTAAAAATATTTATTCTTTAAATTTACGTGAAAAATTATTATTTCATCGTTATAATATAAAAAAAATCATTAGCTGATTTTTTAATTTTTAAAAATATATTAAAATATTTTTAATATTTTAAAAAATTTACTAATTAGTCATTCTTTTAATTTTACATTTTAAATATTATAAAAAAATTTAAAATAAAAATTAATTAATAAATTTTTTAAAAATTTAAGAACCAACTAATAAATATTTTAAAACTATAAATACTAAATGAATTAATCGGGAGTGTTAAACGGTCTCGTTTTTAGCCAATAAGAAGTGTCAAAAAAAAAAAAGGAAAAGATATGGTAGAAGTTTAGAGAACCTGACTTGGGAATAGAATTGATCAATTGAATCAAAATGAATTAATTTTTTAGCTAAATAAAATTTTAATTATTAATCAAATTAAAAAAATTAAAATTTTTTTATATAAAATATATAAGTAATATATAAATAAATAAATACTATTATTAGAATTATAAAGGACATTAAAAAGAATATATTATTAAAAAATTATAATTAATAAATTAATTAATATAAATCATCAGTTATGTCAATTACTTCAGTTACTAAGTTAAAAAGATAATCCAACCAAAATTGAAAATTAATCTTTTTTTATTTATTAACAAAACTAAATTGAACTGAATTACACTTTAAACTAACTAAAAGTTTTCTTCATTTAATTTTATAATGATTTTTTTCATAAAATTAATACAATTTAAAATACCAAAATTAAATTAATACATCTTGGTTCAAAGGGCTTAAAAAGACCTAGCAAGGATATTACATATGAAGCCCAAAACAGAATCAGATTGCTACCAAAAGCTCAACAAGTAGAAAGCCACTCAAACAGTAACAGAACTGAGTCAAACGCGAAAAGTAAGAGAACCTGGCTTCACAAAATAGTGGAATGCAGAGGGCACTGCAGGCAGCAGTATGCGTTCTAAATAAAAAAATTGATCGAATCAAATTAATTTAAAAATTTAGTTTAATTTTTTATTTATTTTAGTTCAATTTAATTTTTAATTTAAAAAATTTTAATTATTTCAGTTTGCTTCATTTTTTATTATAAAAAAATTAAAAAAATCGAATCAAACTAATTAATAATAATAGTATATTATTTTTAATAATAAGAGATATTAGATAATTAAAATTAAAATATTTTAATTAAATTTTAAAATATTAAAATAAGGTGCAAAAATGAAAAAAGTTATAAAAAAATTCAAACCAAATAAACCAGTTTGATTTAATTTAGTTTCTTATCAAAATCGATTCGATTTGATTTTTATAAATATCTAATATGAATCTAAACAAAATAATATCAAATATCAATAGTCAAGCACTCGTAAGTAAAACAGCTAGAATTTGGACATTTCACAAGCTTTGACTTGCTGAGCTGGACCATGGACCTTGGACAAGTTCAAAAAGTTTTCAAAAACTTGAAAATTACATGGTTGGAATCCTCAGTTTCTTTATAATCGACAAGAATCTGGTTCAAGAATTTCAAATAACTGATCAACCCCATCTTCTTATCCCTCAAAACTTCATTCTCAGATTCAAGAACAAGAAGAATTTGCCATTTTTCTCTACACTTGTGATAATCATCATTTATTTTTTCCTCTAACTCAGCTTTCTCATTGATCAAGTCCTCTATATTCTTCTGCCTCCTCATTCTTGATCGCCTTGCAGATTCTCGATTCGATATCATCCTTTTCCTC